>NC_034198.2:34702301-35059801 GCF_002021735.2 Oncorhynchus kisutch | reverse complement strand
GAAAACGTTTGACCTCTGTCATTGCCAACAAAGGGTATATAACAAAGTATTGAGATAAATAAGTATTTGGTCAATAACAAAAGTTTTCCACCATAATTTGCAAATAAATTCATTAAAAATCCTACAATGCGATTTTCTGGAATTTTTTTTCTCATTTTGTTTGTCATAGTTGAAGTGTACCTATCTATGATGAAATTTACAGGCCTCTCATCTTTTTAAGTGGGAGATCTTGCACAATTGGTGGCTGACTAAATACTTTTTTGCCCCACTGTGTATCCATTCATATAGTCTAGGTACATTCCACCAATTCGGTGCCTTTTGAGAAGTGCAAATTGGGTCCAAAAAAACTTGATTTCATCTCATTTAAAAATTCTGTCACAAAGAGCATGTTAAGTGCCAAATTAAGTACCAGGGTTGACGATTTCATCTTAAAATCAGCCATAAATTCCCTTGTGACAGGGGGAATGGAAGTTTGTTGTTTGCAACAGGAGTGCCAATTAAATGGAAGTGTCACCCACCCCTACAATATATATATATATATATATATTCTAGCCTGTCTATTGTTGGGGAATAATCAGAATTAGGTGGTAACATAGATAAGATGTTTTATATTCATTATATGCTTGTGAATTACTTCTCATCAGAATGTCTATTTTTGGATAATACTGTTGGCCGGTTGCAGTTATCTGTTCTCTGACATGGGGTCAGTTACTTGGGCCGCAGAGAGGGGAGGGGTCAAGCTTGTCTTCATATGTAAACATATCTTTTAAATCAATTATCTCTTTGCTCCACAATGTCTGTGTGCTAGTCACTGTGTCTTTGTGATCTTGTCAAGGAGGGATGTATTTGATATATGCCTGTTGATAGGACTATAAAACAAAACCTGAGAGCGAGAAAATAACATAGTTTAGGAGACAAGGCTGAACGATAATTTATAGCCAATGCTGTCTGGCTATGTGTGTCTTTGCTATAAAGGATCTCAGTTGCAATGTGTAAGGACTCAGAGAATTCATTGATAGACACTGAATTGATCTGAGAGTCACAGAGTTGTGATGGAGCTCATATAATTAAAGATGGACTTTATGATAACTCTGATTTGTGTGTGGTTTGCTCTCATGATTTGGTAAATACAGGAAATTTCCACGACACTATCTATGGGTAACAGGGTTGACATGTTATCCTTGACCCGCTCAGTTTTCCACCACAAAATAAAAATGAAAATGGCCAAAAAAAGTAGAACCAGCTCAACTGATTTAACTATGATTTGACTATTCGATTTTAAGTAATCTAAAGATACATTGAACAAGGAATAGTTTCACCATATTAAAACGAGAGTTCAGTTCACGTAACAGGGTTGACCTTAAAATGAGGGACAGATGTAAAATGAATCACTGTGACAGTGCAAGGAGTTTTACACCGTCTAGGCTGTTAGGCATAGGTAATGACTCAAAGGTAATGACTCAAAGGTAATGACGCATAGGCAATGACTCATAGGTAATGACTCATGGGTAATGACTCAAAGGCAATGACCCATAGGTAATGACTCACGGGTAATGACTCACGGGTAATGACGCATGGGTAATGACGCATAGGTAATGACGCATGGGCAATGACTCATGGGCAATGACTCAAAGGTAATGACGCATAGGTAATGACGCATAGGTAATGACTCATAGGTAATGACTCATAGGTAATGACTCAAAGGCGATGACTCAGAGGTAATGACTCAGAGGTAATGACTCAGAGGTAATGACTCAGAGGTAATGACTCATAGGTAATGACTCATAGGTAATGACTCAAAGGCGATGACTCAGAGGTAATGACTCAGAGGTAATGACTCAGAGGTAATGACTCATAGGTAATGACTCATAGGTAATGACTCATAGGTAATGACTCATAGGTAAAGGCCCGGGAGACAGGAACGCAGTGCAAACAAAGAGGCTTTTATGAAGAAAATGAAAATGACATCCTGGCTCTTGCAGAGCTCTACAGGGTCAGACTTTAACATAAAGTCGACAGGACAAGCCAAAAGTTTAAGCTCTGCAAATCATATCGGTCCTGGCCATACCTCACGTGACGTGTGCTCTCCAGAATGCTCTCCCCACAGAGTCAGAGCGGCACACCTTTAAGTCTTTAGGCAGTCAATTAGAGGGCTGCCCCACCCTCGTTAAGGTAACAGTGCTGGAGAGTGCATTCCACGTGCTGGCTAGGCTTGGCTCTTCTGCACCACAATCTCTACTAACATTAAATAAATCATCATCTTCAGAAAGGAACTTGTCAAAGCAACAAAAAAACGTTCCAATGATGGTGCACTCTTCGTAGAACGACCCTACTACACAGGCACTCTTCGTGGAACGACCCTACTACACAGGCACTCTTCGTGGAACGACCCTACTACACAGGCACTCTTCGTGGAACGACCCTACTACACAGGCACTCTTCGTGGAACGACCCTACTACACAGGCACTCTTCGTGGAACGACCCTACTACACAGGCACTCTTCGTGGAACGACCCTACTACACAGGCACTCTTCGTGGAACGACCCTACTACACAGGCACTCTTCGTGGAACGACCCTACTACACAGGCACTCTTCGTAGAACGACCCTACTACACAGGCACTCTTCGTGGAACGACCCTACTACACAGGCACTCTTCGTGGAACGACCCTACTACACAGGCACTCTTCGTAGAACGACCCTACTACACAGGCACTCTTCGTGGAACGACCCTACTACACAGGCACTCTTCGTAGAACGACCCCACTACACAGGCACTCTTCGTGGAACGACCCTACTACACAGGCACTCTTCGTAGAACGACCCTACTACACAGGCACTCTTCGTGGAACGACCCTACTACACAGGCACTCTTCGTGGAACGACCCTACTACACAGGCACTCTTCGTAGAACGACCCTACTACACAGGCACTCTTCGTAGAACGACCCTACTACACAGGCACTCTTCGTGGAACGACCCTACTACACAGGCACTCTTCGTGGAACGACCCTACTACACAGGCACTCTTCGTGGAACGACCCTACTACACAGGCACTCTTCGTGGAACGACCCTACTACACAGGCACTCTTCGTAGAACGACCCTACTACACAGGCACTCTTCGTGGAACGACCCTACTGCACAGGCACTCTTCGTGGAACGACCCTACTACACATGCGCTCTTCGTGGAACGACCCAACTACACATGCACTCTTCGTGGAACGACCCTACTTCATATACAGTCTTTGTGGAACGACCCTACTACACAGGCACTCTTCGTGGAACAACCCTACTATATATGCACCTCTGAATCCTGCTCGTCTGACACAGCGACTGAGAAGTTCTGTTCTTTTGGTTCCATGGGTAGCTCCTGAGAGAGAGACAAAAAAAAGAGGGAGAAAGAAAGAGGGGGGGGTTATTCTCTATGTCAGAGATTTCAACAAGCCACTTCTCTAGGTGTTCCCTCACTCTCTCCACCCCTGTTCTCCCTTCTCTCCCCCGTCTCACTTCCCCATCCTGCTGTGAGGGTCCCCGGCTCTCCATGGGTGCATCCTGGTTCTCCTCCCCCTCTGCTTCTACCCCCTCCTCCCCCTCTACCTCCCCCTCCGGCCCAGCCAGGTAGGAGCCAGACATGGAAGACAGGGTGTCAGTGCTGATCTGAGAGTGATGGCTGTGGGACGAAGCCATGGACATGACTGACTGGGCCAGGCTACTGCTCACTTGGTCTGAGAGGGGGAGAGACAGAGAGAAGAAGAGACAATTAACAATGTATTATAATTTGACACATTTTCTATTGCCCAATGGCCACCCCCTAGCAGGGCCTGCCAGCCAGCCCCAGCAGAAGGCCCACCTTCAGGGGAGGTGATGGTGGAGGAGAAAGGTGTCCCAGTACAGGAGGACTGGTCGATGGCTCCAGACGAGGATAGAGTCAGATTCTCACTCTCTGGAGTTACACCACTCTGGAACAGAGAGCAGACAGAATAAGGTCAAACACACACACACCGGAGACAGACAGACAGACATCAACAGTCACGCACACACTGTGTCACTGTACCTCCGGTTGTTGTTTCCGGCGGCAGGCCTGAACTTCTGATTCGCTGCGTTCTGACTTCTCGTCCTCCTCCTCGGGCAGCACCGAAGAATTCTGGGAGAGAGACCTGACACATCCCATCATGTAGCAGTCAGAAACATAAACACCACAACACTACCTTTGTCCTGAAAGAAAGATATTCTATTAGCTAAACCTTTAAAAGTCCTAGGAAATTAATTCCTATTAAAATATACAGTATGTTTGTATGCGTTTATGCATCCCAAATGGCACCCTATTCCCCATGTAGTGCACTACTTTTGACCAGGGCCCATAGAGTAGTGGTCAAAAGTTGTGCATTATTTAGGAAATTTGGTGTCATTTGGGATACAACCTGTGTCTTCAAGTGTATGCTCCTCTCACTTGGAGCCGCTCTTCTTCAGTTTGAGTCCCTGGCTGGAGTTGGAGTGGTCCAGGGGAGACATGGAGCGTGCCGGGGCGGGGTGTGGCTCACTGCTATAGTGGGGCAGGGTCCCTGAGACGTGGCCCCCAGAGAGTTCCTGCAGGGGGGGAGCCGAGGGAGACACGCTCAGGGGCCCGTTCAGAGCCTCCAGGAGAGACACGGCCTCATAACCTGGGGGGATGTGGTCTGACGCCTGGGGTGAACGAAAAAAGGAGATGAGTTGTCATGTTGCTATGCGCTGTATTTATAAAGAAAAAAATCTGTGTATGTATATATATCATACCGAGTGTTCCTCTGAGTCGGAGGTCTGGGAGGTGATAACGGGGTTAAACCCGGCAGGAGAGAGAGGACTCAGCTTCTTCCTCATGGCTCGGATCTGCAGCAGGGCCCGGAACGCTAAGGACGCATTATAACATCACTAAACGCCCACATCAGTAGAATTCCATTTTTTCGAGTTGAAAGGTGGCCAGAGCTTACCCATGATGCTGCACAACAATGTAAGTCAATAAGTAATTGTTTTAGTCAAAGTATGATATAATTTGGGCTTGAAGTGACAAAAACTGCACGCTTTGTGCAAATTCATGCCAATTACATTTATTTTACTATGAAATTACCCAATCATTTTTTTTTGCCTAAGTTTTGTTTCAGTACTGGGTTTTATTTGAATGGTTCCACCCACCATTGTTTATTAATCAGAAACACCTACAAAATTTGCGAGTCGCGGTGAAACTGTTTTTGCCCCTCCCCTTTTTTTACCAGAAAATTATCATAATGCATTGGATATTTTGTCAAAAAATATGACCATATTATAGATAGTAAAATTGCATGATATGATTGCACTTTGGAACCCCGCTCCCCTTGTCTCCCTAAGATTAATGGTTTTGCAATGCCTGGGGCATTGGGCCATTCAGTTGATCCTAAAGAGAAATCTCCACCCACCCGGGGCACCGGGCCATGCAAAACAAACACGCCCATTGCTTTAATATTTAGGCTCCATATTACTGGAGCTCATATTCTTTCTATTTCAATGGTAGATTCACAGACGCAGTTTAGATAATGCATTAATATATAGCTGTGCAGTTTAGATAATGCATTCATATATAGCTGTGCAGTTTAGATAATGCTGTCATATATAGCTGTGCAGTTTAGATAATGCTGTCATATATAGCTGTGCAGTTTAGATAATGCTGTCATATATAGCTGTGCAGTTTAGATAATGCATTGATATTTAGCTAGGTAGCTAAAATGATAACAGAGAGAACAAAGAATATAGCTATTTGATAATATCCGTGTGCATGTCCAAACACGAATGACGTCTGGAATCCGACACAGTTTCATGGAATTATCAAACAGTAAGAGCTGTGACTGACCTCTTGACAGGTAGGCTGCTAGTCTCTTTCTGAAATAATTATTTTCACCTGACTTACAGTGTGCCCGTCTTAACTGAAATGGTGCTCACATAACTTTCATTAGCTAGCAAAGGTTAGCATGCTAACTAGTTACACTGACAGCTGACAGTCAATGCCTTACTGGTTGTTATTTCTCTGCTCTGAAAATCACCACAACATTTTCCACCCTCCAATTCCTGAACATGTATTAGCAGCCTGCGTGTCTTTGAGGTGGAACCTAAACGAGAATTTCAGCTCTAGGATGGGAATTACTCGAAATAGGTGTAGCAACTTCCTCTGAGGTGGGCCTTTAAGTATTGATGTGGTGGTCTTATGCATACCAGAGTATGGCTTACAAAAGTCTTATGCAGCATTATAGACTCACATAGTCTGCAGATGGGATAACAGTTAGGGTTAGGGTTAGGGTTAGTCCCTGTGCCCAAGAACACTAAGGTAACCTGCCTAAATGACTACAGACCCGTAGCAATCATATCTGCCATGAAGTGCTTTGAAAGGCTAGTCATGGCTCACATCAACACCATTATCCCAGAAACCCTAGACCCACTCCAATTTGCATACCGCCCCAACAGATCCACAGATGATGCAATCTCTATTGCACTCCACACTGCCCTTTCCCACCTGAACAAAAGGAACACCTACGTGAGAATGCTATTCATTGACTACAGCTCAGCGTTCAACACCATAGTACCCTCAAGGCTCATCACTAGGCTAAGGACCCTGGGACTAAACACCTCCCTCTGCAACTGGATCCTGGACTTCCTGACGGGCCGCCCCCAGGTGGTAAGGGTAGGCAACAACACATCTGCCACGCTGATCCTCAACACGGGTTCCCCTCAGGGGTGCATGCTCAGTCCCCTTCTGTACTCCTTGTTCACCCATGACTGCATGGCCAAACACGATTCCAACACCATCATTAAGTCTGCCGACGACACAACATTGGTAGGCCTGATCACCGACAACGATGAGACAGCCTATAGGGAGGAGGTCAGAGCACTGCCAGGACAACAACCTCTCCCTCAACATGAGCAAGACAAAGAAGCTGATTGTGGACTACAGGAAAAGGAGGGCCGAACACTCCCCCATTCACATCGACGGGGCTGTAGTGGAGCAGGTTGAGAGCTTCAAGTTCCTTGGTGTCCACATCACCAACAAACTTTCATGGTCCAAACAGTCATGAAGAGGGCACGACAAAGCCTATTCCCCCTCAGGAGACTGAAAAGATTTGGCATGGGTCCTCAAATCCTCAAAAAGCTCTACAGCCGAGCATCCTGACTCGTTGCATCACTGGCTGGTATGGTAACTGCTCTGCCTCCAACGGCAAGGCACTACAGAGGGTAGTGCGTACGGCCCAGTACATCACTGGAGCCAAGCTTCCTGCCATCCAGGACCTCTATACCAGGCAGTGTCAGAGGAATGCCCAAGAAATTGCCAAAGACTCCAGCCACCCTAGTCATAGACTGTTCTCTCCGCACTGCAAGTGGTACCGGAGCGCCACGTCTAGGTTCAAAAGGCTTCTTAACAGCTTTTACCCCCAAGCCATTAGACTCCTGAACAGCTAATCAAACTATTTGCATTGTCCCCCCGCCCCTCGTTTACGCTGCAGCTACTCTCTGGTTATAATCTATGTATAGTCACTTTAACTCTACCTACATGTACATATTACCTCAGTTACCTCGACTAACCTGTCCCCCCACACATTGACTCCGTACCGTAACATTGACTCCGTACTGTAACACCCTGTATATAGTCTCCACATTGACTCTGTAACGCTCCCCCTGTATATAGCCTCCACATTGACTCTGTACCGGTACCCCCTGCATATAGCCTCCACATTGACTCTGTACCAGTACCCCCTGTATATAGCCTCCACATTGACTCTGTACCGGTACCCCCCTGTATATAGCCTCCACATTGACTCTGTACCGGTACCCCCCTGTATATAGCCTCCACATTGACTCTGTACCGGTACCCCCCTGTATATAGCCTCCACATTGACTCTGTACCAGTACCCCCTGTATATAGCCTCCACATTGACTCTGTACCGGTACCCCCTGTATATAGCCTCCACATTGACTCTGTACCAGTACCCCCTGTATATAGCCTCCACATTGACTCTGTACCGTAATACCCTGTATATAGCCTTGCTACTGTTATCTTACTGCTGCTCTTTAACCATTTTTTACTTAACACTTATTTTTCTTAAAACTGCATTGTTGGTAAAGGGCTTGTAAGTAAGAATTTCACTGTAAGGTCTACACCTGTTGTATTTGGAGCATGTAACAAATAAAATGTGATTTGATTTAACTGAGAATGTATTAGATGTATTGCTATGAAGCTCACAAATGCCGACGTATGGCTTACAAAGGTCTTTTGTAGCATTACAGACATTATAGACTCACGCAGTCTGCATATGGGGCAGCAGTTGGCCTGGTAGCGGAGAGTGTCGGCGCAGGCATTACAGAGACACAGGTGTCTGCAGGGCAGGATGAGTGTGTCACGGACGTCTGACAGACACACCACACACTCCGCACTGTTATCACTGATCTCATCATCCGCAACCTGGTGACAACATAATCAATCAATCACCACATCGTTACATTCAGAGAGCAGTATGGTAGCTTGATCAAACACAGTAAAAATGAGATTCACTGTCCATATACCCAGTGTGTTTAGGGCATGGACTACTGAACACAATGTTTTTTGTTCAAAACTTTCAAAATGACTCTCTGTAGAACTGGTTAGAGCAATGGTTCCCAACTCCAGTCCCTCCAACATAGTTTTATTGTAGCCCCGGACAACAACAAAAAACACCTGATTCAACTTGGCAACGAATCATCATGCTCTCAATGAGTTAAATCAGGTGTTCACTAGTCCATGTCCTAAACAACCAAATTCTCAACTTGGTACCTTTGATTCTTGGCTGTTGTACTTGTTCTCGATGCCGTAGATCTCCTGAAGAAGATAACTCACCCCATCCACCTGGAGAAGAAACATGTTGGGGATGAGAGAGAGAAGGTTTCACTATATAACATACCAGGAAGGATGGTGAAAGGGGGAGAGAGGGTTTGGAGGAGAAGGGGGAGGCAATAACAGGCAGGAAAGAGAGGGGGGCAAGATAGAATACAGAGTGAGACAAGAGAGCGAGAGAAAGAAGAGAGAGAGAAGAGAGAGGAGAGAGAGAGAGAAGAGAGAGAGAAGAGAGAGAAGAGAGAGAGAAGAGAGTGAGAGAGAGAAGACAGAGAGAAGACAGAGGGAGAGAGAAGAGAGTGAGAGAGAGAAGAGAGAGAGAAGACAGAGAAGAGAGTGAGAGAGAGAAGAGAGAGAGAGGAAAAGGACCTGGTGGATACAAACTCACCACTTGTTTCTGTTTCAGAGGTTTGACACAGTAGCTCCCATCCATGTGCTGTGGAACAAACAGTAGATACTTAGCTGACGCTGACAACAATCCAATCCCACTGGACACAGACGGCATTTCAACATCTAGCATTTACATTTGATTGAGTTGACAACCAACGTGAATTCAATGTGAAATCAACAAACATTTGAAGCATGTCAATGGATTTAGCTTAAAAGTTGGATGACTGAAAATGATGATGACTGAAATCAGTTTTCCACCTTGATTCAATGTTATCATATAGATTTTTTTGTGGTTGAAATGATGTGGAAACAACGTTGATTCAACCAGTTTGTGCCCAGTGGGATACTTTAAAGAGTCAAACATTTCAAAACATTTCAGACAAACATTAAGATACCTCATGGAGTAAAAGTTAACATACTTCAACACGTTGTAAATGTAACACTTTACATACGATCCTACAGCACATCAGACTTAAAGCTCCTTACCTTCTCAAAGGTGGCCAGGAGGACATGGGAGTGACCCATGTGATCTTCCCCCTCGTCTACTGTCGCTTGAACAACCATGGGAAACACATCCTTATCCATGTCAAACAGCAACTAGAAAGAGGGATAGAAAGAGAGAGAGAGAGAGACAGAGAGAGAGGGATAGAAAGAGAGAGAGAGAGAGAGAGAGAGAGGGATAGAAAGAGAGAGAGAGAGAGGGATAGAAAGAGAGAGGGATAGAAAGAGAGAGAGAGAGAGAGAGAGAGAGAGGGATAGAAAGAGAGAGAGAGAGAGAGAGATAGAGAGATAGAGGGATAGAAAGAGAGAGAGAGAGATAGAAAGAGAGAGAGAGAGAGAGAGATAGAGGGATAGAAAGAGAGAGAGAGAGAGAGAGAGAGAGGGATAGAAAGAGAGAGAGAGAGAGAGAGAGAGAGAGAGAGAGAGAGAGGGATAGAAAGAGAGAGATAGAAAGAGAGAGAGAGAGAGAGAGATAGAGAGAGAGAGGGATAGAAAGAGAGAGGGATAGAAAGAGAGAGAGAGAGATAGAGAGAGAGAGGGATAGAAAGAGAGAGAGAGAGAGAGAGAGAGAGAGAGAGAGAGGGATAGAAAGAGAGAGAGAGAGAGAGAGAGAGAGGGATAGAAAGAGAGAGAGAGAGAGAGAGAGAGAGGGATAGAAAGAGAGAGAGAGAGAGAGAGAGAGAGAGGGATAGAAGAGAGAGAGAGAGAGAGAGAGAGAGAGAGAGAGAGAGAGAGAGAGAGAGAGAGAGACAGAGACAGAGACAGAGACAGAGACAGAGACAGAGACAGAGACAGAGACAGAGAGGGGTTGGTGTAAAAGAGAGAAAAGGGGGTGAGAAAGAGAGGTTATACACTGAAAACACACATACTTCATTAGTAATATGCATAAACACACACACAGACCGTACCTCCTCATCGGCCCACTCTGACAGATTGATGGAGTGGGAGGGCAGACAGAACTGCTGACAGACTCCTCTCTTAAAGTGCACCGTCTCTGACTGGAGAGAGCTGTCCTGGGGAATGTAGCTATAGGAGAGATGCAGAGAGTTAGGAGAGATAAACATGTGTACACACACACACACACACACTTACATAGGCACTCCGTTGTGGAACTCCTCTATAGCTTGATAGTAGATGGTGATGGCCACCTGTGTGTCAGCGTCGAAGGTGAACTCTATGTTGTAACAGGCTTTGCTTTTCGCTGCCACGTCCTCCCCTGGCAGTTTCAGGTCCTCACTACACCTGCCAGCATGCAGAAACACAGGTAACGTCACCTACACACCGTTCCAATAATGTAATTACAGTATAGGGAGTAAACTCGGCAACCCACAACCAAAGCTTGTGAAAGCCTCCGGCCAGCTATTTGGTTCTGGGGGGGAGAAGTTGAGATGTTGGACTAGTGCAATAAAACAGACTACAGATGTAGGATTTTAATTTGAGACGGTTTGAGACAGGACGTAAAGAATCCTGAATTATTATGTGGATTATAATTAATGGATCTTTTTTTGTAGGGGTTGATACATTTTCCGTTGAGAAAATCAAGTCTAACATTTTAAAAGTGGAAATTACAAACTTTAGAAGCCTTTTAAACCTCAAACACACTACAAGTTTGCATTTCCTACTGTGCAGTAAAATTCTCAGTAACAAAAGGGTAATGCATTTAAGATCTTACATCTGTAAGCATAAGTAAAATAATAATGAAGGGGATATAAACTAGAAGTAAATTGTGTGTGAGATACTCACCGTACGAGCCTTAGTGTATCTTTACGGATGTTTATAAGGCTTCGTAGCGTCTTTACTGGCTCCTGAGGAGGCGGGGCCGCATAGGGAAACTGTAAAGGAACCAATCACAAAAGGTCACATCAATGACAAAGGTGTCACATGATCTGATCAACTAATCACCAAGCCCTTGATCAGTTGAATTAGGTGGGTTAGTGCAAAGCATTGTCCTGGATACTTCACCCACTTAAAACAATAGATACATTTCCTTTCCCCACTTTTATTACTGGACTTTGCACAATCTGAGCGTCTTTCCCCGGTGTACTGTGTTTTTGTTGCTGTCTGTGTAAGAAGAGAGTTGAGTGGGTCAAAAATACAAAATGTCCAATGCTTAACTATTTAACTGACATTATGATGTTTGTGTAAAGTAACTCAAGTTTGGGAGGAAAGACGACACCTGTAACAAATGAAATCTCCTCCTCTCTCAACAATCAATCTCCTCACCAGTGAACGGCTGCGTCTATAGTATCCAGATCCTGTTATCCTAATCTGTTGTTGTATTTCTCATCCCTCCACCACCCGTCTCCTCCCTTCTCCTTGTTTTTCAGGGGCCATAAGGGGGATTAACTCTGTGCTGAGAAGCAGAGACCACCAGGACTCCCACCCCAACACTCAGTCATCTCCCCTTCCCGATCCATGCGACGACCAAGCAACATCCTCCCCAACCATCATCCTCCACCAACCATTAAGCTCCACCAAACATCATCCTCCACCAACAATCAACCATCAACCTCCACCAACCATCAACCATCAACCTCCACCAACCATCAATCTCCACCAAACATCATCCTCCACCAACCATCATCCTCCACCAACCATTAAGCTACACCAAACATCATCCTCCACCAACAATCAACCATCATCCTCCACCAACCATCAACCATCATCCTCGACCAACCATCATCCTCCACAACCATCAACCATCATCCTCCACCAACCAACCATCATCCTCCACCAACCACCAACCATCATCCTCCACCAACCATCATCCTCCACCAACCATCATCCTCCACCAACCATTAAGCTCCACCAAACATCATCCTCCACCAACAATCAACCATCATCCTCCACCAAACATCAATCTCCACCAAACATCATCCTCCACCAACCATCATCCTCCACCAACCATCAACCATCATCCTCCACCAACCATCATCCTCCACCAACCATCATCCTCCACCAACCATCAACCATCATCCTCCACCAACCATCATCCTCCACCAACCACCAACCATCATCCTCCACCAACCATCATCCTCCACCAACCACCAACCATCATCCTCCACCAACCATCATCCTCCACCAACCATCATCCTCCACCAACCATCATCCTCCACCAACCATCATCCTCCACCAACCATCATCCTCCACCAACCATCATCCTCCACCAACCATCATCCTCCACCAACCATCATCCTCCACCAACCATCATCCTCCACCAACCATCAACCTCCACCAACCATCAACCTCCACCAACCTCCACCAACCATCAACCTCCACCAACCATCAACCTCCACCAACCATCAACCTCCACCAACCATCAACCTCCACCAACCATCAACCTCCACCAACCATCAACCTCCACCAACCATCAACCTCCACCAACCTGCACCAACCATTAAGCGCCACCAAACATCCTGAGCCATCAACCATCCCGAACCATCACGATGCCTCAACCATCCCGAACCATCACTTAAATCATCAAGTTTTCCTCTTCGTCTTACAACACCATCTCTGACGGCACCTTTCAAGACTCTTCCATTCTACAACCATCTAACAATCATCCAACCTCATTCCGAGCTCAAATTCATTCTGAATAACATTATTCTACATTCATACCTTGTAACCTTTCCTGCATTAAACTATCTCAAATGCATTATGTTGAAGGTGTGGTTTATACTTCTTTATTCATCCTGGCACGGTCAGGCTGATAACGTGCCATTTTAGAAAACAGGTTTAGTGACCTTGATCTGCGGTTGTTTACTTATTTTAGACGAATGCACTTTTTGTAAGTCATTCTGGATAAGTGTCTGCTAAATGACTGAATGTACTGTAAAATGTGTATAGAAGAACCTCTATGGAACATGCCATCCAGTAGGGAGGGAGGATGTGGTTGGATACCTCTACACCGCTCTTCTGGGGGGAGGTGTGTGTGTGTGTGTGTGGTTTCCAGGAAAGGGTCCTGCTGTTAAAATACGGAATACCGACACATAAAAAAAACACACTCCAGCAGAGTTCTGCTATGAGATCTGAACATGCAAGCACACACACACACACGCGCGCGCGCACACACACACACACACACACACACACACACACCTCTTTCTCTCTATAGTCTTAATGTGACTCTGTTTTACAGGTAGGTTTGCAAAGCTACCAGTAATCTACCAAAGTTACCGGAATCTTCAGTAATTATCAGAAAATGTGTGACAATCTATTATAAATTTGGTAATTTATACTTCAATAACTTTTTTTAAAGTATGAATATATAGTACTAATTTTTTATGTACAGTTGAAGTCAGATGTTTACATACACTTAGGTTGGAGTCATTAAAACTTGTTTTTCAACCACTCCACAAATTTCTTGTTAACAAACTATAGTTTTGGCAAGTCGGTTAGGACATCTACTTTGTGCTTGACACAAGTAATTATTCCAACAATTGTTTACAGAAAGATTGTTTCACTTATAATTCACAGTATCACAATTCCAGTGGGTCAGAAATGTACATACACTAAGTTGACTGTGCCTTTAAACAGCTTGGAAAATTCAAAAAAATGTCATGGCTTTAGAAGCTTTGATAGGCTAATTGACATCATTTGAGTCAATTGGTGGTTTAGCTATGGATATATTTCAAGGCCTACCTTCAAACTCAGTGCAGCTTTGCTTTACATCATTGGAAAATCAAATGTAATCAGCCAAGACCTCAGAAAAAGAATTGTAGACCTCCACAAGTCTGGTTGATCCTTGGGAGCAATGTCCAAACGCCTGAAGGTACCACGTTCATCTGTACAAACAATAGTACGCAAGTATAAACACCATGGGACCACGCAGCTGTCATACAGCTCAGGAAGGAGATGCGTTCTGTCTCCTAGAGATGAACCTACTTTGGTGGGAAAATTGCAAATCAATCCCAGGACAACAGCAAAGGACCTTCAAATCAAATCAAAGTTTGTCACGTGTGCCGAATACATCAAGTGTAGACCTTACAGTGAAATGCTTACTTACAGGCTCTAACCAATAGTTCAAAAATGGTGTTAGGTGAACAATAGGTAAGTAAAGAAATAAAACAACAGTAAAAAGACAGGCTATATACAGTAGAAAGGCTATATACAGACACCGGTTAGTCAGGCTGATTGAGGTAGCATGTAGATATGGTTAAAGTGACTATGCATATATGATGAACAGAGAGTAGCAGTAGCGTAAAAGAGGGGTTGCCGGGTGGTGGGACACAATGCAGATAGCCCGGTTAGCCAATGTGCGGGAGCACTGGTTGGTCGGGCCAATTGAGGTAGTATGTAAAGTCGTGGCCAAAAGTTTTGAGAATGACACAAATATAAATTTTCACTAAGTCTGCTGCCTCAGTTTGTATGATGGCAATTTGCGTATACTCCAGTATGTTATGAAGAGTGATCAGATGAATTGCAATTAATTGCAAAGTCCCTCTTTGCCATGCAAATGAACTGAATCCCCCCCAAAACATTCCACTGCATTTCAGCCCTGCCACAAAAGGACCAGCTGACATTATGTCAGTGATTCTATCATTAACACAGGTGTGAGTGTTGACGATGACAAGACTGGAGATCACTCTGTCATGCTGATTGAGTTTGAATAACAGACTGGAAGCTTCAAAAGGAGGGTGGTGCTTGGTATCATTGTTCTTTCTCTGTCAACCATGGTTACTTGCAAGGAAACACGTGCCGTCACCATTGCATTGCACAAAAAGTGCTTCAGAGGCAAGGATATTGCTGCCAGTATGATTGCACCTAAAATCAACCATTTATCAGATCATCAAGAACTTCAAGGAGAGTGGTTCAATTGTTGTGAAGAAGGCTTCAGGGCATCCAAGAAAGTCCAGCAAGAGCCAGGACTGTCTCCATGACTGTCTCCTGTCTCCTGAATCTCCTAGTTGATTCAGCTGCGGGATCGGAGCACCACCAGTACAGAGCTTGCTCAGGAATGGCAGCAGGCAGGTGTGAGTGCATCTGAACGCACAGTGAGGCAAAGACTTTTGGAGGATGGCCTGGTGTCAAGAAGGGCAGCAAAGAAACCACTTCTCTCCAGGAAAAACATCAGGGACAGATTGATATTCTGCAAAAGGTATAGGGATTAGACTGCTGAGGACTGGGGTAAAGTCATTTTCTCTGATGAATCTCCTTTCCGATTGTTTGGGGCATCCGGAAAAAAGCTTGTCCGGAGAAGACAAGTTGAGCGCTACCATAAGTCCTGTGTCATGCCAACAATAAAGCATCCTGAGACCATTCATGTGTGGGGTTGCTTCTCTGCCAAGGGAGTGGGCTCACTCAATCTTGCCTAAGAACACAGCCATGAATAAAGAATGGTACCAACACATCCTCCGAGAGCAACTTCTCCCAACCATCCAGGAACAGTTTGGTGACGAACAATGCCTTTTCCAGCATGATGGAGCACCTTGCCATAAGGAGAAAGTGATAACTAAGTGGCTCGGGGAACAAAACATCAATATTTTGGGTCCAAGGCCAGGAAACTCCCCAGACCTTAATCCCATTGAGAACTTGTGGTCATTTCTCAAGAGGCGGGTGGACAAACAAAAACACACAAATTCTGACAAACTCCAAGCATTTATTATGCAAGAATGGGCTGCCATCAGTCAGGATGTGGCCCAGAAGTTAATTGACAGCATGCCAGGGCAGATTGCAGAGGTCTTGAAAAAGAAGGGTCAACACTGCAAATATTGACTCTTTGCATCAACTTGATGTAATTGTCAATAAAAGCCTTTGACACTTATGAAACGCTTGTAATTATACTTCAATATTCCATAGTAACATCTGACAAAAATATCACAATGAAGCAGCAAACTTCGTGGAAATTAATATTTGTGTGATTCTCAAAACTTTTGGCCACGACTGTACATTAATGTATAGTTAAAGTGACTATGCATATATGATAAACAGAGAGTAGCAGCAGCGTAAAAGTGGGGTTATAGGGGGGGTTGGGGTTGGGGTAGGGCACACAATGCAAATAGTCCAGGTAGCCATTTGATTACCTGTTCAGGACTCTTTTGGCTTGGGGGTAAAAACTGTTGAGAAGCCTTTTTGTCCTAGACTTGGCACTCCGGTACCGCTTGCCATGTGATAGTAGAAAGAACAGTCTATGACTGGGGTGGCTGGGGTCTTTGAAAATGTTTAGGGCCTTCCTCAGACAACGCCTGATGTAGAGGTCCTGGAAGGCAGGTAGCTGAGCCCCAGTGATATACTGGGCCGTACGCACTACCCTCTGTAGTGCCTTGCGGTCAGAGGCCAAGCAATTGCCATACCAGGCAGTGATGCAACCAGTCAGGATGCTCTCGATGTTGCAGCTGTAGAACCTTTTGAGGATCTCAGGACCCGTGCCAAATCTTTTTAGTTTCCTGAGGGGAAATAGGCTTTGTCGTGCCCTCTTCACGACTGTCTAGGTGTGTTTGAACCATTATAGTTTGTTGTTGATACAAAGGAACTTGAAGCTCTCAACCTGCTCCACAACAGCCCCAGCGATGAGAATGGGGGCGTGCTCGGTCCTCCTTTTCCTGTAGTCCACAATCATCTCCTTTGTCTTGGTTACGTTGAGGGATAGGTTGTTATTCTGGAACCACCCGGCCAGGTCTCTGACCTCCACCCTATAGGCTGTCTCGTCATTGTCGGTGATCAGGCCTACCACTATTGTGTCGTCTGCAAACTTAATGATGGTGTTGGAGTCGTGCCAGGCCATGCAGTCGTGGGTGAAAAGGGAGTACAGGAGGGAACTGAGCATGCACCCCTGGGGCGCTCCAGTGTTGAGGATCAGCGTGGCAGATGTGTTGTTACCTACCCTCACCACCTGGGTGTCGGCCCGTCAGGAAGTCCAGGATCCAGTTGCAGAGGGAGGTGTTTAGTCCTAGGATCCTTAGCTTAGTAATGAGCTTTGAGGGCACTATGGTGTTGAATGCTGAGCTGTAGTCAATGAATAGCATTCTCACATAAGTGTTCCTTTTGTCCAGGTGGAAAAAGGCAGTGTGGAGTGCAATAGAGATTGCATCATCTGTTGATCTATTTGGGCGGTATGCAAATTGGAGTGGGTCTAGGGTTTCTGGGATAATGGTGTTGATGTGAGTCATTACCAACCTTTCAAAGCACTTCATGGCTACGGATGTGAGTGCTATATAAACACACACACACACACACATACATATATATATATATATATATTATGAGTAAGGAGGCCTACAAACCTCTGTCAGAAGGAATGGGCCAAAATTACCCAACTTATTGTGGGTAGCTTGTGGAAGGCTACCCGAAACGTTTGACCAAAGTTAAACAAAATACTAATTGAGTGTATGTAAACTTCTGACCCACTGGGAATGTGATGAAAGAAATAAAAGCTTAAATAAATCATTCTCTCTACTATTATTCTGACATTTCACATTCTTAAAATAAAGTGGTGATCCTAACTGAAAGGGAATTTTTACTAGGATTAAATGTCAGGAACTGTGAAAAACTGAGTTTAAATACATTTGGCTAAGGTGTATGTAAACTTCAGACTTCAACTGTATGTCCATATTTTCCATGACTTTCTAGTAGATAGACCATATGGTTCAAGAGCTAATAGCCTAATTAATGAACAAAAACATCTAATCAACAACGGCATTATTTTCAATTAACTCTTCAACTCCTCCAATTATTGACTTTTCTTCACAACTGCCACCAGTTTGACCACAAAACATTGATAACAAATACATATTGTTTTAGTCAAATAAATAAGTGCCTAAAAAAGGATATTATGCTGAAATGCTCATATTAAACACCAATGGTATTCATTAACTTTGTGGTTTATATTCAAGATAATGCTTTAAAACTTTGTCATACTATTTGTTTATTTTTAAATCATCTTATTTAATGGTGTGATATAATTGACACGTGATAAGGTCACACAGAGGGCCAGAGATAATTACAGACACCTGTGATTATCTAAAATACCCAAAAGGGCCACTACATGTCTTGTGAGATTACTTCAAATCCTTGAAAGATAGATTGAATTCTGGTAGTTTACTGGTAAACTTCAAAAGTTTCCAGTAATATACTCTCCTTTTCCAACCATAATTACTGCAGTAAGCTGCTGTCTAAATCCCCAACATCACAGGCTTGTGTACTTCCAGTCGCACGCACACACACACACAGCTGTACAAATCCAGAGTAGGGGTCAATTTCATCTGAAATACACTAGACCTGTGCTGCAGATCACAGTTAACAACTCCGGGAGAGAGGAGAGAGATGTAGTGAGTGGGGAAGAGAGATGTGGCTCTACATTGCCATCTGCTTAGAGAGGGCAGGATGACTTATATAACGGAATTTGAGAGAGACAGAGCAACAGAGAGATATCCTGTGTAGCTCAGTTGGTAGAGCATGGTGCTTGCAATGCCAGGGTTGTGGGTTTGATTCTCATGGGAGACCAATACAAAAATGTATGCACTCACTACTTACTGTAAGTCACTCTGGATAAAAGCTTCAACTAAATGACTAAAATGTAGAGAGAGCAAGACACAGAGAGAGAAAGATGTAATGGGAGTGTATGTGAGTATTTTCAAATGCTTGCCAAGTGTATTTCTAAATACATTCCAATATTCAACAACTTGCCTTTTAAAATAAAAAATATCTGAATACTTACTTCCAAATGTCTTTGAAAGTAATTTAAATACCTTAAATAGTACATCATATTTGAACCCTGGTTTAGTGTAGTGTAGCTTAGTATGAGAATCAGTACCGCCACTGGTCTGATTCCCAGGAAGTTGAGGTCGGTGTTCTCTCCGAACAGGTATCCCTCGGGGTGGGTGGAGTCAAACTTCTCCCCGCCCATGATGAAGTGGTTGGCAAAGTAGCTTCCTGTGGGGAACAAGAAGAGGGAGTGAGCAAACCTGATCCCAATACAGACACTATAGCCCAAATAGGTTTCTCCCCTTTTACTTGAACAGAGGACAGTTAAAGGAGCTCACTGAGCTAGGACAAGGTGTTCCAACCCTGGTTCTAATCTTAGCCAATAGGGGGAGAAACAGATAGGGAATAGGTACAGTAGACATTGCCTCTAAGCACTGATTTTATATCAGAAATGTCTTTATCCCCCTATTTGCTAAATTACGGTTTGTGGCAATGTAACTGATCCTAGATCTGTGGTTACACAGTAAAGTCATGTCTGGTAAACAGCAGACTAGGGTTGGCTGGTCTGAATCAACGTAGCTGTTCCGGCTGTTTCCACCCCACAAGCAGTGCTTGTAAAAGCACTTTGTGTTTTTCAACTCAGAAATTGGGGCAGCAGGGTAGCCTAGTGGTTAGAGTGTTGGACTAGTAATTGAAAGGTTAGTAAGTTCAAACCCCCGAGCTGACAAGGTACAAATCTGTCGTTCTGCCCCTGAACAGGCAGTTAACCCACTGTTCCTAGGCCATCATTGAAAATAAGAATTTGTTCTTAACTGACTTGCCTAGTTAAATAAAGGTAAACAATAAATAGATGATTCTGATCAGGAACAAAATGCCTTTTTTGTGACACTGCCTGGTGGAAAAATAATTAGAATGTATGGGTCATAGAAACGCAGACAGCCAGATACCATTCAAATTATAATCAGCTGTAGGGATTGTAAAGCCTATCAACTGCCCTTGAATGCCCACTGTGTGTATTTCTGCACAGACACACACACGAAGCTGAGGCTGAGCAATCCAAGTAGAGATCCCAGGCCAGGCCATAGCCACTCAACAACGGTGATGGAAGTGGTTCAGTGAACAACGCTCAAGTGATGAGCCACCTTGCCTCACACCTTAAGGCTTGTGTTAGCTCCCTAGGCTAATTCATACCCTTTAGCTCAGCATGCTAACACAGTCTTATAAAAAAAAAAAAGATTCTCTCTTCTTAACTGCAATGACTGATCTGTTATGACTGGATAAGTGAACGCAGGGGCGCAACTTTCACTGGGAACGAGGGGACATGTCCCCCCCCATCACAGTTTTATCATTGGAATGTGATACAAAACGAGGCAACGGTGTGCTTTAGGACCATGTTGATGCCCCCAAGCGGTCGGGTAAACTGTTTTGGAGTGTTTATCCAGCTGGATTTTAAAAAAATATTATAAAAATGATGTCCCCCCCACACTTCTAAAACCAAATTTGCACCACTGGGTGAAAGTATGCCTATGAGAATCCAAACTGAATGCAGATCATTTGGGAGGATGGGTATTAGCAATAAAGATGTTTATTTACTTAATTTCATTGTCCTCCAAGTGTTGCTGAATAGCCTCTCTTCTTCAGTTTGCGCTTAAATTTATGCACCTTGGTTGGAGAGCGAGGTAGCGGCAGTGATCCTTCCCTTTGCAGAAACAGGGTTTGAGTCTGGAATGGTACCCTATACCCATAGTGAACGATGGGCCCTGGTCAGAAGTAGCACAGTTAAGGAGGGTGCCATTTTTGGACATAACCAGAGACAAAGGGAGACATAATCTAAGGACCTGCAGCCAGACATACTCCTCTACATAATCTAAGGACCTGCAGCCAGACATACTCCTCTACATAATCTAAGGACCTGCAGCCAGACATACTCCTCTACATAATCTAAGGACCTGCAGCCAGACATACTCCTCTACATAATCTAAGGACCTGCAGCCAGACATACTCCTCTACATAATCTAAGGACCTGCAGCCAGACATACTCCTCTACATAATCTACGGCCAGAGATTCAGACGCAGTAGAATGGCAGACAGGGAGTCTGGTTACACTGGCTGTCTCTGTGTCCTTGGATATCAACCCTCCTCCACACACACATCCGTTACCACTCATGTTGTATCTTATACCTAGCATAATGGCAGGGTTCGATTTACAGGGCCATAAATAAACTGATTTTAAAATCGGTCATTTGAAAAATGTAAGTGGACACTTTAATATCAAATATTGTCTGGGTAACAATTAAGTAACTTCTCAACTAAAATGGTCAAAAACAAACAAAAATAGCTTCTTAGCAAGAGCAATTTCTCAAGCAAGAATTTGGGGAGTGGTCTGAGAGGGGAAAACTGAAAATGAGATATGATTGGCAGAGAGGTTTGGAACTCTCTTTCTTATTGGTCTATTAGTGAATTTAACACATGGTGATTATAAGCATGGAAGGCCAAAACTCCATCCCACCAAAAAAGGTTGAAATTTTAAGGCGGTATTTTCAAACACCTCTTACACAAAAAAAGGTATATCATCATGTTCACAATTTCACAGTATTATTCCTACCTCATTATGGAAATATATATAAAACACGGGGAAAATCATGTTTTTGACTGCAAAGGGCCTTTAAAATATAATTATATTCAACATTCTGGCTTGTACAGCTCATGGCAGGAAACTATCCTGATAAAGTCATTTATGCCTGACATAGAATTCAATGTGGCGTTTCCAGGCTAGGTTCGCTCCTATTCATGAGTGTGCTGTCGCCAATGAGGCACAGGCACCACTTACCAGATTTCGGTGGATAGCGGTACACCGAGTTGGACGGTATATCGACCTCTTCCACTCCTGCATTTTGTCTGCTGGTCAAAGCTCCCATTTCCACAGAAAATAAAAGCAAAAATTAACGTACATACCAAGAAAATATTCGCTATTCTCAAAAATCTCTATTGTCTTTAACTTAAACCAGTTCCTGCTGCCGTTTCCATTGTTATTATTGGTTTATGTCCTTGGTTCCCTGCCGTTAGCAGCCGTAGCCTAGTTGTTGTGCTCGTTCTGGGGATTAGTTGTTGTTATTGCTGCTTTATCCAAAGCCCCGTGGGACTGTCACTGTTTGTTTAGAGGCAGAAAAGCAACAACTGCGTCCCTTTAACAGCAAAGCTATGTATCCTTTCACTTAGCGACGCATTCTCCTCTCCACTGCAGCGCTTTTCGGGGGCCGCTTTGAGGAGGAAAACGAGGTATCTCCCTATGTAGCGCCGTATAACGGTCCACTCGACATCTTTTCTGTTTGTTCTCTCCCGTTTGTAAGGCCGTGCGGGGATGCTGATGGCTATCTTTGCTTGGACTCTCCGTGCTCCAATTGTCAAAGAACGAATCTAATGGTGGCTACCCATGACGTCAGGCACAAATCCGGACTATGGGTTTTGCGCAGTACAATATCAGCAGGCAGGCAGCTCCCGGTTCGCTATAACGTGACCTTCCCCAAATGTGGGAACGAATCACTGCAATGCTGCAGCAGATGATGGCTTAATAATGCAATGTATAGTGACTGTTACAACGACATGCAGAGCTGCGTAATTATATATATAAAATTAAATGTGTCTTTGAAATTTGGACAGAAATAGACAATCAATTTAGGCTACACGCATCATTATTGATAGGCAATTTGGCAAGTATAGGCTTGTATCTGAACTGAACAGTGATAAAATAATATGAGAAACTGATAACATACCACGTAGGCTAGATAGCTACAGCGTTGCAGCCTATAATGTGCAAACGGTATGCTTTTGTATAACCTAATGTAGCAGGCGTAAAATACACTTGAACAATGTTGCTATTTCCACCTTGACATGATCAGAGAGCGTTAACTGTTGTACTACTCCAGTCCTCTATGGGGCACTGTAGGGCACCGGGAGGAGTTCTGAACCCGCCCACGCAAAACAAGGAAGCTCTGGCGCCGCCATTTCACGTGCAAGGAGTTGAGAGAACGTGTGTGAGGTAGGCCTGGAAATCGGCAAAACAACATCGAATTTTACCAAAAATAACTATTTTAATCGGAAAACAAGTCCTGAATAGTCTGTTTTCGATTTGTAATCGTCTGGCTGTTTCACATTGAGGAGCAAAGATGAGCTACGGAAGGCCCCCGCCCGATGTCGAGGGTATGACCTCGCTCAAAGTGGACAATCTCACCTACCGAACTTCTCCTGAGACACTACGACGAGTTTTCGAGAAGTACGGCCGGGTGGGAGACGTGTACATCCCCCGCGATCGGTACACCAAGGAGAGTCGCGGGTTCGCTTTCGTGCGGTTCCACGATAACCGCGACGCTGAAGACGCGATGGACGCCATGGACGGGGCCTTGCTTGACGGGCGGGAACTGCGAGTCCAGATGGCGCGCTATGGCCGTCCACCAGACTCTCACTTCGGGCGCCGAGGCGGCGGTGGACCTCCAAGGAGGCACGGAGGCTATGGTCGCAGGAGCAGGAGGTAAGTTATTGGTTCAGTTTGAATAAAACATCGCAACTAGCCATTGTTGAAAACTACAGCAACGATGACGTAACTGGCCAAGTTCAGTCAAAGCATAATCTTTTGTTGACAAAATTCTATACCCAAAATTACAAATGTTTCTGATTGAATTATCTTATTAAAATATTAACCCTAGTGATTAACATCTTCATGAATCATTATAATAAGATATTTTCAGAGAATATAATTAAACTTAGTCGTGTTTCCACATTTCTATGAAATATTTAAAGTAATTTTCCTTAAAAAAGAATGGTAATTAAGTTCCGTAAAACTTAAATGAGTGGCCCATGCGTTTATTTGCTTAAATCACTGAACACAACAGTGTTATTAGAGATGGCATTTATTTGAGCCGGGTTTTTCTCTTTTGCATAGTTAATTGTTTAATTACAGCATTCACTTCCAGCATTTTTATACATTTTGTAATCTCCTGCACTTATCATTTACATACTGTGCTAAGTTTATTTTGAGTTACGTAACGTCAGTCTCCAAAACGTAAAAAAAAATCCTGACTGCAATTTCGGCTGTTCTTACTTTCGCCGCTAGAGGGCGATCGGCCCTGTTGGTGCTTGTTATTTAGCTACCAGTTCTCTGCTGTTAGAAGCCAATGGCTAGCAGTTTCTTACTGGCAATTAAAATAGGATGATTGCAATTTGAGTCATTACCAAATTATTTCATTAAGCATTAAACCTCGTAAACAATACATTTCGACCTGTTTTTTTGTTGTTGTTGCTGAAATTTAAAATCAAATATATTTATAAAGTCCTTCCTAAAACCACAAACAGCAAGCAAATGCAGGTGTAGACGCACGGTGTGCCGCTTGTGTGCCGTTACCTGGCTATTGGCTGCTAACAGCTGAGAACTGCTTTTTAACTGAAGTTGGGCGGTATGTTAAAGTAACTTTCCTGTGTTGAAGTGGTGTGGGTGTACCCCAACCGAATAATGTGGGCATATACCGCTGTTAAAAATATGAATGCAAGTAGACCGCTGATTGGTAAACTAATCCTCAGGATGACATCATCCTCTGGGGAAATTGCCATCTCAAACGAGATAAAATTTTGAGGTGGGGTTTTAGATTTTTTTTTATGAGTTGGCCACAAATAAAACTATAGGATGAGTCCACGTTATTTGGGTAGGAGTTTTTGAAATTGCAATTTTTTTTCACTGGACTGCTACTTTAAACCTAAGCTAATTGGAGATTTGCAACTCACAAACGCAACTGAAAACATGGTGCCTAGCTCTCTACAAAAAGTAAACAAACTACTTCGCCGGGCAAGTTAAGCATTTGCACGGGTTTTTGTCTGGCGAAGTCGTTTGTTAACTTTTTGTAGAGAGCTAGGTACCATGTTTTCAGTTGCGTTTGTGAGTTGCAAATCTCCAATTAGTCTAGCAAAAGGACAGGGACTTGTTTAACCCGCGTTGCTGTTCATTTCTCTGGGTTAAAGACTTCTCCATGTTTCTCCTCTTCCCCCTCAGTCGTTCGGCCAGCCCCCGTCGGCGCAGACGCAGTCGTTCCCGGAGCAGGAGCCGTTCCCGTGGCCGTGACTACAGCCGCTCCCGGTCTCGTTCCGACTCTAGATCCCGTTCCAAGTCCCGCACCCCCCGCAAGAGCAAGTCCCCATCTCGATCGAGGTCCCGTGGTGCTTCCAGGTCCCGCTCCCGCAGCCCGGCTTCCAACAGAGGCTCCAAATCCAGGTCGCGGTCCAAGAGCAGGCCCAAGTCCCCCGAGGACACCGGAACCGACTCTTAGTAACAACAGCTCCAACCCGGAGCCATTAAAACGGTACACAAGGAAGGGGAGAAGGGGTGTGACCATCACATATCTGTAAGGATAGTTTGGTTCGTGTAGGAGAGACTACAGAGTAGGTTTAGATTCAAATGCAGTTGGACAGTGTTCTGCAGCCTTGACAGTCTGATATTGAGTGTGACACTTTAGTCTTGTTTAGTCACCAGCGTTGCAACGTACCAGTCACGACTGCAGAATCCTGACCCTGGGTTGTTGCAGGGGAAACTACGATTGTAAACTAGGTTTTAGAACCAGTTCAGAAAGTAGTGCACACATCACGTAACATGCAGTTGCAGGGTACAAAAGTCAAGTCCGGAAATAAATCTGGATATCTGTACACTTGAATGCTTTTATTCAAGTGTGTGGGTGTCTACCAATGTTTTACATCCAACCAAACTGACACATCAGCCAACATTAGGATTTTATCTACATGGAAGGTCAGAAGTAAAGTAGGCAAAAATGGTTTACAATATTTATAAAATGGGCCTATTATTTTTGAGATGCTATATTTATGGCGGGGTGCTAAAATCAAACATTCGTTTACCTAAATGTGGAATTCTCTCCTCCAAGCTGCGGTCCTCTTGTCAAACAGAGAGGTGGGGGTGTGGCAGAGATGGCAGTGTGAGAGCAGTTAGTGTGGTGTGACGCGACCCGCCCATGTGACCTGCCTGTTGCTGAGTTGGTGGGTGCGATGGCGGTTGCTATGGAGCAGGTCGTCAATGGCGACGCATGGTCCGTGCTGTCAGTTGGTGAGGTGTGAGGTGGTGGTGAGGTACGGAACTTTCACAGGACCACAGACAGAATTCTGCTGGCTGTACCGCTGTGTCTGTGGTCTCACTGGTGAAGGAGGGAGGACCCCAAGGTTTGTTGTCCAATAAATGCCTGAGTAAAAATAAGCAAACTATTGTGATATTGAGAGGTAGCTTTGGGTTGGGGGCCCTTGGAGTGTGAAGACGACTGACGCTGTTAAGAGCTTCCTGCCCACAAGGGAACGGGTCAGTTCTGTACCAGTAACATGGACAATTGACATGTTAAATCGTCATTTTAAAAACACACCGACAAGTCCTCGATGGAATGGTCGATCTGTACATTTGACTTTAGATTGACACAACTAGACAATCAAACTGTTCTCAAACTAGCAGCGTATCATTTGACCGCCACCAACACAGCTTGTCTTTTCTTTCCAGGTGAGATACGATGGAGACTTCTTCTCTGCGGACGCCAACCAGATCATAAGTCTGCCAGTGGACACCCCTCTATGCCCCACAGAATACTGACCAAAAGGTTATTGTGACTTGGTCTAAAATGATTTATTTGGTTTCAGTTGCCCAGAAAGACTCTACTATATAATTACCAAGGCGATGTAACTACCATGACTAGAGTAGAGGACACGTTTAATGGTTTTGTGAGGTGAATACTGGATTTTGTCTTATTGTTAGTGCTGGTTTGTTGCATTTTGATTTGATCTGGTTAATAAAACATTTTATGGTGAAGTAGCTACAGCTTTCCTCTGTATTTAGTAGTCTTTTATTCTCTACAGACAGATTCTGGGTTTTGAGTTAACAGTGTTTTGTTTTTGTTGCAGAGTTGATTTTATCAAAGGGAGAGTGAATAGCCCCTAAATATTTTTCATTATTTTCTAAGCAAACGCAGTAACATGTAGAGGGAAGTGAGAAGGAACAATAATAAGCCACTATTGTATCAAATGTCACGTGTTATGTAATTGGTTAACCTGCCTAGCAGTGTTTGTTTTTTGCCTAACGTATGTCTACTAGATCATTTTTTTTCTTGCCGTTTGTCTGTTCTAAGTTTGCTTTCCTGTGAATTCTAACCCTCCTCTCTTGTTATCTTTTGTGCATTAGGCGCAGTTGTGTAGCAGTTGAGTATTGCTGGTTAGCTGTTAAGGTGCGATGCAGTGCTGATGGTGAGGTGGCAGTGCAGTGGCTGGCGGGGGTGTTGCGGTACCCTGTGAGTGCCCGGTGCAGTTGTCGCCCGGCGCTCGTCTTGGTGCTACTGCTGCCATTTGCCTTGTTCTGGTTTGTAAGAGTCTGGTGGTAGATCTGATCACGCCATCTCTCCCCCTGTGTTGTTCTCATATGGTCTCTTCCCATTCCTGATGTACAAATACACTCCTTTTTCCCATTCTCTCTCTCCCAACCCTAGCCTGGTGGAACTAGCCTGATCGCTGCGTTTAACGTTTGTTCGATCAAGCTTGTTCCACCAGCCTATCCCAAACCCCCCTCCAACTGTGGTTTAGTCCCTCTGTTGTGAGCTGGTTGTACATTGTTGATGGAAAAGGCTCGATAGGGGAGGGTTTGATGGTCTGGGTTTTGTGTACCCTCGCAAGATTTCTTGTACCTGCTTTAGGTGAATGCTAATAAACATTTGTGGTTAATTTGATTCACTATTTTGTTACAAGATCTGCCCTAACAGTCCTTGAGCCCATCGGTAATGGCTCCTTCACATCGCTAGCCAATAAATACCCATTAAGTGATTGTCAAACTAGATTCCTCATGAGTTGTTACAGCATACTACAATTTTATCAATTCAACACTTCTGAAAATGAAAAAACAGTGTTTGTAATATTATTTAGTCAATGATTGTATTACTACACCTTGAATGAAGCTGATGGCCATATTTACCAAGTATGTGTCTGCTTTAATATGGACATCGGCTCTCCTCTTTGCTCATCTTCCATTAAACACAAAGTCTATAGGTCTACAGACCTCTTATGTACCCAAAAGACAATGTGAGACCCATTCCTTTACTGTGCACAAGCCAGTTCTTGACACAGTGCTTCCTCTATACGAGTGGTTCTCAAACCTTTCCTGTGGGACCTCCATCCGTTCTGTGTTTGAGCTATTCCAGCGCTAGCACACACGATTTTACTTGTCAACTCATTATCAAGCTCTTGAATAGGTGAGCCAGGTAAGCTCATTCAGGGCTACAACATAACTGAAACATCTTGGGTTTATGAGGAGAGGTTTGAGAACCACTGCATAGCCCTTGACTCAAACCGATCTGGATCTCAGTTAGTGCCATTCCTTTATAATCCAGTGCTTTCACCCTGGCACACTAGGTGGGTGCAATGAATTATCATGTAGAACAGAAAATGAGCAGGTTCCGGACCTTGGTAAAATTTGAATACCTCTGCTCTATACCCATAGGCCATTTTCTCAGTCAAAAGTATGCCATGCTGAAAGGGCAACGTGTAAGTGAGAAGCTTGCAATGTAATGGTCACCCAATACTAGGTCCCTGTGTTTTGGTGCTGCTAGGGTCAAGCTTACTAAAGCATTTGGGCGTGTTCCGCTGCCCAGACGTTACTGACGCCTAACAGATCTCAGCTGTGTGGTGTTAGGGCAAAAGATAAAACGTGCACCTCCTTGGGTATTTTATGTAACGGCTAACCACGTCATGGATGCGTTCCTCAGCCCAGGCATTGCTGACGACTACCGGATCGTACAACGCCTGGATAGGTATTTAACATCAGCTAACCACTTATTGCCACGTTCAAAACAACTGGGAACTTAGAGAATCTCTGACTTCAGTGCGTTCATGGGAACTGGGAGGGGGGGGAGCAGTCAGAATTCAGAATCTTTCTTGAGCTCCAACTTTGTGACCTGAAGATTGACGTCATGATTTAACCTAGTTAAGAGTGCTTTTGATAACACTTCATCTGCGGCAGGTAGCCTAGTGGTTAGAGCGTTGGACCGACTTGCAGAGTAAAATGACATTTAAATATATGCCTTCCTAATGAAAACAAGTTAAAAAATTTGAACACATATTTAATGGAAAAGAGATGTACAGTACCAGTCAAAAGTTTGGATACACCTTCTCATCCAAGGGATTTTCTTTATTTTTTAAAACTATTTTCTGCATTGTAGAATACTAGTGAGAACTTAAACTATGAAATAACACATGGAATCATGCATTATGGGGTATTGATAAACAAATTAAAATATTTTATATTTGAGATTCTTCAAAGTAGCCACCCGTTCGTTGCCTTGACAGCTTTGCACACTCTTGTCATTGGGTGTGTGCCACTCCAATGCTTGTTAACGACATGGTTGTGCTGTGAAGATTGTTAGATTTGAGAAGGGTCAGTGCTATCCGGGATCATTGGGAAGTCCTGTAACCTTTTGAAGTGGACATTTAAAACGTTTAAAGGTAGAGGTTAAGGTGAGGGTTTTAGTGTAGGGACGTCCCAAGGACACCGGATAGCACTGACCGTTTGAGAGGTGCGCTCCTCTCACCGCTTTTGGCGGTTCACTGTAACGGACCATAGACCTGTGCACTGCATCGATTACGGACATTACGTTTCCTTTCCATGCGTGTCACCGTGGTCAAAGCACCTTTTCTTTCCTAAAACCTTTGTCGCGTTCAAAAAAACGGAGAATTCAGATGCATCCCGTCTTCATTGCGTCCATAACAACTGGAAACTCGGGGAAAATAGCTCCGACTCGGTAAAATCGTTTTGAACAGTCGTCCAAAGAAGATCACTGACGTCTTGATTTGACCACGTTTTCTACCAGTTACCAGTTGACTTGAAAGCACCATACATTCTCCGAGCTACACTAGTGGACACGGTTATCGGTAATATTACAGCAACAAAGCATTCCGGACGCGGGGAGGCAAGCTGGGACTGACTACCACATGAGTGAGAATACCGGGGAAAGGCTAATTTAACGCTATTTCTCCGGTATAGGCTAAGCGGTAGAGCCTACAGACAAAAATAAAAGACAATATGATAAGCAGATCATCTTTTGCTGACTCGAATATTCTACACACTTTCTGTCAGCAACAATGGAATTTAGTTTTATATTGCCTATTCTCTTTACGTTTCTTGCTACTACTCTGGTGACCTCATTGTTCAGTAACAACGATACTCTGCTGCTGACTCGTCCTCTGGCTTTGCAGCATCCAAAGCAGATCACTCAGGGGAGGAGGGAGCGATGAGGTGAAAACTGGATTAGTTAAATCAGGACCGTCGGTAAATCTTACGGAGAAACAGGGGACAGTAGCAGGGCTAACCTCTGCGGACAAACCGGAGGAGGACAGTGAATGCCGATTCGTGGGGAAGATAACGGATCCGGTGGCAGCGGACAGAAGGACAGTTTGGAAGGAGGGGATCCAAGCTGCCGTGCACGAGCAAATGGTGAAATCTGGCATTATGGTAATATAATGTTCTGTATGAGTAGCCTATCCTATTATGTTTAATTGTAACATTATTGATGTATCAGAATACACAGTTTCTCACCTTGGTCCGGAAGGTATTGCACATAATGCGCATGACCAAGGTGAAAATATTTGCTGCACATCCAACTAATTTACATGATCAATCAAAAATCCCTTCTTACATCAGCTGATATCACGAAGTGTTATACAGAAACCCAGCCTAAAACCCCAAACAGAAAGCAATGCAGGTGTAGAAGCACGATCACACAGATAGGCTACAAGAGCCGCACCTCTAATTGAATTAGCCATGCCCATGCTGCTAGTAGCCTACAAGCTACTTGCATCATGATTTTCTGAAGTGCACGGTGGGTGGCAGTCCAGTCCACTGAGTCTGACTGACTAAACCATCACCGTAGACACTGAGAAGAAACACTAAGGTGTCAGTCAGCACCTTGGAGGGAGGGAAAGAGAAAGGGAGCGGACCTATGCCTTTGGGAGTGTCAAGGTGACACAAGGGGAGAGTCAGGTGTCAGGTCAGTAGCCTTCTGAGAGAGAGTGGGATAAAGAGGTAAAGCAATGGGGGGAGAAGATAAATAGTGAGGAGTAGAGGAGACTTGGTCAGACAGACAGTCGAGTGCTAGATCAGCACCTAGCAGATAAAGGGAGAAGTCAAAAACATGAGCTATATAATTGATTTACATAACAAGCTTTGATTGGCATGAAATCCCTGCAGCAGCACAACATACAGCGCCTTCAGAAAGTATTCAGACCCCTTCCCTTTTCCCACATTTTGTTACGTTACAACCTTATTCTAAATTGGATTTAACAAATGTTTTCCTCCTCGATCTACACAACAACAAAAAAACATAACAAAGCGAAAACTGTTATTTTTTATTTTATTTTAGCAACAACAACAAAAAAATAGATACATAGATACATTATTTACATCAGACCCTTTGCTATGAGACTCGGAATTGAGCTCAGATGCATCCTGTTTCCATTGATCATCCTTGAGATGTTTCTACAACTTGATTGGAGTCCACTTGTGGTAAATTCCATTGATTGGACATGATTTGGAAATGCACACACACCTGTCTATATAAGGTCCCATGGTTGATACAGTGCAAAAACCAAGCCATAAGGTCGGGGGTCCTTAGAGACCACTTATGCTGCTTGTGCCTGGAGCCGGCCCTGAGTCCAATGTTTCTCAACCTCACTTTCTCCTTCCATCTCTCTCTCTCTCTCTCTGTCTCTCTTCCTCTCTCTCTTCATCTCTGACAGTCTGGCCAACAGTGCTGGAACTCAAACCACGCCTCAGCGCCGGTGGACATTCCAGGAAGATACTTTGGTCACCTACATTTCCCTGAGGGGTGGTCTTTTCTCTTAGCAGATATGGAAGAAGTGGACGTAGAATGTGCGCCCATGAAATACGCCCCCAGGATGCAGCGGACCAGCCAGATGGAGAAGATGAGGAGCTGGAGGAGGAACAGCGGTCTGTACTGGACTGGGAAGCATCTCAATACTCTGACGTGGCTTCCTCTCCTAGTCTCCTCTCCTTTCCCCTTATTTAAGTGCCACTGCTTACCAGCAGTAACTGGCCATGTCCAAATACCCATACTTGTGTTCTAAATAGTAGGCTTTTTGGGTATGCCAAAATATGTTTTATCGGATGTGAGATTTAGAAAATGTAGTTAAGGCCAGGATGTCATACTAATTTCAGCTTTTCATCTCGTAGAATTTGCAGCACACTGTTGAGGAAGACGATAGTCTTTTGAGACCCACATGCGTTTGACAACAGCTAATTATCCAAATAGTGAATGCGGCGTGGAACAAGCGCCATTTTGCATTACATGACGCCTTCTCAGTATGAATGAGCTTAGAATGTTCATCTTTGTTGCTTACTGCATACATTTTTACTAAAAAAGTATGTTCTAAATACTATGTAGTATGATTAGTACACAGTATGTAGATTTCGAATGTAGTAGACAAGACAGATTTCAGACACGGCCATTGTAAATAGTCTTTCCAACTCACTATAATCCTCTCCTGTCCAGTGTCCTCTGCTACCTTACAACCCCTCTCCCTTTCTCCAAGTGTCAGTGAGTGTTGTCTCTGTGAGGTGATTTTGCCTAGCAGCTACTTCTATCCACGGCACCACTGGGGAATTAGGACTGACCAAGGCTCCGAAAAACAAGGTGAAAGAAAGAAAGAGGAGGAAACCCCCCAACGAGTTGAGGGAGAAACACAAATCAGACCTTGGATCAGTGTTGGAGGGCAGCTTAATTTTACTCCTGCTTAACCCAGGCCCGGTGTCTGTCTGTAACATCTGTATTCAGAGACTCAACCAGGCCTGGTGTCTGTCTGTAACATCTGTATTCAGAGACTCAACCAGGCCTGGTGTCTGTCTGTAACATCTGGATTCAGAGACTCAACCAGGCCTGGTGTCTGTCTGTAACATCTGTATTCAGAGACTCAACCAGGCCTGGTGTCTGTCTGTAACATCTGGATTCAGAGACTCAACCAGGCCTGGTGTCTGTCTGTAACATCTGGATTCAGAGACTCAACCAGGCCTGGTGTCTGTCTGTAACATCTGTATCCTGATCTCTATTTCTGCAGGGTAGAGTTCACCACTGACTTTACCTCTCTGTAAGCCGATCAGACAGACAGACAGACAGACGGACGGACGGGCGGGCGGGCGTTGTAATAAAAGCATGGTAAAGTATGAACATATGATTTCAGTGGCCATTTTACTCACACCATATTCACTGTTTTGTGTTTCTCCATGCTGCGCTTGGCTGAGTTGGGAGAGACTATAAATATACTGCTGACCTGAAAAACAAATAACCAAAATCTAAAACATAACCAAATTTAACTAATTCTGAAATTAAATGTCAGGTTACAGGTAAGTAGTGTCCGTATAGCTTTTTCTGTCTAGGCTGCACCATCATCTAGCTTTGCTGACCTAGGTTCTGCACTTTTTTTTCATGAACCAGTTGTCGTTAATCATCTGTGCATGAATGTAGACTAGACTTGATGTTTATAAACCAGCCTGTCCCAATGTGTTTTATCTTTTTCCTTGGCCAGGTGAGGGCAGCAGAGTGGACACTCAGATTTGTAAACCTTTGTGTTTTTCCCAGGGTGCAATGGGAGCAGCTGTCAGCCATCTTCCAGCTGCTGAAGGAGAACCAGGAGACGTTTGGGGAGGTGTCAGAGGGAGACGTGGAGGAGCAACTCTACTCCATCTAAACCCCTAGTCTACTCACAGTCGACTGTACTACGTCTAACTCTACTTTCCCCAAACTCTACTCTATGTTAATCCCACATAAAGCTCACAATCAAGATTAAGGTGCATTCACATGGTCCACTGGGTTTCAAAGGGGGTGTTGTTTCAAAGGTCCACTCTGTTTTGAGGCACATACTCTTCTCTAAAGATTCTGAGGTGATGGCAAATCAGGCTTTGGATAGTTGGGCCTGACTGATTTGATTGGTCTGATAAAATACGAGGTTCTTACATCGTACACACCCATGAAAGCCAACAGTTTCAGCAAGCCTCACATCAAACTCTTATCTGAACAGATCTTTCTCCTTTCAGCTATTCCCTGCCTTGCCTCGGCCGTATCCTTATCTCGTCCATTGCTATCTCTCCTCACCCTTTCCCATGGAGCACCCGTTCCCATGGAGCATCCTTTCCCATGGAGCACCCTTTGCCATGGAGCACCCTTTCCCATGGAGCACCCTTTGCCATGGAGCACCCTTTCCCATGGAGCACCCTTTCCCATGGAGCACCCTTTCCCATGGAGCACCCTTTCCCATGGAGCACCCTTTCCATGGAGCACCCGTTCCCATGGAGCACCCGTTCCCATAGAGCACCCTTTCCCATGGAGCACCCGTTCCCATGGAGCACCCTTTGCCATGGAGCACCCTTTCTCATGGAGCACCCTTTGCCATGGAGCACCCGTTCCCATGGAGCACCCTTTGCCATGGAGCACCCTTTCTCATGGAGCACCCTTTCCCATGGAGCACCCTTTCCCATGGAGCACCCTTTCTCATGGAGCACCCTTTCTCATGGAGCACCCTTTCTCATGGAGCACCCTTTCCCATGGAGCACCCTTTCCCTCTAGACACCTCTGTTTGAACAAACACATCATTGGTGCGAACACAAACATGTACATTAGATACTCCAACACGGCTTCTGCTGTTTATTACTTTTATATACCATTCAAAGCAATAAGCACTGTGTATTTGATACAAGTAATGGCGTCATCGTTGTGTCAATTCTGGATTTTGTCGTCTCCCCTGTGTGTGCAAGTGTGTGGCTGGCAATGTAATCTGACTAAATGTCTGTAATAATAATAATAATAATAATCAATAATAGATTTTATTTGTAGAGACCTTTTCGTTTACAGACAGAAATCAAAGCTGTGCAGAGTTGCATACTTACTGCATTCATACTGCGTGCTTTTTACACTGAGTTTGGAACAGTTTTTGAAGAAGCAACAGGTAAGGCGATGACATCAAATCAAATCAAATCAAATTTATTGATATAGCCCTTCGTACATCAGCTGATATCTCAAAGTGCTGTACAGAAACCCAGCCTAAAACCCCAAACAGCAAGCAATGCAGGTGTAGAAGCACGGTGGCTAGGAAAAACTCCCTAGAAAGGCCAAAACCTAGGAAGAAACCTAGAGAGGAACCAGGCTATGTGGGACATCAGCCATCCATTCCATGAAGGATTGTGCAACATCTTCTCCAAAGACAATAAGACTCATCTACAGTAAGGCTTTATTGAGCTTACACATTAAATGTATTGCTAACGCTTTTGGGATTTGAAATGTTTCTTCTAAAATGTCTTTACATGTCACATGCCTATGCATTTATTTATTAGTGGTGTAAAGTATTTAATACTTACAAAGTATTTGTACTTAAGTCGTTTTTTGGGGGTATCTTTTTTTTTGCCTTTACCTCCCTTCTCACCTCATTTGCTCACATTGTATATAGACTTGTTTATACTGCATTATTGACTGTATGTTTGTTTTTACTCCATGTGTAACTCTGTGTCGTTTTATCTGTCGAACTGCTTTGCTTTATCTTGGCCAGGTCGCAATTGTAAATGAGAACTTGTTCTCAACTTGCCTACCTGGTTAAATAAAGGTAAAATAAAAAATAAATAAAAATTTATATTTTTGACAACTTTTACTTCACTACATTCCTAAAGAAAATGATGTACTTTTTATTCCATACATTTTCCCTGACACCCAAAAGCACTCATTACATTTTGAATGCTTAGCAGGACAGGAATATTGTCTGATTCACACTCTTATCAAGAGAACGTCCCTGGTCATCCCTACTACCTCTGATCTGGCGGACTCACTAAACACATGCTTCGCTTGTAAATGATCAAATAAATAAAAAATTGTCACATGCGCCGAATACAACAGTGAAATGCTTACTTACAAGCCCTTAACCAACAATGGGGCTATATACAGGGGGTACCGGTGTCGAAGTAATTGAGGTAACATGTACATCTAGGTAGAGTTATTAAAGTCACTATGCACAGATAATAATAGGGAGTAGCAGCAGCATAGAAGGGTTGGTGGCAAGGCAATTATTCTAGGAAGGCATTTGATTATCTGTTCAGGAGTCTTATGGCTTGGGGTAGAAGCTGTTCAGAAGCCTCTTGGACCTAGACTTAGCGCTCCGGTACCGCTTGTTGTGCGGTAGCAGAGAGAACAGTCTATGGCTAGGATGGCTGCAGTCTTTGACAATTTTTAGGGCCTTCCTATGACACCACCTGGTATAGAGGTCCTGGATGGCAGGAAGCTTGACCCCAGTGATGTACTGGGCCATACTCTCTACCCTCTGTAGTGCCTTGCGGTCGGAGGCCGAGCAGTTGCCGTACCAGGCAGTGATGCAACCCGTCAGGATGCTCTCGATGGTGCAGCTGAAAAACCTTTTGAGAATCTGAGAACCCATGTCAAATCTTTTCAGTCTCCTGGGGGGGAATAGGTTTTGTCGTGCCAACTTCACGACTGTCTTGGTGTGCTTGGACCATGTTAGTTTGTTGGTGATGTGGATGCCAAGGAACTTGAATCTCTCAAACTGCTCCACTACAGCCCAGTCGATGAGAATGGGGCGTGCTTGGTCCTCCTTTTCCTGAAGTCCACAATCATCTCCTTTGTCTTGATCACGTTGAGGGAAAAGTTGTTATCCTGGCATAACATAGCCAGGTCTCTGACCTCCCTATAGGCTGTCTCATCGTTGTCGGTGATCTGGCCTATTGTGTCATCAGCCAACTTAACGATAGTGTTGGAGTCGTGCCTGGCCATACAGTCATGAGTGAACAAGGAGTACAGGAGGGGACTGAGCACGCACCCCTGAGGGGCCCCTGTGTTGAGGATCAGCGTGGCGGATGTGTTGTTACCTACCCTTACCACTTGAGGGCGGCCCGTCAGGAAGTCCAGGATCCAGTTGCAGAGGGAGGTGTTTAGTCCCAGGGTCCTTGGTTTAGTGATGAGGTTTGAGGGCACTATGGTGTTGAACGCTGAGCTGTAGTCAATGAATAGCATTCTCACATTGTTGTTCCTTTTGTCCAGGTGTGAAAGGGCAGTGTGGAGTGCAATAGAGATTGCAGCATCTGTGGATCTGTTGGTGTGGTATGCAAATTGGAGTGGGTCTCGGGTTCCTGGCATAATGGTGTTGATGTGAGCCATGACCAGCCTTTCAAAGCATTTCCTGGTTACAGACGTGAGTGCTATGGGTCGGTAGCCATTTAGGCAAGTTACCTTAGTGTTCTTGGGCACAGGGACTATGATGGTCTGCTTGAAACATGTTGGTATTACAGACTCAGACAGGAAGGGGTTGAAAATGTCAGTGAAGACACTTGCCAGTTGGTCAGCGCATGCTTGGAGTACACGTCCTGGTAATCCGTCTGGCCCTGCGGCTTTGTGAATGTTGACCTGTTTAAAGGTCTTACTCACATCGGCTGTGGAGAGTGTGATCACACAGTCATCTGGAACAGCTGATGCTCTCATGCATGTTTCAGTGTTACTTGCCTCGAAGCGAGCATAGAAGTTATTTAGCTCATCTGGTAGGCTCGTGTCACTGGGCAGCTCTCGGCTGTGCTTCCCTTTGTAGTCTGTAATAGTTTACAAGCCCTGCCACATCGACACGCATCGGAGCTGACACGTCGGAGGGCATAGCGGGATTTCTTATAAGCTTCTTGAAAGCAGCAGCTCTACTCTTTGGCTCAGTGTGGATGTTGCCTGTAGTCCATGGCTTCTGGTTGGGGTATGTACATTCTGTCACTGTGGGGACGAAGTCCTCGATGCGCTTATTGATAAAGCCAGTGACTGATGTGGTGTACTACTCAATGCCATCGGAAGAATCCTGGGAACATTTTCCAGTCTATGCTTGCAAAACAGTCCTGTAGTTTAGCATCTGCTTCATCTGACCACTTTTTTTATTGACCTGAGTCACTGGTGCTTCCTGCTTTAACCTCTACAGGATCGGTGGGGTCCCCCGCAGGACGGTTGAGCTAACATAGGCTAATGCGATTAGTATGAGATTGTAAGTAACAAGAACATTTCCCAGGACATAGACATATTGGATATTGGCAGAAAACTTCCATTTGTGTTAATCTAACTACACTGTCCAATTTACAGTAGCTGTAGTGGAATAATACCATTCTATTGTTTGAGGAGAGTGCACAATTATGAACTTGAAAATGTATTAATAAACCAATTAGGAACATTTGGGCAGTCTTGATACAAAATTTTGAACAGAAATGCAATGGTCCATTGGATCAGTCTAAAAATGTGCTGCCATCTAGTGTCCAAAATCTAAATAGCGCCTGGGCTGGAATTTTTTATTTTATTTTATTTCACCTTTATTTAACCAGGTAGGCTAGTTGAGAACAAGTTCTCATTTGCAACTGCGGCCTGGCCAAGATAAAGCAAAGCAGGTCGACACATACAACAACACAGAGTTAAACATGGAATAAACAAATATACAATCAATTATACAGTAGAAAAATCTATATACAGCATGTGCAAATGAGGTAGGATAAGAGAGGTAAGGCAATAAATAGGCCATGGTGGCGAAGTAATAAAAAATATAGCAATTAAGCACTGGACTGGTAGAATGTGCAGAAGATGTATATGCAAGTAGAGATACTGGGGTGCAAAGGAGCAAGATACATAAACAAATACGGTATGGGGATGAGGTCAATTGGATGGGCTAATTTACAGATGAGCTATGTACAGGTGCAGTGATCTGTGAGCTGCTCTGACAGCCGGTGCTTAAAGCTAGTGAAGGGAGGTAAGAGTCTCCAGCTTCAGTGATTTTTGCAGTTCGTTCCAGTCATTGGCATCAGAGAACTGGAAGGAAAGGCAGCCAAAGGAAGAATTGGCTTTGGGGGTGACCAGTGAGATATACCTGCTACAGCGTGTGCTACGGGTGGGTGCTGCTATGGTGACCAGTGAGCTAACATAAGGTGGGGCTTTACCTAGCAGAGACTTGTAGATGACCTGGAACCAGTGAGTTTGGCGACGAGTATGAAGCGAGGGCCAGCCGACTAGAGCATACAGGTCGCAGTGGTGGGTAGTATATGGGACTTTGGTGACAAAACAGATGGCACTGTGATAGACTGCATCCAGTTTGTTGAGTAGAGTGTTGGAGGCTATTTTGTAAATGACATTGCTGAAGTCGAGGATCGGTAGGATGGTCAGTTTTACGGGGGTATGTTTGGCAGCATGAGTGAAGGATGCTTTGTTGAGAAATTGGAAGCCAATTCTAGATTTCATTTTGGATTGGAGATGTTTAATGTGAGTCTGGAAGGAGAGTTTACAGTCTAACCAGACACCTAGGTATTTGTAGTTGTTCACATATTCTAAGTCAGAACCGTCCAGAGTAGTGATGCTGGAGGGGCTGGCAGGTGCGGGCAGCGATTGGTTGAAGAGCATGCATTTAGTTTTACTAGCATTTAAGAGCAGTTGGAGGCCACGGAAGGAGAGTTGTGTGGCATTGAAGCTCATCTGGAGGTTTGTTAACACAGTGTCCAAAGAAGGGCCAGAGGTACACAGAATGGTGTCGTCTGCGTAGAGGTAGATCAAAGAATCACCAGCAGCAAGAGCGACATCATTGATGTATACAGAGGAGAGTCGGCCTGAGAATTGAACCCTGTGGCACCCCCATAGAGACTGCTAGAGGTGTGAACAACAGGCCTTCCGATTTGACATACTGAACTCTATCAGAGAAGTAGTTGGTGAACCAGGCGAGGCAGTCATTTGAGAAACCAAGGCTGTTGAATCTGCCAATAAGAATGTTGTGAATAATTATGGCCTTTCTCTTGCATTTCAAAGATGATGGTACAAAAAATATACCAACAAAAATCATGTTTTTTTCTAAGTATTATCTTTTACCAGATCTAATGTGTTATATTCTCCTACATTAATTTCACATTTCCACAAACTTCAAAGTGTTTCCTTTCAAATGGAATCTAGAATATGCATATCCTTGCTTCAGGTCCTGCAGGCAGTTAGATTTGGGTATGTCATTTTAGGCGAAAATTGGAAAAAAGGGGCGGATCCTTTTCGCTTGTAAGCAGGAATCAGGAGGACAGAATTATGGTCAGATATAAATGGAGGGCGAGGGAGAGCTTTGTACGCGTCTCTGTGTGTGGAGTAAAGGTGCCTAGAATTTTTTCTCCCTCTGGTTGCACATTTACCATGCTGATAGAAATGAGGTAAAACTGATTTAAGTTTCCCTGCATTAAAGTCCCCGGCCACTAGGAGCCCTGCCTCTGGACGAGAGTTTTCCTGTTTGGTTATGGCAGTATACAGTTCATTGAGTGCGGTTTTAGTGCCAGCATCTTACTTATGTCTGAGTGTTGGAGTGTGCCCTCTGGCTGTCTGTAAGTAAATAAAAACTAGAAAATGTGGCTGTCTGCTTTGCTTAATATAAGGAATTATAAATGATTTATACTTGTACTTGTACTTTTGATACTTAAGTATATTTTAGGAATTGTATTTACTTTTGATACTTAAGTATATTTAAAACCAAATACTTTTACTCAAATTGTATTTTACTGGGTGACTTTCACTTTTACTTGAGTCATTTTCTATTAAGGTATCTTTACTTTTACTCAAGTATGACAATTGGGTACTTTTTCCACCACTGCTTATTAGTTAATCAGTCACACAGTAGCCTAATCCCAATCAAACCGTCTGCCGGGCCTGTATTAATTATATTGTGCTTAGCTTTTTGTAATGTGTTATGTTTTGCTTTTGAAAGCCATAAACTTTTCAAATACTGCGCAACATTATTATTAACGATTAAAAAGATTACTTTAAGCCTAATTAGAGAACAGATCTTGGGGTTCGGAAGTACAGTAGTGTTTGAGAGGTAAAATTACAAAGGTTTTCAACCAACCTATTTTCTGGCCACTTGATGCGTCGTTACGCACCATGGCGTGAAACCTGGCAAGTGGCCAAGAGGGCAAGAGAGAGGCAAAACAGATCAGCATAAAACAGTTCAGCGCATCCCACCACGACCAAATGCTTCTTTCAATATATTGCTATAGTCCATTTTCAGTGTACTTTAGGTAGATCCTCTTTCTCTCTCTTGGAAATGACAGCCCGACTACGGAGAGTTATGCCCTTGGCGCTGGTGGTTTTCATGTGCGCACTGATCTATGTGCTTCTGTATGGACACATCTCTGAAGACAGCATCGGGTATGTATTCTGCACCAACAAATGGCAACATATTTGACTTGTTGAGTTAGTCAAAGGACGGTATTCAGCCGTTAGTATTTTTATTTTTTTTTACTCTGGGGAACATTCATAACAAGAATAAAAAACTGAAACTCCAAAATATATTTTTTCTTGTTGCAATTGTTGTATTTGTTGCCCATTGCAGGTATTTGACCTAAATACAAGTTAAGAAAACAGTTTCCATTACAGTGCAGTAATTACAGTGTAATTACATGTAGTTATTCACACACTATTCCGTCTTACACTGTAATCCCATACAAAAAAAGATTGCAGTTTTGAAACTGCAGTAAAAGTTCAGTGACTGCAGTGGACTGTGGAATTTTGGACAAGGTAATTACAGAATAACTGCCTTGTAGTTATAATTCACTGTAACTACAGTCAAACTGCAAAATGACTGTATAAAAAAAGGGTTATTTTGGATGCGTATTTTGAGCAATATGCAGTTATATTGCACTCTAACTGCAATATTTTTTGTCTTAAGGGATTGCACCGTAAGCTAATTGCAGTAACCCTAACCTTACCATGTACTTAGTTTTAAAATGATTAATTACAATACTTGTTACACTGTTATTACATTTATACTTACATAGTAATAAAGACAGTGGTGTTTTTATGGAAACGGATAATAATCACTTTTAATCAAAATGCTCCAAAAGCTCTGATTATTGAAAAGTGGTGGAATTGTGAAGCGGAAGGGAAATTGGTTTTTATCTGAAAATATATATATTTTTAAACAAATAAAAGAACACTGAAGTGCTGTTTTTTTGTTTGTAATTATTGTGTGTCTGAATCCTATAGGGTCAAATCCTAGATTCCACTTAAGTCAAAACATTTTTTTAATCAATTCATAACTAAGTGAAAATTACACTTCAGTGGAAGTTGTTGAAATTGGCCAGTTAAAAGGGACACTTCACCACTTTTTGACATCATATTAAAAATCATAGATGACATCATATGGGGTTTTCATATCTTTTTTTTTAAATGCAGAACATCCTTGTTTTTTCCCCCACATTTATACAGACACTGGTATGGTGCTGGATGTATAGGTGTCTGTATAAGTGAGAGAAAAAAGAACAAGATGTTATGTATTAAAAAAAGATCAGAAAACCCCCGATGATGTCATCTATTCTTTATTTTTATTCAGCCATTTTCTAAAACTACAGCTACTCCCTATGGGACGGCATCTCCTATAGGAAAAATACAACAGATGTTTTTGGCTCATTCATGAAGTATAGGCTTTTTACCACTCTCAAATCAATCAATCAATAGTTATTAAGGACATATTTAAAGAATCCACTAACACACATTGTGTATTTCTCTCATTCTTGGGTCCAGGATCCGTTTCTACGGTGATGGAAACATTGTGGCTGTCTATGACACATCTAAAAGGTGGAGCTTGCCCGCATGGTTGAAAAACTTCTACTATGCCTCCAATGTGGACTTAAATATTAATATAGCTAGGAAAACTGCAGCTGGTAACTTCACAGCAATCACAACCAAAGAAAAAAGTAATTCCGTGACGACTGACCCAACAACTTTAAAGCAGACCGTAAAACAGACAAATGGATTAACAGGTGGACCCAGGTCTGCACACAAGGAGACCCCTATGCTCCCCCTGCAAAAAAAGGACTTCGAGCAATATCCCGACTGGGATTTTGAGGATGTTTACATCCGGGACAAGCAAACGAGACAGACGGTAAGCCTATGTTTTTAGACAGTCACTGGTCAAGGATTTGCAAATATTAACAAACATCCCAAATAAACTCTATGTGTGTGTGTGTGTGCGTGTGTGTGTGGTGTGTGTGTGTGTGTGTGTGGTGTGTGTGTGTGTGTGTGTGTGTGTATGTATGCATGTGTGTGTGTGCCAGGCCTGTCCCCAGTCTCTGCGGAACTCCAAGGACCCAGGCTTCCAGCAGGCCTTTATACCAGACGTCCAGTTGTACCTCCACGGTGAACTACTCAACGTGCCAGAGTGGAACAGGCTAGCTCACTTCAATAACCCCTTTGGCTTCATGGAATACACAAACTACACAGGTGTGTGAGTGTGAGTGTGAGCATGCTCACGCAAGTGTGTGTGTGTGTGTGTCCAGGAGTATGGCTATCCAGGCTGTATCACAACCGGCCGTGATTGGGAGTCCCATAAGGCAGCGCACAATTGACCCGCGTCGTCCGGGTTTGGCCGTGGTAGACCGTCATTGTAAATAAGAATTTGTTCTTAACTGACTTGCCTAGTTAAATAAAGGTTAAATTAAAACAATTTAAAAAATCCTTGGCAGGCAGCGCAGCTCGTATGGCCAACTCCCTCTTCAGCCATGTAGACTTTTGACACAATGACAAACTTTCATCCTTTAGTACACAGTAACACAGGATTAAAGAGGGTGGGTCTACATTGGCTAAGGGTGTGCAATATCAGGAACATGGCATAAATCAAGAAACAACAAGAGAAGTGAGAAAGCAAGTGGAATTTGTGTCTCACTGCCATACTCAGCTACCCCAGGTTTAAATAAGAGCATTAGGAACAAACACACATTACAAACGAGTTCTTAGTTTGGGTTTGAGTGGCAGAATAATGAATTCCCAGACATGCATCAACTTCACAAGAGTCAATGCAAATTGAATTACTGAGGTTTTATTTTGAGACTGGCCAAAAAGGAGGACAAAGGTAACGCAATGATTTAATCAAGCAAAACAAAACACAGATTCTGGTGCATGGTTGAGGGAAGCACTAACCAAACAGTCATTTTACTTCTCAATATTACATTTTTTATTTTTTAAATGATCTGAAAATTAAGTCAGCAATTTACAACGTTAGACCACAGCTACATGGCAAACTTCCCTCTTAGCTGCACTTTCAAACTTAGAAAAGACAGGATTTAAAGGAACTGTCAATGAGAACAATGAATCAATCATTCAATTAGCAGTTGTTTTCTCAAACCAAGGTATACGCAAATGGAGGCTTATTGGGAGACTCTCATTTGGTCAAAAGACTGTCCTCTGCTCAACTCCTCCATCCTCTCTCCTCAGTGATAAGTGATTGAGGAGAGTGTCAATTTGTTGGTTCTATATGGAACCATAATGACTCAAAGAACCCTTCGAGCCCTTCAGTGGTTCTTTACAATTCAGAAAAGGGTTATTTAATCTTTTAGTGATAATTAAAATGTAGGTGCGCCCACTCATTCAAATATTTTGGGGCGTGGTTTGCTCTTATTTGATAGCGTGACAAGCGAGAGTGTCATCCCTAATTTGTTCTGTTATGTCAATGTATCTTAAATATAATTAGGCCCAATAGCAGTATCTATTGAAAGACTCACGTAAAGGCCTTGTGTCAATTGAGAACTGTTTACTAAATCAGTAGCCTCTTACAAATCCCCAACAACCTGATGTTCCGGTTTTCAGCAAAAATGGAAAGAGAGCCTGTGACCAGACTTCGGCTTTTGGACGTTAACAAGGTGACGCTCCATCTTAACTCCTCCTCCACATTTACTGGATTGGTTGAACAGTGCAGAAGAGAACCTCCCCTGACAGTTGTTTTTCCTCCTATCAAGACCAGTCTGTAAAAGATCTAGCTTCAGGCATTTATTTTATGGCTGCTGCTACCACTGACTTTAGGTTACTAAAATCAGTGGTACTCAATTCCCTCCACAGGGACCCCCAGTTGTTCCAGAGATATACTACACCGGATTCAACTTGGGAATTAGCACAATAGTAACACCTATGGAATTTTAACAATGTAATACAGCTAATTACAATCATTAAAAAAAAGTTATTCAAAAGGTTCTATAAAGAACCAAAAATGGTTGTAACCAGGGGAGAACGACTGTCCCCGCTCATTGAGGATTTCAAGTTCCTGTGTCTAGTGCCGGCATTGTTTTCAGAAAACCGGATCCCCCATTATAGTGAATGAGAAAATAGAAAACTTCGTGGTCAATCATTGTATAAATAAAAAATGTTTTGAGGACAATCATGGTACCGATAATTACTTCTATAACACCATGTCCTTGAGATGGTTATTTTTAAATCACACACAGAAGAAGTTATAACGATCATTTCGTTGCTAATGGCTTTCAACTTGAGATACTCAATGAGCTAATGAAACACTGTGCTAGCCTGCAAAGTCACTTCCTTTAGTAGCTCAAACTGCGCATGCAATGTTTCTAAAAACTCATCCATGAAGCAAGATGGCAACACGCTGAAACGACACTTCACACTTCCTGATCTACAAATGTGCCACAGACTTCACATAGGAAACAATGGGGTGATGTCATCAATGGCTCCATTTTCTTTTACAGTCAATGGTTGAAACCATAGTGGAACCCTTTTTGGTGCTATTTGGAACCTTTTTGTTAATGGTTCTCTATAGCACCATTGTCACGTTCTGACCATAGTTCTGTTATTTTATTGTTTGTTTTAGTATGGTCAGGGCGTGAGTTGGGGTGGGCAGTCTATGTTTGTTTTTCTATGTTGGTTTTTGTGTTCGGCCTAGTATGGTGGATATCATTTTTTAAATAAAGAGGAAATGTACGCTTACCAAGCTGCACCTTGGTCCAGTCCTTCAGCCATCCGTGACAGAACTTCCCACCATCAACGGACGAAGCAGCATGGTAAGGTGGACTCCTGGACATGGGAGGACGTTCTGGATGGCAAGGGAGTCTACACATGGGAGGAGATCCTGGCGGGAAGGGATCGCCTTCCATGGGAACAGGTGGAGAGCGGAGGCAGCCGGAGAAAGGAACCAGCGGTATGTGGGAACACGGCTAGCAAGGAAGCCCGAGAGGCAGCCCCCAATTTCTTGGGGGGGAGGCACACAGGGAGTGTGGCAGAGTGAGAAAGCAGACCTGAGCCAACTCCCTGTGCTTACCGTGGAGTCCATGGGACTGGTCAGGCTCCTTGCTATGGGGTGATGCCTACGGTGTCGAGGCGGAGCATTCACAGGCTGGTGTGCTCGGTGCCAGCGTCCCGCATTTGCCGGGTGGAAGCTGGCATCCAGCCAGAACGGGTGGGGCCAGCTCTGCGCTCGAGACCACCCGTGCGCCTCCACGGCCCAGTGTATCCGGTGCCTCGGCCAAGGAAGAGGCCTCCTGGATGTCTCCCCAGCCCGGTGAGTCCTGTGCCTGCCTCCTGTCCGGAGCTGCCAGAGTCTCCCTCCTGTCCGGAGCTGCCAGAGTCTCCCTCCTGTCCGGAGCTGCCAGAGTCTCCCTCCTGTCCGGAGCTGCCAGAGTCTCCCTCCTGTCCGGAGCTGCCAGAGTCTCCCTCCTGTCCGGGGCCCACTACGAGGGTCCCCAGTCCGGGGTCGGCGGCGAGGGTCTCCACTCTGGGGTCGGCGGCGAGGGTCCCTGCTCTAGAGGCGCCACCTAAGTGGGCAGAGCCAGAGGTGGAGCGGGGTTACGACCCTCGCCAGAGGGTTACGACCCTCACTGCGGAGAAATGTCCACCCAGACCCTCCACTATAGGTTAAGGTTTTGCGGCCGGAGTCCGCACCTTTAGGGGGGGATACTGTCATGCCCTGACCGTAGAGAACGTTTTATGTCTCTATTTTGGTTTGGTCAGGGTGTGATTTGGGTGGGCAGTCTATGTTCTATGATTTTCTATTTCTATGTGTTTGGCCGGGTGTGGTTCTCAATCAGAGGCAGCTGTCTATCGTTGTCTCTGATTGAGAACCATACTTAGGTACCCTTTCCCCCCACCTGCTTTGTGGGAAGTTAACTTTGTCTTCATTCAGGGCACATAGCCCAAAGCTTCACGGTTTGGTTTTTGTTCTTCATTTTGTCGGCGTCATTTTTTGAATAAAGAGGAAATGTACGCTTACCATGCTGCACCCTGGTCCAGTCCTTCAGCCAGCCGTGACAGTCTCTAGCCGGCTATTACCCGCTACTCTACCCTGAACCTTAGAGACTGCTGCCCTATGTACATTGAGTCATTGAACACTGGTCACAAAAAATATTTGTATAATGTTTATTGTTTTTAAATCATTTATGTAGTTAGAAACAGATAAGATCAGCATTATTCTGTTGAAATGTAATTTGATCTCTGAGAAATTAAGATTTTTGATTACACACTTTATATGTGCATACTGTATTCTGGACATAGCTCACCCTACATAACTACTGCTGTACATACTGTATTCTGGACATAGCTCACCCTACATAACTACTGCTGTACATACTGTAATCTGGACATAGCTCACCCTACATAACTACTGCTGTACATACTGTATTCTGGACATAGCTCACCCTACATAACTACTGCTGTACATACTGTATTCTGGACATAGCTCACCCTACATAACTACTGCTGTACATACTGTATTCTGGACATAGTTCACCCTACATAACTACTGCTGTACATACTGTATTCTGGACATAGCTTACCCTACATAACTACTGCTGTACATACTGTATTCTGGACATAGCTCACCCTACATAACTACTGCTGTACATAATATAGTCTTGGTTTACTACCATTTTATCTGGGCATTTTTATTGTTCAGAAATGTGGTGGATACTCTCTTCGTTCGCAGGACTTTATCCTGTTAACTGTTCCAAATGTCTGAACTGAAATTCGTAAAAGGGCTTTTATGTACTCTGAGCCATCGTCTTGGAACACCTTACAAAATACTTTTGAACTGGAAGTCCTTGTCCCAATTGGTGTTTTTAAATCACTGATGAAGTATTTTGAGGCTGATTCCCTGACCTGTCAATGTTTTTAATGTGCTGTTTTATGATTTTGTTATACTCTTGTGAATTCTATGGTTTTTACTAGATTACTAGTTTTTACTAATGACTTGGTGCTGCCTATCTTGGCCAGGACGCTCTTGAAAAGAGATTTAAAATCTCAATGAGCCTTTCCTGGTTAAATAAAGGTTAAATAAATACATTTAAATAAATACAATTCTGTACATAGCTGATTCCTATGTATCTATTGCTGTACATACCTTTTTCCTACTTATATATTGTCCATACTGTCAATATACACCACACATTTATATTCTGAATTCAGACATTGAAATTTATCGTTCTGATATTTCTTAATTTATTGATTTCTTCAATTATTTTTCTTGTTTGGGGGGGATTATTTGTGTATTACAGTGGCGGTCGATACCATTTAAGATGGGGGGGGGTGATTGATTTATTTGGAGCATTATTTCTATTACAGCATATGACCGTCATTACCATTTTTTAAAAGTTTGCGAGGAGAGGACTGAGGAATTAGCAAAACCAATTTAGAATCTCCTGAAGGAAGTCCACTGCGAAAATATATTTTTAAAAAAAGGTCTACTTGGCCTGTTTTTGTCTGGTTACAATGTGTAGTAGTACAGTACTTCCTGATACTTCTACCATTGACTGGTGCCAAGTCAAGTGATGCTTGCTTTATAGAATCCCAAAGACACAGACAAGTAAAACATACTGTGTGTGATTGGTTACAGAGATCAAGGCAGTGGTGGACCTGATCCCCAAGCCAAGAGAGGCCCTGCTCCTGCCGCGGGGGAACCTCAAGTGTATTCGCTGTGCTGTGGTGGCCAACGGAGGAATACTCAATGGCTCTCGGATGGGGAAGGAGATCGATGCCCATGACTACGTGTTCCGGTCAGTGTGTGTGTGTTTGTGTGCGTGCGCCTGTGCATATTCCTATGACTGCATGCATCTGTGCATCACAATGATCAGGCAATTATATTGAACCTTTATTAAGGCTGGGAGTCCCATAGAGACCAAAGTCGATTTTTCTATGTTTCAGCTGGAACCTACATTTGGTTCTGGTTCCGGAATGTGTGAGACAGATTCCTATGAGTGGTAATGGAATTATGAGTGTCCGATTTTTCACTTTAAAATGTATGCCAAAAAAAAGCTATTGATTTCAAAGTTTAACAAACCATACAACTCTATGCACAATGACTGCTTTGACCAACTTACACAGTAAATAAATAAATAATCATTTACTGCAAAATCTCCCTCAGTTTTATTCTGTTACCAAAAGTTGTATCTGCACAGTTCTTCGTGTAAATGTGTTTTTGTTAAAATGTTCATTTGAAATTGTTAAAAGCATTCCTTGTGCATAGAGTTGAATAGTTTGTTCAACTTTGAAATCAATGGTTTTTGTTTGTGCCTTCAGAAGTTATTCACATTCCTTGACTGTCACGCTGGTATAAAGGATTTGGAAACAGGCGCAGGAATACACAATAAGGGTTTTTTAATACACCCAAAACAAACACGTATACAAAAACACTGGGCTGTACCCAAACAAAAGAGCGAGGGTAAACCTTGGTGAACGACACGGGACGATACCCGTAATAATATATGTAGCACGCAGCATAACAGCTGCACCAACGCATAGGTGCTCACACCACCAACGGACATGGTAACAATAACCGACAAAGACAGAGGGAACAGAGGGCAAATATATGACATACTAATAGGGGAAATGGGAACCAGGTGTGTGTAATGAGACAAGACAGTCCGGGGTTGATGATAATGAATCCCGTTCAGTGAAGCCTAGAAAGCTGGTGACTTTGACCCCCCCTGGTGAAAATCCCTGGTCAGCGAAGTGTCCAGGATGTCCACCGCAGAAACCCAGCACCGCTCCTCTGGGCCGTAACCCTCCCAGTCGATGAGGTACTGGAGGTTGAATCCATCAATTGAATCCATTTTGAAATCATGCTGTGACACAACAAAATGTGGAATAAGTCAAGGGGTATGAATATTTTCTGAAGGCATTGTACATTTTAAACTGAAAAATCAGTCTCAGCGTAATTTCGTTTCCATGGAATTGAACCATTACCTTTGACCTTTCCAGGAAAAGCTTGGCCAGCTCTGTACTGGAGGTGTTTGTCCCAGTAAGGTTTTAGTCCAAGCAGGGTGAATTATTATAACACCAACAGGATAGTCCATGTACATGTATGATCTCTGCAGTACAGTTTGTGACAACGTCTTTGGCATCATAATTGGCTCGTCCAGTGTGTTGCAGACTTTTTCAACATCAAATATATATATAAAACCATTTTACCGGCTGTTGTTGTTGCTGTCTTAGCTGATCAGCTGTTGCTGTCTTACCCATTGTCTTAGCTAGCTACCCAATCAACACCTGTGATTGCTTTATGCCTCGCTTTATGTCTCTCTCTAATGTCAATATGCCTTGTATACTGTTGTTAGGGTAGTTATCATTGTTTTATTTTACTGCGGAGCCCCTAGCCCCACTCAACATGCCTCGGATACCTCCTTTGTCCCACCTCCCACACATGGGGTGACCTCATCTAGCATAACTAGTACCTCCAGAGATGCATTCTCTCTTATCATCACTCAATGCTTAGGTTTACCTCCACTGTACCCACACCCTACCATACCGACCCCTGTCTGTACATTATGCCCTGAATCTATTCTTCCACGCCCATAAATCTGCTCCATTTATTCTCTGTCCCTAACGCACTACATGGCCAGTTTTGATAGACTTTAGCCATACCCTCCTACTCCTCCTCTGTTCCTTGGGTGATGTGGAGGTTAACCCAGGCCCTGTGTGTCCCCAGGCAATGTCATTTGTTGACTGTAACCGTAAAAGCCTTGGTTTCGTGCATGTTAACATCAGAAGCCTCCTCCCTAAGTTTGTTTTACTCACTGCTTTAGCACACTCTGCCAACCCTGATGTACTTGCCGTGTCTGAATCCTGGCTTAGGAAGGCCACCAAAAATTCAGAGATTTCCATCCCCAACTACAACATTTTCCGTCAAGATAGAACTGCCAAAGGGGGTGGAGTTGCAATCTACTGCAGAGATAGCCTGCAAAGTTCTGTCACACTTTCCAGGTCTATCCCCAAACAGTTTGAACTTCTAATTTTAAAAACAAATCTCTCCAGAAATTAGTCTCTCACTGTTTCCGCCTGTTATAGATCCCCCTCAGCTCCCAGCTGTGCCCTGGACACCATATGTGAATTGATTGTCCCCATCTATCTTCAGAGTTCGTTCTGTTAGGTGACCTAAACTGGTATATGCTTAACACCCTGGCCGTCCTACAATCTATCTAGATGCCCTCAATCTCACACAAATCATCAAGGAACCCACCAGGTAAACCCTTAATCCATAAACATGGGCACCCTCATAGATATTATCCTGACCAACCTACTATATCAGCAATCACTGCCTCATTGCCTGCATCCGTTAGGGTCCGCGGTCAAATGACCACCCCTCATCACTGTCAAACGCTCCCTAAAACACTTCTGCGAGCAGGCCTTTCTAATCAACCTGGCCCGGGTATCCTGGAAGGATATTGACCTCATCCCGTCAGTTGAGGATGCCTGGTTGTTCTTTTAAAGTAATTTCCTCACCATCTGAAATAAGCATCCCCCTTTAAAAAAACGTAGAACTAAGAACAGATACAGCCCTTGGTTCACTCCAGACCTGACTGCCCTCGACCAGCACAAAAAAATCCTGTGGCGGACTGCAATAGCATCGAATAGTCCACGCGATATGCAACTTTTCTGGGAAGTCAGGAACCAATACACACAGTCAGTTAGGAAAGCAAAGGCTAGCTTCTTCAAACAGAAATTTGCATCCTGTAGCTCAAACTCCAAACAGTTCTGGGACACTGTAAAATCCATGGAGAATAAGAGCACCTCCTCCCAGCTGCCAACTTCACTGAGGCTAAGAAACACTGTCACCACTGATAAATACACGATAATCGATAATTTCAATAAGCATTTCTCTACGGCTGGCCATGCTTTCTTCCTGGCTACCCCAACCCCGGCCAACAGCTCAGCACCCCCCACAGCTACTTGCCCAAGCCTCCCCAGCTTCTCCTTCACCAAAAATCCAGATAGCAGATGTTTTGAAAGGGCTGCAAAACCTGCCCTGCCTTTCCAAAGTCTTCGAAAGCCAAGTTAACAAACAGATCACTGACCATTTCAAATCCCACCGTACCTTCTCCGCTGTGTAATCCGGTTTCCGAGCTGGTCACGGGTGCACCTCAGCCAAGCTCAAGGTACTAAACGATATCATAACCTCCATCGATAAAAGACAATACTGTGCAGCCGTATTCATCGACCTGGCCAAGGCTTTCGACTCTGTCAATCACCACATTCTTCTCGGCAGATTCAACAGCCTTGGCTTCCCAAATGACTGCCTCGCCTGGTTCACCAACTACTTCTCAGACAGAGTTCAGTGTGTCAAATCGGAGGGCCTGTTGTCCGGACCTCTGGCAGTTTCTATGGGGGTGCCACAGGGTTCCATTCTCAGGCTGACTCTTTTCTCTGTATACATCAATGATGTTGCTCTTGCTGCTGGTGATTCTCTGATCCACCACTATGCAGATGACACCATTCTGTATACATCTGGCTCTTCTTTGGACACTTTGTTAACAAACCTCCAATCGAGCTTCAATGCCATACAACACTCCTTCCGTGGCCTCCAACTGCTCTTAAACGCATGCTCTTCAACCGATCGCTGCCCGCACCCCCCGCCTGACTAGCATCACTACTCTGGACGGTTCTGATTTAGAATATGTGGACAACTACAAATACCTAGGGGTCTGGTTAGACTGTAAACTCTCATTCCAGACTCATATTAAGCATCTCCAATCCACAATTAAATCTAGAATCAGCTTCCTATTTCGCAACAAAGCCTCCTTCACTCTTGCCAAACATACCCTCATAAAACTGACTATTCTACCGATCCTCGACTTTGGTAATGTCATTTACAAAATAGCCTCTCACACTCTACTCAGCAGACTGGAAGCAGTCTATCACAGTGCCATCCGTTTTGTCACCAAAGCCTCATATAGCACTCACCACTGCGACCTGTATGCTCTCGTCTGCTGGCCCTTGCTTTATATTCGTCGCCAGACCCACTGGCTCCAGGTCATCTATAAGTCTTTGCTAGGTAAAGCTCCGCCTTATCTCAGCTCACTGGTCACTGTAGCATCACCCACCCATGGCACACGCTCCAGCAGATATATCTCACTGGTCATCCCCAAAGCCAACACCCACTTTGGCCGCCTTTCCTTCCAGTTCTCTGCTGTTAATGACTGGAACGAATTGCAAAAATCACTGAAGTTGGAGACTTATATCTCCCTCACGAACCTTAAGCATCAGCTATCTGAGCAGCTAACCGATCTCTGCAGCTGTACATAGCCCATCTGTAAATAGCCCACCCAACTACCTACCTCATCCCCATATTGTTTTTATTTACATTTTTGCTCTTTTGCACACAAGTATTTCTACTTGCACATCATCATCTGCACATCTATCACTTCAGTGTTAATTTTCTAAATTGTAATAGCTTCGCTACTATAGTCTATTTATTGCCTTACCTCCTTACTCCATTTGCATTTGATTGTACTTTTGTTTATCAGATGTGTAACTCTGTGTTTTTGTCGCACTGCTTTTCTTTATCTTGGCCAGGTCGCAGTTGTAAATGAGAACCTGTTCTCAACTGGCCTACCTGGTTAAATAAAGGTGAAATCAAATGTAAAAAATGTTTTTAAAAACTCAGGCCTTTACAAATCAGGCTTTTATGGTAGAGTGGCCAGACGGAAGCCAATCCTCTCAGACCATGAGAAACTAGATTCTCTGGTCTGATGAAACCAAGATTGAAGTCTTTGGCCTGAATGCCAAGCGTCACGTCTGGAGGAAATCTGGCGCCATGCCTATGGTGAAGCATGGTGGTGACAGCATCAGGGATGTTTTTCAGCAGCAAGGACTGGGAGACTAGTCAGGATCGAGGCAAAGATGAATGGAGCAAAGTACAGAGAGATCCTTAATGAAAACTTGCTCCAGAGTGCTCAGGACCTCAGACTAGGGTGAAGTTTCACCTTCCAAATCAAATTGTATTTATATAGCCCTTCTTACATCAGCTGATATCTCAAAGTGCTGTACAGAAACCCAGCCTAAAACCCCAAACAGCAAGCAATGCTGTTGTAGAAGCACGGTGGCTAGGAAAAACTCCCTAGAAAGGCCGAAACCTAGAGAGGAACCAGGCTATGAGGGGTGGCCAGTCCTCTTCTGGCTGTGCCGGGTGGAGATTATAACAGAACATGGAAAAGATGTTCAAATGTTCATAAATGACCAGCATGGTCAAATAATAATAATCATAGTAGTTGTCGAGGGTGCAACAAGTCAGCACCTCAGGAGTAAATGTCAGTTGGCTTTTCATAGCCGATCATTAAGAGTATCTCTACCGCTCCTGCTGTCTCTAGAGAGTTGAAAACAGCAGGTCTGGGACAGGTAGGCTATGAAGCACATTCCAACAGGACAACGACCCCAAGCACACAGTCAAGACAACGCAGGAATGGCTCTGGGACAAGTCTCTGAATGCCCTTGGGTGGCCCAGCCAGAGCCCGGACTTGAACCCAATCTAACATTTCTGGAGAGACCTGGAAATAGCTGTGCAGCAATGTTCCCCATCCAACCTGTCAGATCTTGAGAGGATCTGCAGAGAAGAATGGGAGAAACTCCCCAAATACAGGTGTGCCTAGCTTGAAGCGTCATACCCAAGAAGACTTGAGTCTGTAATCGCTGCCAAATGTGCTTCAACAAAGTACTGAGTAAAGGGTCTGAACACTTATGTAAATGTGATATTTCAGTTTTTTATTTTTAATACATTTGCAAAAATGTCTAAAACACTGTTTTTGCTTTGTCATTATGAGGTATTGTGTGTTGATTGATGAAAGAATAAAACGATTTAATACATTTTAGAATAAGGCTGTAACCTAAAACAATTTGGAAAAAGTCAAGGGGTCTACTTTCCCGAAGGCACTGTGTATTAATGGATGCCAAGGGAAACCAGGCTTCACAAAAAAATGTACCAGGAAAAAATGACAAAAAAACAATTATGTATACTTCGTCTCTCTGTGTTTCATAATTTTCTGTCAATGTATCTCACTGGAGAAATCATCCAAGTGTGCTAAACAGTGCCCCTCTGTCTCTGTATGTGTAGGCCATCTATCTGATGTCTAGTCCAAAAGAGTATGACATTGTTACCACCTGTAGCTCGAATTCAAGAGAAGCTAGCGAGCATTTGGCCTCCTTTTGATTAAAAAAATATATAAAATAATAGCCAATCAGCTTTGAGCTAAACTGAGTGAACTCAACTGTGATTGGTCCTGGTGCAGCAACAAAAAGTGTCAAGGGAAGCCAGTTTGGATTTGGCTTCCCACCAATTAAATCACATCGAGCGTAATACACCATTGACAGAAACAACTTTAAATTGTTACATCTCGTTGTATTGTTGTCTTCCGGTGGCTAGCTAGCTAGCTAAAATGGCCTTTTCCTAAATGAGCCATGGATGGAGATGGGGATTTGGACTTTTGCTTAATTCTCTGTACTGGCCGATGATTATAGCAGAGATTCTGATCCAACCAATGGTGCCCCTGGCCTGAGAGGATGGAAGTTCAATATGTAGCTCGATGTAGAAAGCTAAGCATTTTAACCAGGTAGTTTAGGACAACAAAAAAGAAAAGCGTGTACTATTGTACTACTGTATGATAGTCATAGACCATTTCATCAACATGATAGAGAGGAGGATGGCACTTGCGTTTCTCTACAAGTAGGGTGAGTCAACATGTTGTTTCTACTTGCACGAACGAACGCACCCACCCACAAAAGAGAGCCACGGACAGCCACATATTTAGTTTACATTGATTGGATTAAATTGTTTTTGGTATATTTTAGTTGTCACTGTATTAGACTCGGCATACGTGATTTGAGGATGATGAAATGTTGAAATGGTGCTAGAATAGTAGAGGCAGCTCCCATTTTTTTTGTGATACCTCCGTGGTTCTAAATCAATAGTTGTTTAGTAGTCCAAAAATGTTGAAAACATTAACTTGCTTGACCATGCTGTAGGTCATTTAACAGTTTGTTACATGCAATATGCTTTGTGGACTTCACCAGACAGAAGTGGCTCTCCGGTTTTGTGATGAAACAAAGGTGTGGTTGAATTTATTCTGCTACTATGTATTTTTTTTCTCCAAGGTGGCATAGCAGTTCAGACGTCTTTTGTCCTCGTCTTGTCGTGTCCTGTATATATATATATATTTACAACTTTTTCACATACATTTTATTTTTATTTTCCATCAACTCATCTTCAAAACACTCTCCTGCAACCCGCCTCACCAATGTATATTTATAAAAAAGTATTATTTACCTCAGATCTGTAATCCTCCAAGAAGCTAGCCAGAAACTCCAAGAAGCTAGCCTGAAACTAGCCAGAAGCTAATCCAGAAGCTAGTTCAGAAGCTAGTTAGCTCCTTTACTGGCAAATCGTTAATATTCAGCTAACCACGGTTTGTGGTCATCAGCTATCCTTTAGCTCGAAAATCTATCGCCAGTTCTGTACGGCGCGGCTCGGAACGGAACATACCGGACCAATTTTTCTCTCCATGTCCCTGGATTTCGACTGCTCTCTGGACATTCATACCCGGATCTCACAGCTAGCTAGCTGCTATCCGTGTGACTATCGGCCTTCGTCGATTCCGGAGCAAACATCAATTATTCCGGAGCTAGCAAGCTCCGTCAATCACTCCTGAGTTCCATCAATCACACCTGGGCTGCAGTCACCTATCCGGACCCGTTTTACTGCCTTCGCGGAGCCCCACCGGGCCTTCACAACTGGACTGCCGACGTTATCTACCCGAAGGAGTTATTCGGCTGGCTCCTCCGTCGCGACGTTACCTGAACGCCCATCTGTGGCCTGCTAACCGTTAGCTGTCTTACCGGCTGCTATCTGAATAGACAATCGGACAATTTTTTTATTATTTTTTTTTTATTATTATTATTATGTTTTCTTCTTGGGCCTCTATAACTATATCTATTGTTTTTATTTTTGTTGTTGTTGTGTGATTTGGATTAATCCCCTCTACCACACGGAACCCCACTAATCTACTGACGGAACGTAAGGGGTGGCTAACAACAGACCTCCATCCTATGCTAGCTTGCTACCGATGCCCTGGCTAGCTGTCTAAATCACCAACCAACCTCTCCACTCACCGGACCCTTTTGATCACTCGACTAAGCATGCCTATCCTTAATGTCAATATGTCTTGTCCATTTCTGTTCTGGTTAGTGTTTATTGGCTTATTTCACTGTAGAGCCTCTAGTCCTGCTCACTATACCTTATCCAACCTATTAGTTCCACCACCCACACATGCAATGACATCTCCTGGTTTCAACGATGTTTCTAGAGACAATATCTCTCTCTTCATCACTCAATACCTAGGTTTACCTCCACTGTATTCACATCCTACCATACATTTGTCTGTACATTATACCTTGATGCTATTTTATCGCCCCCAGAAACCTCCTTTTACTCTATGTTCCAGACGTTCTAGACGACCAATTCTCATAGCTTTTAGCCGTACCCTTATTCTACTCCTCCTATGTTCCTCTGGCGATGTAGAGGTGAATCCAGGCCCTGCAGTGCCTGGCTCCACTCCTATTCCCCAGGCGCTCTCTTTTGACGACTTCTGTAACCGTAATAGCCTTGGTTTCATGCATGTTAACATTAGAAGCCTCCTCCCTAAGTTTGTTCTATTCACTGCTTTAGCACACTCTGCCAACCCGGATGTTCTAGCTGTGTCTGAATCCTGGCTTAGGAAGACCACCAAAAACATTTTCAGACAAGATAGAACTGCCAAAGGGGGCGGTGTTGCAATCTACTGCAAAGATAGCCTGCAGAGTTCTGTCCTACTATCCAGGTCTGTACCCAAACAATTTGAACTTCTACTTTTAAAAATCCACCTCTCTAAAAACAAGTCTCTCACCGTTGCCGCCTGCTATAGACCACCCTCTGCCCCCAGCTGTGCTCTGGACACCATATGTGAACTGATTGCCCCCCATCTATCTTCAGAGTTCGTGCTGCTAGGCGACCTAAACTGGAACATGCTTAACACCCCAGCCATCCTACAATCTAAACTTGATGCCCTCAATCTCACACAAATTATCAATGAACCTACCAGGTACCTCCCCAAAACCTTAAACACGGGCACCCTCATAGATATCATCCTAACCAACTTCCCCTCTAAATACACCTCGGCTGTCTTCAACCAAGATCTCAGCGATCACTGCCTCATTGCCTGCATCCGTAATGGGTCAGCGGTCAAACGACCTCCACTCATCACTGTAAAACGCTCCCTGAAACACTTCTGCGAGCAGGCCTTTCTAATCGACCTGGCCGGGGTATCCTGGAAGGATATTGATCTCATCCCGTCAGTAGAGGATGCCTGGATATTTTTTTTAAATGCCTTCCTAACCATCCTAAATAAACATGCCCCATTCAAGAAATTTAGAACCAGGAACAGATATAGCCCTTGGTTCTCCCCAGACCTGACTGCCCTTAACCAACACAAAAACATCCTATGGCGTTCTGCATTAGCATCGAACAGCCCCCGTGATATGCAGCTGTTCAGGGAAGCTAGAAATCATTATACACAGGCAGTTAGAAAAGCCAAGGCTAGCTTTTTCAAGCAGAAATTTGCTTCCTGCAACACTAACTCAAAAAAGTTCTGGGACACTGTAAACTCCATGGAGAATAAGAACACCTCCTCCCAGCTGCCCACTGCACTGAAGATAGGAAACACTGTCACCACTGATAAATCCACCATAATTGAGAATTTCAATAAGCATTTTTCTACGGCTGGCCATGCTTTCCACCTGGCTACTCCTACCCCGGACAACAGCACTGCACCCCCAACAGCAACTCGCCCAAGCCTTCCCCATTTCTCCTTCTCCCAAATCCATTCAGCTGATGTTCTGAAAGAGCTGCAAAATCTGGACCCCTACAAATCAGCCGGGCTAGACAATCTGGACCCTTTCTTTCTAAAATTATCTGCCGAAATTGTTGCCACCCCTATTACTAGCCTGTTCAACCTCTCTTTCGTGTCGTCTGAGATTCCCAAAGATTGGAAAGCAGCTGCGGTCATCCCCCTCTTCAAAGGGGGGGACACTCTTGACCCAAACTGCTACAGACCTATATCTATCCTACCGTGCCTTTCTAAGGTCTTCGAAAGCCAAGTCAACAAACAGATTACCGACCATTTCGAATCTCACCATACCTTCTCTGCTATGCAATCTGGTTTCAGAGCTGGTCATGGGTGCACCTCAGCCACGCTCAAGGTCCTAAACGATATCTTAACCGCCATCGATAAGAAACATTACTGTGCAGCCGTATTCATTGATCTGGCCAAGGCTTTCGACTCTGTCAATCACCATATCCTCATCGGCAGACTCGACAGCCTTGGTTTCTCAAATGATTGCCTCGCCTGGTTCACCAACTACTTCTCTGATAGAGTTCAGTGTGTCAAATCGGAGGGTCTGCTGTCCGGACCTCTGGCAGTCTCTATGGGGGTGCCACAGGGTTCAATTCTTGGACCGACTCTCTTCTCTGTATACATCAATGAGGTCGCTCTTGCTGCTGGTGAGTCCCTGATCCACCTCTACGCAGACGACACCATTCTGTATACTTCCGGCCCTTCTTTGGACACTGTGTTAACAACCCTCCAGGCAAGCTTCAATGCCATACAACTCTCCTTCCGTGGCCTCCAATTGCTCTTAAATATAAGTAAAACTAAATGCATGCTCTTCAACCGATCGCTACCTGCACCTACCCGCCTGTCCAACATCACTACTCTGGACGGCTCTGACTTAGAATACGTGGACAACTACAAATACTTAGGTGTCTGGTTAGATTGTAAACTCTCCTTCCAGACCCATATCAAACATCTCCAATCCAAAGTTAAATCTAGAATTGGCTTCCTATTTCGCAACAAAGCATCCTTCACTCATGCTGCCAAACATACCCTTGTAAAACTGACCATCCTACCAATCCTCGACTTTGGCGATGTCATTTACAAAATAGCCTCCAATACCCTACTCAACAAATTGGATGCAGTCTATCACAGTGCAATCCGTTTTATCACCAAAGCCCCATATACTACCCACCATTGCGACCTGTACGCTCTCGTTGGCTGGCCCTCGCTTCATACTCGTCGCCAAACCCACTGGCTCCATGTCATCTACAAGACCCTGCTAGGTAAAGTCCCCCCTTATCTCAGCTCGCTGGTCACCATAGCATCTCCCACCTGTAGCACACGCTCCAGCAGGTATATCTCTCTAGTCACCCCCAAAACCAATTCTTTCTTTGGCCGCCTCTCCTTCCAGTTCTCTGCTGCCAATGACTGGAACGAACTACAAAAATCTCTGAAACTGGAAACACTTATCTCCCTCACTAGCTTTAAGCACCAACTGTCAGAGCAGCTCACAGATTACTGCACCTGTACATAGCCCACCTATAATTTAGCCCAAACAACTACCTCTTTCCCAACTGTATTTAATTTTAATTTATTTATTTATTTTGCTCCTTTGCACCCCATTATTTTTTATTTCTACTTTGCTCATTCTTCCATTGCTAAACTACCATTCCAGTATTTTACTTGCTATATTGTATTTACTTTGCCATCATGGCCTTTTTTGCCTTTACCTCCCTTCTCACCTCATTTGCTCACATTGTATATAGACTTGTTTATACTGCATTATTGACTGTATGTTTGTTTTTACTCCATGTGTAACTGTGTCGTTTTATCTGTCGAACTGCTTTGCTTTATCTTGGCCAGGTCGCAATTGTAAATGAGAACTTGTTCTCAACTTGCCTACCTGGTTAAATAAAGGTAAAATAAAAAATAAATAAATAAAAATATTTATTGCCTTGGCCTTAGGCCTATAAATCACGGTCACATGAACTAACAGGTTATAGGGCAAACAATTCAATTTTCACAACAGGTTGTAATATCGCTTTTTTTCAGCTTCCCCAGTCATTTTACACACGCACCGCTACTGATTGGTAGGTGAAATCATATTGGATCGACAGTCAGAAGCTGATATTGCCAATTAGGATAGACCTCTACTAACAATATAATATGTCAAAAGAGCTGTTATGTGTGCAATACATACAGTCTTAGAAAAAAGTGTTCCAAAAGGGTCCTTTGTGGAGGGATCGAGTTCTTCCTAGAACCTTTTTCATCTTGAGAACTGTTTTTCCAAGAAAGGATTCTTTGACTATTCTTTGGAAGGAAAGAAGGGTTCTACATATAAACTTTCTGAATAAGCTTTTTAATTGTCTTGTTCATTCTTTTAAATTGTGCCTGAGCATTAGTGTTTACATTTTAACATCAGGGGTTGAGTAATCTGATCAGTGTGAGAATATTTAAAACTCTACCTATATGGTGGGGGTTTCCCAAACGGACTGCAAGGGTTGCACATTTAGTTTTTTGCCCTACCACTACACAGCTGATTCAAATAATCAACTAATCATCCAGCTTTGATCATTTGAATCAGATGTGTAGTGTTAGGGGGGGGAGAAAAATGTGCACCCCTTGGTTGATTGATTATATGATTGATATGAGGTCAAAAATAACTGAAATTGTGAAAATTATAATTATGCCCTTGTTGTGTAAGAGCTGTTTAGAAAAAAAATGGCTAGAATTTCAGGGATAGAGTTTTTGTCCCACCACATAGCTTCACAAGGCGATCTGAGTGGGCTTCCGAGTGGCGCAGCAGTCTAAGGCACTGCTACAGACACCCTGGTTCGATTCCAGGCTATATCACAACCAGCCGTGGCAGGGCGGTGCACAATTGGCCCAGCGTTGTCCGGGTTTGTCTGGTGAAGGCTGTCATTGTAAATAAGAACTTGTTCTAACGGTCACAAATCAAATGATTAAATCTGATTATAATAGACCAATGAATGTTTATTTGCCTATATCCTCCTAGTTCTGGTGCTGGTCCCGCCCGAAAGCAAGAGAGATTGTGCATTATGGCTGGCTGTAATGTCTTCCATCCGAACAATCACTTTGTCTTATTTGTCTTCGATTTATTTTTCATAATTAAGTGTCAGAAGAGTTCAGTCCGAACCTCTGCTAATGCACAGCACACTTCGCATCGGACAGCATTGCAAATCAGGCTAGATACACACGAGGATTTCACAGCAGCTCCATCAAGGTCGTGACGCATGGATCTTGAAACCAGCAGCAACCATAACGATGTTTCGGCTGGAACCTATTTTTGGTTCTGGATCAGGATTGTGTGAGATAGACTCCCATGAGTTTAACCTGTGGTCAATTCCACATTAAACAGAATTATGCTGAGACTTCGATTATTTCACTTTAAAATGTATTCCAAACAACAACAAAAAAGGATTTCAAAGGTTAACAAACCATACAACTTATGCACAATGACTATTTTGAACAATTTACATACTAAATAAAAAAAAAAACATTTACTGCAAAAACTGTGCAAATGCTAAGTTTGGTAACAGAAGCACGGTAAAATCTACCTCAGTTACCAAACTTTGTATCTGCACATTTCTTTCTGTAAATGGGTTTTTGTAAAATGTTCAGTGGTAATGGTTAAAAGTAGTCCTCGTGCATAGTTACATTTTGAGATTAATTGTTTTTTTTGTTGGTATACCTTTTAAAGTGAGAAAGGCTGAGTCTCAGCGTAATTCCGTTACCATGGAATTGAACCATTACCTTTGACCTTTCCAGGAAAAGCTTGGCCAGCTCTGTACTGGAGGTGTTTGTCCCAGTAAGGTTTTAGTCCAAGCAGGGTGAATTATTATAACACCAACAGGATAGTCCATGTACATGTATGATCTCTGCAGTACAGTTTGTGACAACATCTTTGGCATCATAATTGGCTCCTCCAGTGTGTTGCAGACTTTTTCAACATCAAATATTTGTTGTACAATATTGTCTTAAGGTGTGGATCCATGGATTGGGATTCATTCAGCAACCCACATAGAGAATGTGAGAGAGACACCTAATTTCTGTATGTACTGTAGTCTGACACGATGTATTAAGAATAAATAAACCCCAACCACACAGTAGTGTTCCTTTCTGATTCACCTGGTTGGACTTTGTAGGGGTTATTAAAGGATGTGTGCTAAAGTCTGTGATCCTGTTCAAGTCCTGTTCAAAGGGCTGAATAGACTAATAGACTGTGAGCTTATGCAGTTGAAGTCGTAAGTTTACATACACCTTAGCCAAATACAAAATACATTTAAGTATTTTCACAGTTCCTGACATTTAATCCAAGTAAAAATTCCCTGTTTTAAGTCAGTTAGGATCGCCACTTTATTTTAAGAATGTGAAATGTCAGAATAATAGTAGAGAGAATTATTTATTTCAGCTTTTATTTCTTTCATCACATTCCCAGTGGCTCAGAAGTTGACATACACTCAATTGGTATTTGGTAGCATTGCCGTTAAATAGTTTAACTTGGGTCAAATGTTTGGGGTAGCCTTCCACAAGCTTCCCACAATAAATTGGGTGAATTTTGGCCCATTCCTCCTGACAGCTGGTGTAACTGAGTCAGGTTTGTAGGCCTCCTTGCTCGCACACGCTTTTCAGTTCTGCCTACAGATTTTCTATAGGATTGAGGTCAGGGCTTTGTGATGGCCACTCCAATACCTTGACTTTGTTGTCCTTAAGCCATTTGCCACAACTTTGGAAGTATGCTTGGGGTCATTGTTAATTTGGAAGACCCATTTGTGACCAAGCTTTAACTTCCTGACTGATGTCTTGAGATGTTGCTTCAATATATCCACATAATTTTCCTTTTCTCATGATGCCATTTATTTTGTGAAGTGCACCAGTCCCTCCTGCAGCAAAGCACCACCACAACATGAGGCTGCCACCCCCGTGCTTCACGGTTGGGATGGTGTTCTTCAGCTTGCAAGCCTCCCCCTTTTTCCTCCAAACATAACGATGGTCATTATGGCCAAATAGTTCTATTTTTGTTTCATCAGACCAGAGGACATTTCTCCAAAATGTACGATCTTTGTCCCCATGTGCAGTTGCAAACTGTAGTCTGGCTTTTTTATGCCAGTTTTGGAGCAGTGGCTTCTCCCTTGCTGAGCGGCCTTTCAGGTCATGTCAATATAGGACATGTTTTACTGTGGATATAGATACTTTCGTACCTGTTTCCTCCAGCATCTTCACAAGGTCCTTTGCTGTTGTTCTGGGATTGATTTGCACTTTTCGCACCAAAGTACATTCATCTCTAGGAGACGGAACGCGTCTCCTTCCTGAGCGGGATGATGGCTGCGTGGTCCCATGGTGTTTATACTTGCATACTATTGTTTGTACAGATGAACGTGGTACCTTCAGGTGTTTGGAAATTGGTCTACCATTTTTTGGCTGATTTCTTTTGATTTTCCCATGATGTCAAGCAAAGAGGCACTGAGTTTGAAGGTAGACCTTGAAATACATCCACAGGTACACCTCCAATTGACTCAAATTATGTCAATTAGCCTATCAGAAGCTTCTAAAACCATTACATAATTTTCTGGAATTTTCCAAGCTGTTTAAAGGCACAGTCAACTTAGTGTATGTAAACTTCTGACCCACTGGAATTGTGATACAGTGAATTATAAGTTAAATTGTCACGACTTCCACCGAAGGTAGTTCCTCTCCCTCTCCGGGCGGCACTCGGAGGTCGGCGTCGCTGGTCTACTAGCCATCACTAGCCATCACTAGCCATGACCGATCCCTTTTTCCTCTTCTGTTTGTTTTGTCTTTGGTTCTTTTCACACCTGGTTTCATTTGCCTTAATTTCTGTGTGTATATATTTACCTTGTTGCCTGCCTAGGTTTGTGCGGGATTATTATTTTTGTGTGATGTAGCTCTGTGAGGTTATGCCCTATTTCTTGTTTTCACGGATTTAATAAGAGTGTGTTATTGTCAGAGCTTTGTTTGTTCCTCCGTGCGTTTGTATGGGTTATCTGTTGTCGAGGGCGTTTTACCTTTTTGATTGTGCCATACCTGTGTTGGTGGAGTTGCCAATTAAAGTACGCTTCTCTGCTCTCCTGCGCCTGACTCCTTCACCTACCTCCTAACGCAACATTATCACAGAAATAATCTGTCTGTAAAAAATTGTTGGAGAAATTCCTTGTGTCATGCTCAAAGTAGATGTCCTAACCGACTTGTCAAAACTATAATTTGTTAACAAGAAATGTGTCAGCTTGCAGGTGCCCGGCCCGCCACAAGGAGTCGTTAGAGCACGATGAGACAAGGACATCCCCTATTGAAACCCCGCCTCATGGGTTTCAATAGGAATTATGTATCACTTTGCAAGGCTTTGAAATGTGACTTTCAGTCCTGATGTGGCCTGTAAACCAGGAGTTTCCTACCACTTTGTTAGGATATAACTAGGCCCTGAAAGAAAGCTCTTACGATATATGAAATGTACTGTCATAAAAAATATGCAAATAAGGATGGTAGAATCATTCATGGAGGGTTCTAGAAACAACTCTTCATAAAGGGTTCTAGGTAGAACCCTCTGCAAAGTGTTCTACCTAGCACCAAAAAGGGTTCTCATCTGGGAACAAATGGAAGAACCCTAAATGGATCTACTTAGCACCCTTTTTTCAACGAGTGTACATACCAGTGACCATGATAATGTAATGGAGATTGCTCATGAAGAGTGATGAATGACTTTGTCTCTCTCTTTCCTCGTCTCTGTACCCGTCCCTGTCTCTCTTGCTGTATCTGTCCCATTTCCTGTCTCTGTGTCTGTCTCTGTGTCTGTTAGGATGAATGGTGCCGTAACCAAGGGTTATGAGGAGGATGTAGGTAATAGAACGTCGGTGTACATTCACACCGCCCACGCCATCACCGAGTCTCCTTATCTATTCCAGAAATATGGCTACCACAATGCACCTCATGACGAGGTAGGTTACCACAGTCCTTCTGTTGTATTAGACCACAGCAACATTTTTAAAGGCCCAGAGCATTAAAAAGCTAGATTGTCCTGGTAGTTTGGTGATATCTATATGATTGATTATATTGATTATATGATTTATATGAGTTGGAAATAACTCTGAAATTGTGGAAATTATGAAAATGCCCTTTTTGTGTAAGAGCCTTAAATTTCAGCCTCTTCAAGTGGGATGGAAATGGGATACCTAGTCAGTTGCATAACTGAATGCATTCAACCAAAATGAGGGGGGGGGGTTGTTGTTAGGGGTTAACTGCCTTGCTCAAGGGTAGAAAGGCTTGGGGATTCGAACCAGTGACCTTTCAGTTACTGGCTCAACACTCTTAACCAATAGGCTACCTGCCACAGAGTGTTTGGCCCCGCCGCATGAAGTCACAAAGTGATCTGATTATAATAGATCAGTGAACGTTCATATGCATATATCCTAGTTCTGGTAGTGGTCCCGCCCAAAAGCAAGAGAGATTGTTCGGATGGAAGACAGTCATCTGATTTGGCTTCGATCAGCAGCAACCATTCATAAAGTAAATGTCGAGTTATTTTTCTATTATAAGTAAAGGACATGCTATTCATGGTTTGCATGCTTCTTCACATTTTTTTTAACGTTCTCTTGAGGATTGACGCCCGAATAAACTTTCTGATGGAGATTTAGTCTAAAGTGCATTATAGTGACATGGAAAAATGATGATATTTAAATTTGACAATAAACGGGAGCTAGTAAAAATATTTCTGGAAAATGTATTCTGATAAATTCTAAATAAATGATTGAATTGACGCGTCATTCAGGGCAGGTGGCGCAGAGCCTGTTTGGTGCCTGCTTTGCATGTTATTTTGGAATTAATACGTGTCACATATCAGTTTGCTAACAATGTAAAAACCTATTACCATTGAGTTAATAAAGCTGCATACAAATGGTCTGTTTTTTGCTTTCTTGAGTAAGGCAGCTCCAAAATGCATGCATTTCAGCCTAGCTCAGTGCTTTCTGTGGTGGTGGGGCAGCCAGGGGAAAATACGGAATGTAGGGGTTGGTAATGTTTTCTAGTTGTGCCGTGATTGGCTCAGTGTTCTCTCACTCATGGGGACACTATGTCACCGCAAAATCTATGGATAGAGCTCAAAAATTCAAGCCCCTTGGGTGCTGCCGTAGACTTACATTAGAAGTGCCCATCCAAGAAGGCTCAAGGTCATTGGCCACAGATAAAATGACATCAAATCACGTTTTATCTACAGTAGCTTTGATTGGACTGATACTTTCATAATCTTAGCTAGCAAGCTAGACATCATGCATCAAGTCGGCAATCTGCTGGCAAATCCTTTTAATCCTTGTCATATGAAGAGAAATTATAGATTAAATGCATCTGTGCTCATCGGCCACTGTACATGAACATTACACAACAAGTTGGAAATCGCAAATTCAACAATGAGTGCTAAGGCGCCACTGCAGCCCGGGTTCAATCCCAGGCGTGTCATAGCCGGCTGTGACCGGGAGACCCATGAGGCGGCGTACAATTGGCCCAGCTTCACCCGGATTAGGTTTGGCCGGCCGGGATGTCCTTCTCTCATTGTGCTCTAACAACTCCTTGTGGCGGGCCGGGCACCTGCAAGCTGACATTAGTCGTCATTTCAACAGTGTTTCCTCTGACACATTGATGCGTCTGGCTCCCGGGTTAGGGCCTCTGCCCTGTAGATAATCATGCCATGCTGCCCTGAATAGATGGCAGGCAGGGGGTGGGCTCCAATCAGGGCTGTATGTAAATATATAAACATTTGTATACCTACGCCCACACAGCCGGACTGAGCAATTCAGTGGCCCAAGGAGGCAAAGGGAATTAAATCATATACATGTTATTTTTTTTGTTATATAAAAATAAAAAGTGATTTATTAGACAAAGTGATGATTTTAAAATATAATAAAAGACTGCATGTGGGCTGTAAGAGTCATGACAGATGGTATTGTGTTCTCACACATGCAGCCACACACACACACACACACACACTTTGCTGACTGCTTAGTGTCTCTGTTCTGTGCAGGGTATAAAGTATGTGCTGATTCCAGAGGGTCTGAGGGATTTCCAGTGGCTACAGGGTCTATTTGGGAAGACACTAGTCTCTAAAGGACCCTACAAGGACAGACAGTAAGCCTGTGACGTGGATAGTCTCACACGCACACACACTATTTGCCCCCCCCCCCCACACACACACACACACACATACACACTCACTCCCTCTACACTGCTCAGTGTTGTCTCTGCTGTCTTATCTGCAGGCCGTGGAAGGACTACTCAGGACAGTTTGATGAGACCCGCTTCTATGTTCTTCACCCTGACTTTCTCAGATACATCCGCAAAAGGTATAGCAAAGTGTCTAATAATAATAATAATTTGGTGGGTGCTAATATTTGTCCTAATGTGTTGTCCAATAGGTGTTGTATGACAGGAGAGAAGGTTAGCACTCCCCTTGACAAGGATGGAAAAAGCCCTAGTCTACCGGCCTTCAACACACATATGGTTAAGGCACTTCGTGGCATCTTGAATGTGGTCCATTCTGGCTTAGTTGGTAGAGCACAGTATTTGCAACGCGATAATTGTGGGTTCGAATCCAGCTGGAACCACACATTTGAAAGTGTATGCACACATGACTGTAAATGGCTTTGGATAAAGTTGTCTGCTAAATGGCATATTTTATATTTAAGAAGACACACATGGGGCATTTCCCATAGAAATGACTAGTCAAGTTAGCTTAGCAAGGTCATATCGCCAAGCTAGCTACGTAGAACCCTGTGATCACATTCAGTGCTTGCAGTGCAGGAGTCGCTTCCAAGTGACTTCTGAAATGAAACTGTGCACGTGTGCTCCTCATCTGTAGGTTCATGTGGTCCCAAGAGATGAAGAGTTCATTGTGGTCTATATTCAGACCTACTAACGGAGCATTCACACTCTTCCTGGCCCTGCACACCTGTGACATGGTGAGTCTGTACGCCACGAACACACACAATGGAGGAGACATTAATGTGATCACCATTGAATTATTTGATGGCCTTATGTGGGTTCGATTCCAGTTGGAACCACCCATACGAAGTGTGTGCACGCATGGCTGCAAATCGTTTGGATAAAGTTGTCTGCTTAAATGGCATATATTATATTTAAGAAGACACACAACATGGGGTAGTGTACCATAGAAATGACTAGGTACATTAGCTCTTTATTGAACTTGGGGGCTACAGTCTACATATAGGTCACATGGTGTCATCGGAGATCCTCTTCTCTCTCCCTCTTTCCCCTCTCAGGTGGATGCGTATGGATTTATCACAGAGGACCACGATAAATATCCCAACTACTATGTTGAGAGGAACTCTAAAACCAAAGTCATCTTCTACTCTAATCACGACTACAACCTAGAGATTAAGACCTGGAAGAAACTACATGACACCAAGATCATCCGGCTTTATCAGAGACAGGAGGACCCAGGGGGTAAGACAGGCAAAGCAAAACGACCATAAAACCCTGTCTGTCTGTAGAGGTGGACAAAGATACATCAAAATGTGTCTGTTACAAAATACCCTAAAGAACAATTGCAATGGGGAAATGTAAGATCAATAACGTTCATATTTAGTTGTGTGGTTAACACAATGTTAGCCAATTGATATATTGTTCCTTTCTGTAATATACATGATTTCCAGTGTTCTGTTTGTGAATCTCGAGTTGATGGTGGTCACTAGACTCCATGCTGTATGTTATGGATTAAACTCATAATAGTCAACCCAGGGACTGTGGTTGAAAATTAGCCGGCTGGCTAAACCTGCACTTTCACTGAAACGTTGATTATTAATGTGCACTATCCTTGTAATTTTTTTTAAATAAAAATAAATAAAAAAATAATTGTTGATAGTGACTGACGCCAGACTGGAGGTACAAGGACTCAAGACACACTGATTAGTATTGTATTGTGTGAAACACTGTGATTATGAAGCAGCTGGCAAAGCCACTACGTTTTGTTCTCATTTCCTATTTCTATGGTCTTCCAAGTCTTGTCTTTCGAAAATGGTGGCCGTGAAGCTTGCCACGGTACAAGCGCTGATTCTATGTCTCTCACTTTTGTCCGTGTTATTTGTACGGAGGTCTAAATATTTACACAAATACAGTCGTTTGGAACTACTAAGCATCAGGGAGAAATCGTATAAGTGTTTCTGATCCACAACATGGTTCTTTACCTGTGGAATTGACTAACAACGTACCTGGTCACTGCCTACAGGTGAGAATACACCCGGACATGGAAGGTGAGCTGGCCCCCTCTGCCTGCCTTGCTACTATCGAATGTCCGATCACAAAATGGATGAACTCCTGCTTTTGATCCGAACTAAGAGATTACGGGGAATGCTTTGCCATCTGCCTGACTGAGACATGGCCGGACCAATCTTTTATTTATTTTTTATTTTTTACCCCAAATGGTAGTTAGTCTTGGACCTTCGCTGCCACTTCCTTATGGACTCGGGATAGGCAAAGGTCGAGAGCCATGCGTCCTCCGAAACACGACCCTGCCAAGCCACACTGCTTCTTGACACACTGCTGGCTTAACCCAGAAGCCAGCCGCACCAATGTGTCGGAGGAAACACCGTCCAGCTGGCAACTAAAGTCAGCTTGCAGGCGCCCTGCCCGCCACAAGGAGTCGCAAGAGCGCGATGGGACAATAAACAAAGTTCAAATGCCAAGACTCAGAGATCACTGAGTGCTTTTGAAATCTGTAGCCTATCTCTGCTGCGCTGTATCAGCACAATGGACAACGCCCTACAGCAAGGCCATTTTGGTAATGCATACAGGCTACAAGATAGATTGGGAAATTCACCTATTACAAACAACCTATGTGAATGCAGTTGCACACACAACCGTCTTACCAAAATAATGCAAATAAAATGCTGAAAGTAGTAGCCTAGTTATTTTTGCAAACAAAAATACTGAACTGCAGTTTGGCTTAGAATACCGACACAACCATGAATTGGAATGAATGAATGCAAACAGAACAAAACCGGGGATCCAAATAACCAAAACAGCCTATTAAATGAATGTTTTTGGACAAAAATCCTGCGGGCGGCTAGGGTAGGATTCTAGGCTAACCTGGGCTGGCTCCTCTGTTCCAAGATTATCAGAAAAAGTTGGAGGAGGAGCGAACTTAACTTTTCATTGTAACCTTTCGGCTATTTTTATATAGGGACATAAAACAAAAACTGATGGGGCTCAAGTTTGAACTGAAGGGGCTAAGCCCTCTTTAGCCCCCTCGTGGAGCCTGGTCCGGGTATACTTGTTATCGGCAGGGAAGTTTGTCAGGATCAAAATACATATGAAATTAGCAAAACCCAGTTAAAAAGTTTGAGGAAAACACGCCATAGGATGGTTGTATTTTTCAGCAGGACAATTACACAAATTGTAATGCCAAAGACACACCAGAATTGCTTTCCAGGAGGTGTTGAGTGTGAATATTGCTGTCCATCAATGATTCCTAACCAAATTTACTGAGCTTGAGAGATTTTGACAAAAACAATGGCTACACTATACTGTATGTTTTCCTAAGTGTTGTGAAAAATTGGTAGAATGTTATTCAAAATGATTCACAGCTGAAATGGCTGCCAAGGTGTTCGCAGCAAGTATTAACTCTGGGGTGTGAAGACATATTCAATCAAGACATTTCATTTTTTTTATTTTATTTATTTAACTAGGCAAGTCAGGTAAGAACAAATTCTTATTTACAATGACGGCCTACCAAAAGGCAAAATGCCTTCTGCAGGGATGGGCACTTGGATTAAAATTAAAATATAGGACAAAACACACATCACAACAATGTGTTGAGACGTCACTACAGATCCTGGTTTGATTCGGCCGGCTGTATCACAATCGGCCGTGATTGGGAGTCACATAGGGCGGCGCAAAATTGGCCCAGCGTCGTCCGGGTTAGGCCAGGGTAGGCCATCATTGTAAATAATATTTTTTTCTTAACTGACCTGCCTAGTTAAATAAAGGTTAAATAAAAAACATAAAGAGAGACCTAAGACAACAACAACATATGACAACACAGCCTAGTAGCAATAAAACATGACAACAACATTGTAGCAACACAACTTGGCAGGAGAACAACATTGTAGCAGCACAAAACATGGCACAAACATTATAGGGCAAAGACAACACAAAGGGCAAGAAGGTAGAGACAACAATACATTAGGTGAAGCAGCCACAACTGTCAGTAAGAAAGTCTATGATTGAATCTTTGAATGAAGAGATGGAGATAAAACTGTCCAGTGTTTTTTTGCGGCTTGTTCCAGTCGCTAGCTGCAGCGAACTGAAAAGACACAGGGATCAAATCAAAAACCAAATCAAATTTCACGTGTGTGCTTTGGAGACCTTTAACAGAATGTGACTGGCAGAACGGATGTTGTATGTGGAGGATAAGGGCTGCAGTAGGTATCTCAGATAGTGGGAACTAAGCACTGTACGTACAGTGCAGAGGTTACTTGTACTTTTTATGGGCCATCAATACCCGGGATCAGTAGTAATGATGCTTTCAAGACAACTGGGAACTCTGAAAAATATGAGGTCAAATCATGACATTAGTGATCTTCAGGTAGGAAAGACGGAGCTCCAGAAAGTGGCCCGAGTTCCCGAATTGAAATTCCAAGGCTACGGTCCAAACATTTAAAAGACACACCCTCGTCCATTTACCCTCGCCTTATGGGGAATCCCCGTCACCACCTTGGAGGGCGGTCCAAATGATTAGCCAAGCAAGGGAAGTTTGCAATGTAAGCCCCTCAGCCCTCGTATTTAGTCGGCTTTGCGAGTGTACAATTATGTTCACTCCGGGGCTGAAACTCCCCATAATTCAATTCACGACGATTATACATATGCTAAGAAAAGTCTGCAAAAACTTAAACAACATCAATGGAGACGTCAACATACAAGTGTAAGTAAAAACAAATGCAAATAAGTTAGAAATTGTGCTACTAATGCACATGACGGCATTTTACATGTCTGTAAAAGTAAATATGTTTGAATATATTTAGGAAATTGTAGCAATAAAACAGTTCCAGCCAGGCAGGCTAACATTAGTTAGCTAATTCATTTGCTAGCTATCATACAGTAGGCGTATATTAATAATTATATATTTAATATAAGTAGATATGCACTGCAAGGCATATAAAGCACCCACATGCTACCACCGGTGGCTGAAAACACAATCATCGGGGGATGAATGAGTGATGAATTTCCGGCCAGGGGCTTTTAAAAATCATTCCTTCCTCCCTCGCCCCTTTCCCTGCAGACGTCATGATACATCATCAGAAGTGTCCACTTAATTTGAGGGCTGAGGGGATAGGGTGTGTCTTTTAAGTGTTTGGATGGAAAGTCAGATGACCGTTCAAAACAAATGTTCCAGTCTGAGATTTGTTCCGAGTTCCCAGTTGTCCTGAACGCAGCATCAGTAATTGCCGGTGGACAGTTACACGCCCTGCGACTGCCTCGCTGTGCTACCTTCTACTACCACTGTGTGTCGCAATGGTTCATTTTCTCCGTGAGCCACTGTTGGTAGCTGTACTGTAGGATTTGGACTGGGCATGGATTAATGTCAAGCTTCTTTCTACAGACTTTTCCAGTACACGAAAAACGGACTCTTGGCGGCAGTAAGAAATCCATCACCGCCCATTCAACAGCCTCGATTTACGTTTTTTTTATTACTTAAACAAAATCACTTTTTGGGGTTCTCATACACTTACACCGATGTTTTTATTCTTGCTTTTACAGTCGCTAAGAATATATTTGGTTGTGATCTTTGCAAAATAGTTATTTTGGATGCATCATTTGTAAGGTAGAATGCTAATGCTCATTGCTATAGGCTGTAGCTAATGCTAGCCACTGGTTTAAGTATAATGCAGTTGAATTGCGATGATGATACACCCATTATATTAAGCAGGACATTCATACGTGCCTTAAAATTGAATTACATTCCAAAACGAGTGTGAAATTAGGATTTTTTTTTTACCGGCGTTCTATAAGCACTCCCCCTTGTTCTGCCACTAATTTGCCCGCATCGCCCTCCTGCGCCAATGTTTGCAAACACAGAAAGGTGTTAATGAAAGTCGATTTTTCAGCATGAGCGCTGTTGTCGCTTTCAGGTGTTTTCATGCTTTGCTTTAAAAATAGTATATCTTATTATTTCACTTTTAACTTTTTTTTTTGGGGGGGGGGGTTAATATCATGCATTGTACATTACATCACATTTACATTATTACTTTTTATTTTAGCCTACTTGGTAAATATTTTCTACTTCATGAACTGCAAATGTTGGTTACGGGCTTGTATGTAAGCATTTCACAGTAAAGTCTACACTTGTTGGTTTCGGCGCATGTGGCAAATAAAGTTTGATTTCAAGTTTTCCATCATAGTACAAGCACATACTGTACCTTCTTTGGTACAAGTCTCTCGGAGCGACCAGGCTAAACTGCTGTTCTCATGCCCGTGTATGTGTCTTTCTACCTATTCCTAGTAATAAGTAATACACCACCACAGTTTGAGCCATGATTGTGATGTACCTGTCGGTATTGAAGTTGTGCATTCCTCTTTGGCAAAGTAATATTTCAAGTTTGGGAAGTGTTTTTGAGCTGTGGATGTATGTGGGTCTAAACTGCGCATGCCTATTTGCCAAATCGGTCTCTGTTTTTGTGAAATGCAGACTACTCTTATAAAGTAAAAAAAAAAAAACGTTTAATTTCGTTCAGCAGGTTTTTTAAAATTTGTAAACTGTGAAGCGCCATTGCTGTAACAATCAGGAAGTAGTGTATGCTATATTACCCAGAGTCCCCATCGCATGTGTATATGTTAACAGTATTTGATTTTTTTATCGTAATTTCACCCAAAATATTTACATATAGAGTTACATGAACATGGTAGTAGACGCCTTATTTATGCGTCTATATCCACACGTTATTGTTGTGCGCAACAATATTAATCCGTTACCGGGAATGATAATGCCGCGAATCTAGATGGTTTCACCCCCTTTACATCGATAGTACACTCTGGTTTCTCTTCAGATCGCATAAATCTTTCGCCTTTTACTAAAGATTTCCGTGGAGAGGAACATTATGAGTATCAACTAATTTTTTGATGCCCGGCTTCACGGCTGGGCTTCCTACACTTGTATAAATATAATCGTGATGCACGAGACTTAAGAAGTTCGTCATGCTTGTAATTAGAGACGTTGGACACTACATGCAATACGTTGTATTGGAGATGTGTTCAACGTGCAGTTTCATTCAGAGTTTATCTACCTAAAGAAATATGTGATTTGGAACACTTGATTAAGTAGCCAGAACGCTAGAGACATATAGTTGCTGAAAGTTATGTCTTGCTATATTTATTGCTAAGCCCACTATGAGCGTGTGCTGCCACTGTCTTGATTAGCACGGCGTTTTATTTGTTTAAAAAAAATCATATCATTTTATTTAACCTTTATTTAGCTAGGCAAGTGAGTTACGAACAAATTATTATTTTACAATGACGGCCTACCAAAAGGCAAAAGCTGGTTTAGAAACTCAAATTTTATTTGTCACATACACATGGTTAGCAGATGCTAGTGCGAGTGTAGCGAAATGCATTGAGGAACGCTGTCTTGCTGCTGTCCTCTGGATATCGGTTTTCACTAGTTACCATAGCCACAAAGGGAAAATTGTCTGTATCATGAAAATGAATGACAATCCAAATTATTTTTGGGGTCTTAATTTAAGGTTAGACCTCTGGGTCTAGGGCTCGCTTGTGTGTCTGCTTGCTCCTCCAGTTGTCCTTCCTCCCTTCTACAGACCCAGATCTTGACCCAGCACCTGCAGCGGCCCTAGTTCCCGGTTCTTGTTTACATCCACAGGTACACCTCCAATTGACTCAAATGATGTCAGTTAGCCTATCAGAAGCTTCTAAAGCCATGACATCCTTTTCTGGAATTTCCCAAGCTGTTTAAAGGCACAGTCAACCTAGTGTATGTAAACTTCTGACCCACTGGAATTGTGATACAGTGAATGATAAGTGAAATAATCTGTCAGTAAACAATTGTTGGAAAAATTACTAGAGTAGATGTCCTAACCGACTTGCCAAAACTGTAGTTTGTTAAAAATAAATTTGTGGAGTGGTTGGAAAAACGAGTTTTAATGACTCCAAACTAAGTGCATGTAAACTTCTGACTTCAACTGTATCTTTTTTACATTGTTTGCAAACTCCTGAGTGGCACAGTGGTCTGAGGCACTGCATCTCAGTGCTAGAGGTGTCACTACAGACTCTGGTTTGATCACAGACTGTATCAAACAGCCCCACCTGCCCTGAATGACAAGTCACCACTGGTTACTAAAGTGAGGATTCACCTGCTTCAGATAATTATTTTGTAACTTATCTGCAGAAAAACGTTTTGTGCCCATAAAGCCGTAGTTAGCAGTGTGCATATTTGGGAGCCAAATAAACGTCACTTTCTCCCGATGTGATTCGGTTTCTGATGTTAATTAAATGATCCGCTCAAAAATAGCCGTTCATTTGCAAATGACCCATCACTATTTATACATTGTAGCTGGTGTTGGAGACAAGCAGCTGCATTGGTAATTTCAAAGCAAACTGATCTTAATGTAATGAAAAGTCATTGGAACGTTGGAAATGTAGCTAACAAAAAAAAAATTAAATTGTATTTAAACTTTTGATGCAAATCTTCTAGACTGTGGGACTCTTGTACCGGCTATAGTGTGAGTGTGGACTGTGGCCGGTGTCGTGGCTGAATCAGAATTAGTTAGGTAACATTGATAAATAAGATGTAAATAAAACATAATAATGCTTATGTGAGATATGTCATTAGAATGTCTTCTTTTGGATAAAAAGAAGACAGTCAGGCTTGTCTTCATATGTCAATGTATCTGTTAAACCATGTGATGCTATGAAGAATATCAGAAGGGGAGGAGGACAGAATGGAGGCTTGTCTTCTTATGGGAAGGTGTCTGTAACTATTGTATGTCCCCTCTGAGGTTGCCCTTATCTTGATTTAGTAAATGACCTAAGAGGCTCACTGTCTTTTCTGATCTTGTCCAGGAGGGGGTGTATTTGAGATGGGAGTATCTAGAATTGACAATTGATATTTGCCATTGGATGAGGTAATGGTTTGGTACTATGTTGTACCAAGAACGAGATAAGAACTTTGTTTAGGAGACCAAACTGAACGATAATGCTATCTGGCTATGGGATACTCCTCTTTCAAGTAAAAGGCACTTTGTGAAGTTCCTATTATCTGTGGTTTGTCATGTCGACTAGGGGGTGGATCTTTGCTATAAAAGATCTCAGTTGCCATTTTGTAAACACTCTCAGAGAATTCATTTATAGACACTGAATTGATCTGAGAGTCAAACAGGGCTATGGTGAAGCTCATATAATTAAAGATGGACTTTATAATATAACTCTGACTTGTGTGTGTGGTTTGCTCTCTCAATGTTTAGTAATACAGGAAATTACCACGACACCGGGCCCAGTGGGTGGTTGTAGTGAGGTGTAGCCCTTCTCATAGCCCTTCTCTGATTAGGCAGCAGAGGGCACACATCAGCACAACATATTACCCTCTACTGGAAATCCTGGTGCTGCCAGTGCCAACAATCTGTTTTCTCTTCATATGGAATAAATCTTTCGCCTTTTACTTAAGATTTCCATGAACAGGAACCACTGGAGGCTGGTGGGAGGCGCTATAGGAGGACGGGATTTCAAGCTTTTACTGCTAACCTACAAAGCATTACATGGGCTTGCTCCTACCTATCTTTCCGATTTGGTCCTTCAGTACATACCTACACGTAGGCTATGGTCACAAGATGCAGGCCTCCTTACTGTTCCGAGAATTTCTAAGCAAACAGCTGGAGGTAGGGCTTTCTCCTATAGAGCTCAGAGTTGGTCTCGACCGTTAAGTCTTTATTGAAGACTCATCTCTTCAGTAGGTCCTATGATTGACTGTGTAGTCTGGCCCAGGGGTGTGAAGGTGAACGGAAAGGCACTGGAGCGACGAACCACCCTTGCTGTCTCTGCCTGGCCGGTTCCCCTCTCTCCACTGGGATTCTCTGCCTCTAACCCTATTACAGGAGTGATGCGTCACTTGAGTGGGTTGAGTCACTGACGTGATCTTCCTGTCCGGGTTGGTGCCCCCCTCGGGTTCGTGCAGTGGGGGAGATCTTTGTGGGCTATACTTGGCCTTGTCTAAGTTGGTGGTTGAAGATATCCCTCTAGTGGTGTGGGGGCTGTGCTTTGGCAAAGTGGGTGGGGTTATATACTGCCTGTTTGTCCCTGTCCGGGGGTATCGTAGGACAGGGCCACAGTCTGTCTCAGCCTCCAGTATTTATGCTGCAATAATTTGTGTCGGGAGGCTAGGGACAGTCTGTTATATCTGGAGTATTTCTCATGTCTCATCCGGTGTCCTGTGTGAATTTAAGTATGCTCCCTCTATTTCTCTCTTTTTCTCGCTTTCACTCGCTCACTCTTTCCCTTTCTCCTTCTCTCTCTCTCTTTCCTTCACAGGACCTGAGCCTTAGGTCCATGCCTCAGGACTACCTGGCCTGATGACTCCTTGCTGTCCCCAGTCCACCTGGTCATGCTGCTGCTCCAGTTTCAACTGTTCTGCCTGCAGCTATGGAACCCTGACCCGTTCACTGGACGTGCTACCTTGTGCCAGACCTGGTGTTTTGGACCCTCTCTCTACCGTACCTGCTGTCTCTAACTCTGAATGATCAGCTATGAAAAGCCAACTTATATTTACTCCTTAGGTGCTGACCTGTCAGGTCATCTATGAACGTTTGAACATCTTGGCCATGTTCTGTTATTATCTCCACCCGGCACAGCCAGAAGAAGACTGGCCACCCCTCTCTAGGTTTCTTCCTAGGTTCCAGGGAGTTTTTCCTAGCCACCGTGCTTCTTCATCTGCATTGCTTGCTGTTTGGGGTTTTAGGCTGGGTTTCTGTACAGCACATTGTGACATCGGCTGATGTAAAATGGGCTTTATAAATACATTTATTGATACATTTATTGATTGATTGATTGATGGGCTCAATGTAATGGCTGGAATGGAATCCATGAAACGGTATCAAACAGATCAAACATATGGAAACCACGTTTTACCCCATTCCACCTATTCCATTCCAGCCATTCCAATGAGCCCGTCCTCCTATAGCTCATCCCACCAGCCTCCTCTGAGAGGAACATTATGAGTATCAGCAACAAAAAATGTCTTCCTATATGCCTCTATCTTAATATTTATTTCATTATCAGTGGAAGCTCCTCAGGGGAGGAAGGCGAGGACCGTCCTCCTCAGTGAATTTCATAAAATAAAAAAACATTTACCATTTTTAAAAAAGTTATCCTTTTTAGATAAGACTATAGTAAATACACTACATGACCAAAAGTATGTGGACAACTGCTCGTCGAACCTCTCATCCCAAAATCATGGGCATTAATATGGAGTTGGTCCCCCTTTGCTGCTATAACAGCCTCCACTCCTCTGGGAAGGCTTTCCACTAGATGTTGGAACACTGCTGCAGGGACTTGCTTCCATTCAGTCACAAGAGCATTAGTGAGGTCGGGCACTGATGTTGGGCAATCAGGCCTGGCTCGCAGTCGGGGTTCCAAATCATCCCAAAGGTGTTCGATGGTGTTGAGGTCAGGGCTTTGTGCAGACCAGTCAAGTTCTTTCACACCAATTTCGACAAAGAATTTCTGTATGGACCTTGCTTTGTGAACAGGGGCTTTGTCATGCTGAAACAGGAAAGGGCCTTCCCCAAACTGTTTCCACAAAGTTGAAGCACAAAATCGTCTAACATGTATGCTATAAGCTATAGTGTTAAGATTTCCCTTCACTGGATCTATGGGGCCTAGCCCAAACCACGAAAAACAGACCCAGACCATTATTCCTCCTACACCGAACTTTACAGTTGGCACTATGCATTCGGGCAGGTAGTGTTCTCCTGGCATACGCCAAACCCAGATTCGTCCGTCGGACTTCCATATGGTGAAGTGTGATTTGTCACTCCAGAGAAGGCGTTTCCAATGGCGGCGAGGTTTACACAAGTCCAGCCGATGCCATGCGCAATGCCAAGCAATCTTAGGCTTGTGTGTGGCTGCTCGGCCATGGAAACCCATTACACGAAGCTCCTGACGAACAGTTTTTATGCTGAAGTTGCTCACAGAGGCAGAAGTGAGTGTTGCAACCGAGGACAGACGATTATACGCGCTACGTGCTCCAGCGCTTGGTGGCTCCTAGATGTTTCCACTTCATAATAACAGCACTTACAGTTGACAGGGGCAGCTCTAGCGGAGAAGAAATGTGAGGAACAGACTTGTTGGAAAGGTGGCATCCTATGACGATGGTGCCACATTGAATGTCTCTGATCCCGCCTGTAAGGCCACTCTACTGCTAATGTTTGTCTATGGAGATTGCATGGCTGTGTGCTCGATTTCATACACCTTTCAGCAACGGGTGTGGCTGAAATAGCCGAATCCACTAATTTGAAGGGTTGTCCATATACTTTTGTAAATATAGTGTATATTCACATCCCCAAATAATTAATTAAAACACACTGTTTTGCAATGAAGGTCTACAGTAGTCTCAGGAGCACTAGGGTAGCTTCTGTCCTCTTCTAGGTATATTGACTTCAAAACAAAACCTAGGAGGCTCATGGTTGTCACCCCCTTCCATAGACTTAAACAGTAATTATGACAACTTCCAGAGGTCATTCTTCAACCTTTCAGAGCTTCTGCAGCATGAACTGACATGTTGTCCACCCAATCAAAGGATGGATCTAGTTCTGAAAGCATTAACTACAGCTAGCACTGCAGTGCATAAAATGTGGTGAGTAGTTGACTCAAAGAGCAAGAAATACAATATTTGAACAAATTAATTTCTTCCAAAATTAAGGAGCAAGTGAGAGAGCTATATTGCTATATCTTTTTTTTCTCTCTCTTAGCTAGCAAATACAGGTACCTAGTTTAGCCTACTCAAACACCTGGCTCAAAAAAGTAGAGGGGCGCTTGCTATGGCTATCCAACACTGGAACTTTTCCAAGTCAAGGTAACGTTAAGCATTTGGTTTTATGAATTTACTCTAACTGCTAAACAGCTTTCTGACTGTACTCAATGATTGCGTGTCACAAACACAATGTATCAGGTTTGATGGACGTGAACAATGCACCAAATATTTAGCCTTTTAAAAGCCAGCCTCTCCCGCGCCGTTTTTCTCTTCTCCCCAACTCCTTCCGTTAACGTGACACACATCGGTTGTGTGACAGGTCACGTGGCGGTGGAGGAGGAACGGGACCAACCGGAAGGAGGGGGAGCCGATGTTTAGTCCGATTGAACGACTAGTCTAGCTAGCCAGCATTCCTCTTCTCCCCGACGCTCCCCTAGAAAGAAGGAGCGAGCGATTTTAAAAACGAGTGTCACAAATTATAATTCAGATACAGGTTGGATTTGTATGATCAAGACAATTTGCCGTGGACTCGGCTATAAACAACAACGCGACAGAAGGCCTCGAAAATGGCCACATATACACCGCTGGATCTGAAAGAACTGGCGAGGCGTGTTTGAACGCGACGGATTCTTTTTGTTTCGGTGTGATCAGCAAACCAAACGAGTTTTGTGAATAACCAAGGCCCTGTATGGATTCTTTCTTGCTTTTTTTTTTTAATGAGGAGTGCAAGATGGCTGATGACAGCTACATTTTAATAAGGCCAGAATAGCGACGTCCTCTTTAAGTTAAGATTAGAAGGGTGTTATATATATATATATATAATTTGTTATACACATTAGATATAATATTGGATGTAAATGTTAAATCTGTGGTAGTCGTAAATATTCTTGCTTAGCCTTTATTTATGCGTTGTGCAGCGGCAGAACATAGTGATGTGACGTCTCAGATAATTGAAGCGATTTAATTAAGCTTACGAAATAAGTGGAGAGATGTTTGTTTTTTTCGAAATGTGAGTTGATAATAGTCATGATCCGTCTCTGATTAAACCAAAGGAATGAAGCCAGGACATTTTGGGTCTGGAGACGTTTTGATGGTCTGTGTTTCTGATCTGAATGCTCGCCACAGCAGCCAACATTCCAGTGTATTCTAAAAACCCTTTGTTTTGTGCGTATGAACTGGAGTCGGCTATTAAACTATGCAGTACATAGCCATCTAACGAAGTATTTGTATGATATTTTTTGATCAAGTCTTTATAGGCCAACATAGCCGAGAGGAAAGAGTATTTGGTGAGAAACGTCGAGGCCTTGTGTGCAGATATGCGATCGTTGCCTGTGGAGGCTTCATAGCTGACGACATTACACATCAAACAAATAGGCTGTTATTTTGTCGCTATCGTGAGGATCAAAGTCCGTCGCAACGTGATACAATGTTTATTGAAGGGCTAAGGACAATTGTCATATGTAACTGATTTGCAAATCCGAATAATATTTTTTAGTTAGAGCCTACTTAGAAAAAGCTGTCACGAGCATAATCATATTAATTGTGAATGCACCTAAAATAGTCTGCAGGATAGTCTGAGGACAAAAGAACAATTAATATTCTCTTCATTGGAACATCGGCGTTTTATTAACCTTGGGCAAGCTTGATCGATTTACAAATCGCTTTATTCAGGGTGTGGGTATAGGAATAAATTCGGCAACGTAATATTTTCCTTATGTTCATTGCTGGACTTCAATCGATTGAGGAACAAACAAACATAAACCGACGAGGAAGTCGAGGCTAAGTCGTCAAGCTAAAGTAAGACCTACGCAGAAGGGGAGAGGAATGGGTGAGCGTTGAAGTCTTTCATCAGCTGTATAGAAATCAATTCAAGCTTGACGGTGATGTAACCATCTAAACGGCCCTAATTTAGACCGATTCGGTGTAATGTCTGAACCGTATTGCTCGGTAGATCTCTGTGCCTTCATTGCTATCATACCGTAGCATATACGTGTAGCTATCTGGAAATACGAACAATTGAGGTGTCAGAAATAGGCATATATTACGCACAAAGTCAGACGTTTCTTGCCTAACTCGTGTGATTTAAGATAAACGGGAAGGACCTTTACGGTAAGGTAATATGCATAAGGTCAGCCCGGACTGTGTGTTGTAATCACCGAGGTGTTGTCCGGAGGCCTTTTCTGACTGCGCCTGTCGCTGTGGAATCTGCCTACCTGCTCTGCCCTACAGGATGTGCACTGCTGCCTGGATTTAAAGCAATAGCAGGGAGCTGACGGACATTCACAAGACTCACTGACAGTGTCATCAGTCGGTTGGACTAAACTGGTTGACGGTGCTTGTGATTAAAAATAACCCTTCATTGCTACGTTTTTGGCGCTTGCACAATAGACAATTATCCCTCAAGGACTAACATATTGGACTAGAGCATTTCATTATACAGTCCTCAAGACATTTGAGCTATAGTAAAGGGGCTTAGTATATGGCTATAGAGCCATAGGATTGTTATTTTTTTTCATGTGAGAAGTTTGTCGTTGTCGTGTGTCTATGTCCGCCACTCCCAACATGGCCTCCAACATGGCGACCTCCGACCTGTCCGAGACGTGGAGGAACTGTTTTGAAGAGGAGCTGATCTGCCCCATCTGCCTGCACGTCTTCTCTGAGCCCATCCAGCTGCCCTGCAAGCACAACTTCTGCCGGGGCTGCATCTCAGAGGCCTGGGCTAAAGACTCTTCCTTGGTCCGCTGCCCCGAGTGCAACCATGCCTACAGTCAGAAGCCCGCTCTGGAGAAGAACCACAAGCTGTCCAACATTGTGGACAAGTTTAACGCGTTGTCTGTAGAGAAGGCGGCCTCGCCGGTGCTGCAGTGTATTCTGTGCCGCCGCGGGCCACCGCTCCCGGCCGTGAAGGTGTGCCTACGATGTAGCGCCCCCTGTTGTCAGAGCCACGTCCAGACACACCTGCAGCAGCCCTGCTCCGCCCTGGGACACCTGCTGGTGGAGGCTGAGGCGGTCAAGGCCTGGACGTGTCCGCAGCACGACGAGTACAGACTCTACCACTGTGAGGCAGAACAGACTGCCGTGTGTCAGTACTGCTGCTTCACGCGATGTCATCCCAGTCACGGACACGGGGTCACCGACGTTGAGCTACGACGCAACGATATACGGGTACAATTAAGATCTATTATGTCTCTTACACCCTTTCCTTTCGTTAAGGACAAAGCTGCTCAAATTTGGAAAAATATTGTGTGTGTGTCAGGGCTTCCGTTAGGAAAATGTGGCACCTCACATTGGACCGGCAGCATTTTAACTTTCAGGACATTTTAAGAAATTTACCGGACCCATATGCATTGGCTAGGCTACTTTTGAAGCAAGCTAAGACATGCCTCATAATATGTAGTAAAATGTTCAGGTTTCAGATAATTTAAGTATTTGTTTTCAAAATACATACTGCCCTGCATCTCATTTCAAGGTGTTGTGTGACACGTTGAAGCCGGCCTAGTTGCCTGTACACTTGAATGGCGAATGGGAAGAGACCTTCAATTACCAGTTGAGAAATGAAAATAGCTCTTTTGAATTGTGGCCATCAACAGTTTAACACGTGATTGCATTTAGAATTGTTGTGCAATGATTGGGCTTATAAAAGCAAGTTTTTACTCCAGAGGAAATGAATGCGCTGTTGCAGCAGCTCTCGCGCTACATCGACTGGTATTTCAATCAGTGAACCGGCTAAAATGCATTATTTCGCAATGGGATTTTTCTCTTGTCCCGGCAAATTGGCCGGCGGTAATTTATCGTCTTTTTCCTTTTTTTAATCGGCCAAAAGCCGGCTATTACCGGCTAACGGGAAAACCTGGTGTGTGACGTGAGTCTATACTGAATGCATTTCTCTATTTTGATCCATTCCAACCCCCACTCATCTGTTGAGAGTGACAAACAATGTGTTGGAGGGGTGGAACAATGAGGGGTTTCAGCCAGCCTTATCTCCTCAGCACAGGTGCATCCTCGCCTGGGTACACAGGCCGGGAGAAGGGGGTGGTATGGGGGGGGGGGGGGGGGGGGGGGGGGGGAAGTGAGATTCTTCACTCCATTCTGTGGTAGAAAAGGATGACGAATGGTTGTTTATGGTTTCCTTTTTGTTTTCTTGTGAATCTCTTTATTTCCTGGTTTCTAGTAAGGAAAGCTGTGGTTGGTTTAAAAACGACAAACTATCCCCAGATTTGGGATATCAGATAGGGGCTAGTCAGTCATACAAGCTTTTCTCCTCACTCATATTGGTGACTACTTCTGGTCTCTGACTCAATAGTATGTTAGTACTCTTGTGTGTAGGTGGATGGGTGTGTTTTTGGGGAACAGCCACATTGGAATGGTTAGGAGGACATTATGTTTTGTATAACAACCTACAGTGTGAATTCCTATCCTCTGATTGTTGCTGTGACTACCATCTCCATATGTGATGAGTGACTTCGGGAACCCGGGGCCAATGCACTGATGCTTAAGTGTGTCTGGTGGAGGTGGTCGTGACGGGGGTAGAGATGCCCTGCAGCCTTCCCCCAAATCATTCCTCCCTACTGGGAGTCCTTGTGGAAAAGATGTTGAATGAGAGGGAGACCTGTTCCAATTGGACGTGTGTATAGTCAGACCCATTCCGCAAAAAGGCCCGTGGAAAAACAGAGGCCCGTTCAGATCCGGGAGTAGAAAGATCGAGCAAAAGAAACCAACTGGGCATTGCCAGCGCCATAAATAAACAAGATTTTTTGGGGGGCCAAATGATCCACAATTAAGTGTCTTTAAACTGCCTAGAACAGATATATTTTAGATCTGTAGTATATTCAAAACTTTAGCCTGTTGTATTGGTTTTTACTTTCCTGAACAATAATTGTCCACTTTTACGGTTCCGCTGTCAGAGATTTGGCCACTAAATGCATCAGGACATTGCAGGTTAGGGGTCCACTGTATGATATTAATATGACCTAAATGATATAAAGAAAGAGAGGCTTAGGCTAGCCCTAAAAGAAGCAGAGAGAAAGATTTTCGATCATAAAATTAATTATATTTTTAGATTATAGGAGTAACTCTGATAGGCCTAAAACATTCTCCATGACCTCAAGTTCTACTGTCGCTTGTACGCAATGCCTTTAAAGCGCTGCAGTAGCTAAACCTAATAATAGCCATACCAAACATTTTTATTAGTGTAATATCAAAAGCCATTGTTTATAGGGAAAGTACGAACAGGTGGCATTTAGTTCCATCTCGCCCTCGTTGGTTTTTCCTTTTCATGGTTTGAGTGCGAGTAGCCATTGGGAGTAGCCATTGGGCTACCGGTAATTCTATTATATTGCGGCAAACACAACATTAGTTGGAACATAATCTGGCCTAAGAAAATTACTTAACAGAATTAAACAAAACACATGTTGCGTATTTTTATGCACAGTCATTCTGAAAATGACTTTTTCTCACATGGCTAACTACCAGGAAGTTTGAAAAGACCGTCTGAGTGGTCAGGGAGCTTATATCCATGAGCTGACCTTGACTGACAGCTCTTTTGAAACGCCTATGTCAAACAACTTGGACGCAGAGAGCAGTGTTGTAGTCAAATCATCTCAAGCCAATTTGGTGATCAACAAAGCAACGAAGAAGAACATTGAAATTGCATTAATTATATTTATCTCCCGTTTGCCCTGTCTGTTGTGATGCGGTTCACAGCAGCACTGACGGATGTTTTGACTTGTCAACTGCGTCAGTTTTGAACGATCCTTTTGTTCCATGCTCGCTGAAGACCTAGCTAGCCAGTAACTACTTAACACCAGACAGATGAAGACCTAGCTAGCCAGTAACTACTTAACACAAGACAGATGAAGACCTAGCTAGCCAGTAACTACTTAACACCAGACAGATGAAGACCTAGCTAGCCAGTAACTACTTATTAACACCAGACAGATGAAGACCTAGCTAGCCAGTAACTACTTATTAACACCAGACAGATGAAGACCTAGCTAGCCAGTAACTAATTAACACCAGACAGATGAAGACCTAGCTAGCCAGTAACTACTTAACACCAGACAGATGAAGACCTAGCTAGCCAGTAACTACTTAACACCAGACAGATGAAGACCTAGCTAGCCAGTAACTACTTAACACCAGACAGATGAAGACCTAGCTAGCCAGTAACTACTTAACACCAGACAGATGAAGACCTAGCTAGCCAGTAACTACTTAATACCAGACAGATGAAGACCTAGCTAGCCAGTAACTACTTAACACCAGACACAGATTAAAGAGGAAACGTATGTATTTTCCATTGATAAATAGGGTAAACCTTTTATTATATTTGACACCCTACCGTCTAATTTTGGCACCAGTAGAGTAGCTATATAAACCACACCCCTCTGCAAACACTCCCTCAATGTTGGTTATAAGCAGTGTACAAGCACTGAGCATATTTCAGGCCTGCTGAGCACAAATTTGAACGTTAAAGTGATGTGCAACTTCCAGTGCACGTTTACTGTGAACACTGAGGCTGTACCCACTAAGTTAGCCACAGTAGCCTACATGGCCACTGTTAATACTATTTGATCATAATGTAGTTCTACCAGAGTGGCCTACCATCAAAAGCAATGGAGAAAATACATCCCATAACATTTTAACATGGAAATAGCTGTTCTGTCATTCAGCGTACAATAGCAGCCAATGTGTGGTGTTCAATGTAGGCCTACATTCCATGAGACTTTTGGAAAAAACGTGCAGGGCTTGACATTAACCTGTTTAACCACTTGTCCTTCAGACAAGGAGGTGACTGAAATTGTTTCATGCAAGAATAATTCAGAATAAATGCATTATTATTCCTGTACAATTTTAATTAGAGAATCAAACAAATTATGTTACCCTCTGTCTATTGGCTACTTAGCTTATTCAAGCCTGTCTCAAAATATGAAACTGCCCCTTTTAAGGCAAAAAAAAGCTCTTTGTCTGACTCGCTTTTTCAAAAAGCTCTTGTAGGAAACAGTCACTCCACTTGGGTAAGATGCGGAAGACACATTTAAGTTGAATGCATTCAGATGTACAACAGACTAGGTATTTCCCTTTCCCTATTGCTGACTACAAATGATTTATAACTGGGCTAATACCTCACAAACTAGCAAAGGATATGAACAAAATGTGCACACGTGGCTACATGCAGCTTTCGCTTTGATCTCAAAACAAGCTCATGCTGTAAGCACAGTCCAGTTCAAAGTACATGGCACAGAGCCATATATGGCAATGGTCTATTTACTTACAGGCCTCCTGTAGATCTGCTTGTTTATGCCACACAAGTCTTTGTAGAGTACGGGCTGAGTAGTGCATGTCAATGCAATAGAATCCTACTCCAATGCCTTCTGACTAGTGTTGCAAAGGGTCTGAAACTTAACGGTACATTTACAGACATTTTCAGTGGGAAGTTAAGCCCGGGGATTTAGGGAATTTTGCTTAAATTCATTAAAGTTGGCTTATAACAGGGAACCTTTTTTTGTGGGATTCACAACGCAATTCTAGGTCTTAAGGCATATTTTGGTTAAACTATCCCCAATTCAATGGAATTGCAAACCTCTGCATGCACAGTGCACTCTTCCATCACATGTACACCTGATTCTCAACATCTTGCACGCTGAGATGCTATTGAGCCCACACTACTACACTGTCTGAGCCATTTACATGCTTTCTGGTAAGTTTTGATTACAATACTGGGTGGGGGAAATATATTATATGACCTACATGATTTTTTGTTAACCTCTAGCGATGAGCAATCCCGTATCCGGGAGCGTAATCATAGCCTCAAGCTCATTACCATAACGCAATGTTTCCTATTCATGAAAATCGCAAATGAAATGAAATAAATATATTCAAACACAAGCTTAGCCTTTTGTTAACAACACTGTCATCTCAGATTTTCAAAATATGCTTTTCAACCAAAGCTACACAAGCATTTGTGTAAGAGTATTGATAGCCTAGCATAGCATTAAGCCTAGCATTCCGCAGGCAACATTTTCACAAAAACAAGAAAAGCATTCAAATAAAATCATTTATCTTTGAAGAACTTCGGATGTTTTCAATGACGAGACTCTTAGTTAGATAGCAAATGTTCATTTTTTCCTAAAATATTATTTGTGTAGACGAAATAGCTCCGTTTTGTTCATCACGTTTGGTTAAGAAAAAGCGCCAAACTTAAAACGCCAAACTTTTTTCCAAATTAGCTCCATAATATCGACAGAAACATGGCAAACGTTGTTTAGAATCAATCCTCAAGGTGTTTTTCACCTATCTATTCGATAATCTATCAGTGGTGGCAGTTGGCTTCTCATCAGAAGCAAACGGAAAAATACTGCAGCTGGAGTTTACGCAATAATTGCGACGGAGGACACCAAGCGACCACCTGGTAGATGTAGTCTCTTCTGGTCAATCTTCCAATGATATGCCTACAAATACGTCACAATGCTGTCGACACCTTGGGGAAGCGACAGAAAGCCTAAGCTCATTCGTGGCCCATTCACAGCCATATAAGGAGTCATTGGTATGAGGCGGTTTAAAAAAATGTGACACTTCCTGATTGGATTTTTAGCTGTTTTTTTTCTTTAACATCAGTTCTGTGGCACTCACAGACAATATCTTTGCAGTTTTGGAAACGTCAGAGTGTTTTCTTTCCAAAGCTGTCAATTATATGCATAGTCGAGCATCTTTTCGTGACAAAATATCTTGGTTAAAACGGGAACGTTTTTCATCCAAAAATTTAAATAGTGCCCCCTATATCCAAGAAGTTAACAAGTAAATAGTAGCCTACATCAACGTGTGTTTAAAAAAATTCTAACTTGTTAACAATTTCTGCAAGTTAGTTTTTGCAAATAGTCCGGATAACCATTTGGTTACCTGTTCAGGAGTCTTATGGCTTGGGGGTAAAAACTGTTGAGAAGCCTTTTTGTCCTAGACTTGGCACTCTGGTACAGCTTGCCATGCGGAAGTAGAGAGAACAGTCTATGACTGGGGTGGCTGGGGTCTTTGACAGTTCTTTGGGCCTTCCTCTGACACCGCCTGGTATAGAGATCATGGATGGCAGGCAGCTTGGCCCCAGTGATGTACTGGGCCGTACGCACTACCCTCTGTAGTGGCTGAGCAACTGCCATACCAGGCAGTGACGCAACCGGTCAGGATGTTCTCAATGTTGCAGCTGTAGAACCTTTTGAGGATCTCAGGACCCATGCCAAATCTTTCCTGAGGGGGAATAGGCTTTGTCATGTCATCTTTATGACGGTCTTGGTGTGTTTGGACCATTCTAGTTTGTTGCTGATGTGGACACCAAGGAACTTGAAGCTCTCAACCTGCTCCACGACAGCCCCGTCGATGAGAATGGGGGCGTGCTCGGTGCTCCTTTTCCTGTAGTCCACAATCATCTCCTTAGTCTTGGTTACGTTGAGGGAAATGTTGTTATTCTGGCACCACCCGGCCAGGTCTCTGACCTCCCTCTTGGCTGTCTCGTCGTTGTCGGTGATCAGGCCTACTACCACTGTGTCGTCTTAATGATGGTGTTGGAGTCGTGCCAGGCCATGCAGTCGTGGGTGAACAATGTTGATGACAACGATGCAGTTGCCACTTTGCTTCTTAATATACATCTACTAGCATTCTATAATTACACTATTAGCTTGTGTTTCTTAAATCTGCAAACAGCTAGTTTATCTTTTCTTAGCAAGTTGTTCCAAAATCTTGTTAGCCACTGATTGTTAGCCGCTAATCGCTAGCTAGCTAATAAATGTACTGAGTAAGAGCAAGCGTAATTAGCTACAAAGCCTGATAATACCAGTGATTGTGTTGATTTAAATCATCTTGTTTGCGCAACAGTATCTTCTAAATTAGAGGTAAACGCAAAGCAAGAATGTTAGCAACATGAAGTACGTAAGAGAACATTCAATGTAGCCAAAGCTTATAGGATCCCCTAGGAAACACCTATCAACACTTAAGTTCTTACCCTGTCACAATAGCTCCTCGCTGGCATTTTCATTTGTTGTCATGTCAAACAACACTGTATTCAAAGTGCCCACTATTGTATTCTAACTATATAATTAGAGTAGACATTCTATTTCCATGATTCCAAGTGTTTTGCTCTAAATCGTAATTAAAATTGCAACATATGTTAAAAAAAATAAGGCCCAGATTGCTTGCCCATATCGTGCAGTCCTATGTGGTAGCGTAGAAATGATCTGAACAGTATAAAACAATCAGAATGGAGAAAGACCCATTGAAATCACTTAGAATATATGTGTTGCCACCCTAGGGTCACGCACTACTCATAAAGAAAATGTAGAACTTTTATTATTAAACATAAAATACAGTTTTTTTTAAATATATATATTTTCTAGTTTTTTTCCCCTAATCTTTACAGGAAAATGCCACAGGCACTATCTGATGTGTGGAAACATTTCACTGCAGCTAATGTAGAAGGAAAATCTGTGTACATTTGCAAATACTGTGCCAAATCATATGTGAAGAATGCAACAAAGATACAGAATCATCTGGCCAAGTGCATAAAGTTCCCTCAGCGCTCACAACAAGCAACCTCTGACAAAAGTGCCTCTACTTCTATTTAAGGTGAAAATTAGTCAGAGAAATGCTGATGAATGTCTTGCTCGAGCTGTGTATGGAACTGGTTCACCTCTGATGCGCACAGGCAATGTGTATTGGAAGAGATTTCTGAATGTTATTCGCCCCGCATACACCCCTCATTACCAGACATGCTTTATCTACTCATTTGCCAGATGCAGAGTTCAACAGAGTTCAAGTGACAGTCAGGCAAATCATAGAGAAAGCAGACTGTATTGCAATCATCTCTGATGGGTGGTCGAATGTTCTTGGGCACGGAATAATTAACTAAATATCCACCTCTCAAACCGTATTCTACAAGAGCACAGACACACCGGTCTCTACATTGCAGATGAGCTGAAGACAGTCATCAATGGCCTTGGACCACAGAAGGTATTTGCACTGGTGACAGACAGTGCTGAGAACGTGATGGCTGATTGGTCTAAAGTGGAGGAGTCCTACCTTCGCATCACACCCATTGGCTGTGCTGCTCATGCATTGAATCTGCTCCTCCACGACGTCATGGCACTGAAAACAATGGTATGTGAAGGGTCATAACATAACAAGTTCTAACAGCCATCTACCTCACCTAGCAAAGTGAGAAGAATAAGAGCACCACATTGAAGCTGCCCAGCAACACATGTTGGGGTGGTGTCAGCATGTTTGACAGTCTCCCGGAGAGGAAGGAGTCTCCAAGAAATGGCCATAACACAGTCTGCCGATATGAACAGCCCCATCAAGAGGATCCTCCTGGATGATGTATTTTGGGAGAGCGTGGTAATCAGCCTGAAACACCAGAAACCTATAGCAGTAGCCATTGCATGGATTGAGGGAGACAATGCCATCCTGTCTGATGTTAAGATAATAAATCCGTACTGCCCTGCCCACTTCACTGTTGCTCCAAGCAGAGGATACTGCAGTCCTGAAATCCATCCAAAAGCATGAAGACTTCTACCTGAAGCCCATACACGCCACAGCGTACATGTTGGACCCCAAGTATGCTGGCAAGAGCATCCTGTCTGTATGAGGGCAAGGTTCTTGGCAGTCTGGCGAGTACACTTCCAAGCAAGGGCTTTGCGATGGAGATGCAATATGGCCGGTCATGCCAACATATCTCATCAGCCACCTGGTGGAAGGGACTTTGGATCTGAGGCTCTTTCCCCTGTTGCCTCCATCATCCTCCAAATCCCACCAACATCGGCCACCTCAGAGCGCAACTGGTCCTTGTTTGGGAACACAAACACCAAAGCACGCAACAGGCTGACCAGTACAAGGGTTGAAAAATTGGTGTCCATCTGGGCAAATTTGAGGCTTTTTGAGCCTGACAAAGAGCCATCTTCAACAAGGTTGGAAAGGGACCGTGAAGATGAGGCTTCAGTCTGATGTTCAAGAGGTGAACATTGAGGAGGTCCAGGGAGAAGACATGGAACCCTGAGAGGAAGACAGTCTAGAAACTAAAGCTTTTGTTGTCATTTTACAGATTGTTATGTTGCATTGAAAGTGGCTAATATTGCTTTGATTCGATCACAATTGCCACAGTAAAGGGAAACATTGATGTTGTTAACTTCTTACGGCTGAAATCCCATTAACATTATCGATTTGACAACAGCCAGTGAAATTGCAGGGCGCCATTTTCAAACAGAAATCTCATTAAATTCCTCAAACATAAAAGTATTATACACCATTTTAATAATAAACTTGTTAATCCCACCACAGTGTCCAACTTCAAAAAGGCTTTACAGCGAAAGCACACCATATAATTGTTAGGTCAGCGTCACAGAAAAACAGCCATTTTTCCAGCCAAAGTGAGGAGTCACAAAAATCAGAAATAGAGAAAATGAATCACTAACCTTTGATCTTCATCAGATGACACTCATAGGACTTCATGTTACACAATACATGTATGTTTTGTTCGATAAAGTTCATATTTATATCCAAAAATCTCAGTTTACATTGGCGCGTTATGTTCAGTAATGTTTGGCTTCCAAAACATCTGGTGATTTTGCAGAGAGCCACATCAATTTACAGAAATAATCATCATAAATGTTGATGAAAATACAAGTGTTATACATGGAATTAAAGATATACCTCTCCTTAATGCAACCGCTGTGTCAGATTTCAAAAAAGCTTTAAGGAAAAAGCACACCATGCAATAATCTGAGAACAGCGCTCAGAAACCCAAACAAGCCATACAGATACCCGCCATGTTGTAGAGTCAACAGAAGTCAGAAATAGCATTATAAATATTAACTTACCTTTGATCTTCATTGGAATGCACTCCCAGGAATCCCAGTTCCACAATAAATGTTTGTCCATATATGTCCAAATACCTCCTTTTTGTTCACAAGGTAGGCTGTATGATCACACCGGTAATAGATCCGTTTTGTATTACTTGTGAAGCACAGCTGAGTGAGCATACATTTAAATCAATCACTTTCAGCTGGACATAAACTATACGTTTTGAGTTGCAATTGACTGACACAGATAACAAGCTTGTGCAGTTCTCATCACCTCACACATTATCTTAACAGAGGATGTGTCCAGAAACACATGGCAGTTATATCGGACCAGACCCAAGTCAGAATTTAGGACCCCGGACCTGCTCAAGTCCTGGGTCGGATCTTGGAATTTCGGGTCTCTTGGACCTGTGAAGAACTCCTAGCATTCAGATCACAGACCTCCACTGTGTGTGTGAAGATGCTAAAGGAGGAGTGAATTGCCCTACTTATAACCTTTCCCCCAGGAAGTGGAATGTTCCAATTTCTCTCTTGTTTCCTCTGCTGAATCCTACATTTCAGATCCAGAGAGGATCCTAGGGAGTAAAGGCTAGAACTCTATTTGGGATTGGGAAGTCTGGGAATTCCTTATCTTGTGTTTTTGGCCTTAGTTTGGCGTCAGTTGTGCCGGCTGGCCTGGTACTCTGGTTTGGCCAATCTGAGCGTGTGTGTTGTAGCCATGCTAACGCCAGCCCAGAATAACCAGTGCCCCCCAGTTGCTCTCCCGCTCGCCTTTCTCTCCACCCTTGGGATGGGCTCGGTTATTCAAATATCCAAACTGCCGTTAATATTCGAATAGTTGTGAATATTTTTTTTTTTCAATAATCTGTTTATTTCAACAATGTCTCAATTGAAATTATCTTTGTGACATTGCCACACACAGCTATACCATGACATTTGAAATTCTTAATTCAATAAACCAACAAACTTTTGAATGTAGATTTATTGACGTGTGCCCCATATAAAGACTGTGTAGCCTACATAGGTTCATGCGTGTATCTTGTTGTTGGCACCAGTCAGAGGCTCCATGTGTAGCAACGTGACGTGGGAGATCTCTAATCAGTGTAAAATATAATTAAAATGACGGAATTAAATTGGCTAAATGAGGATTAGACTACAACGAGCAACCGACAGGTAGTCAGTTTAATCCGAATGGAGTTGTTGTAGACGAGGACAGGGAGCGCATCAAAATATCCTCAACTAGCTAACCTTAGCTTCTTTACATTGATTTGATACAGTAAATCAAATCAAATGTATTTATATAGCCCTTCGTACATCAGCTGATATCTCAAAGTGCTGTACAGAAACCCAGCCTAAAACCCCAAACAGCAAGCAATGCAGGTGTAGAAGCACGGTGGCTAGGAAAAACTCCCTAGAAAGGCCAAAACCTAGGAAGAAACCTAGAGAGGAACCAGGCTATGTGGGGTGGCCAGTCCTCTTCTGGCTGTGCCGGGTAGAGATTATAACAGAACATGGCCAATATGTTCAAATATTCATAAATGACCAGCATGGTCCAATAATAATAAGGCAGAACAGTTGAAACTGGAGCAGCAGCACAGTCAGGTGGACTGGGGACAGCAAGGAGCCATCACGTCAGGTAGTCCTGAGGCATGGTCCTAGGGCTCAGGTCCTCAGAGAGAGAGAAAGAAAGAGAGAATTAGAGAGAGCACACTTAAATTCACACAGGTCACCGAATAGGACAGGAGAAGTACTCCAGATATAACAAACTGACCCTAGCCCCCCGACACATAAACTACTGCAGCATAAATACTGGAGGCTGAGACAGGAGGGGTCAGGAGACACTGGCCCCATCCGAGGACACCCCCGGACAGGGCCAAACAGGAAGGATATAACCCCACCCACTTTTACAAAGCACAGCCCCCACACCACTAGAGGGATATCTTCAACCACCAACTTACCATCCTGAGACAAGGCCGAGTATAGCCCACAAAGATCTCCGCCACGGCACAACCCAAGGGGGGGCGCCAACCCAGACAGAGAATCCCAGTGGAAAGAGGGGAACCGGCCAGGCAGAGACAGCAAGGGCGGTTCGTTGCTCCAGAGCCTTTCCGTTCACCTTCCCTCTCCTGGGCCAGACTACACTCAATCATATGACCCACTGAAGAGATGAGTCTACAGTAAAGACTTAAAGGTTGAGACCAAGTTTGCGTCTCTTGCATGGGTAGGCAGACCATTCCATAAAAATGGAGCTCTATAGGAGAAAGCCCTGCCTCCAGCTGTTTGCTTAGAAATTCTAGGGACAATTAGGAGGCCTGCTTCTTGTGACCGTAGCGTACGTGTAGGTATGTACGGCAGGACCAAATCAGAGAGATAGGTAGGAACAAGCCCATGTAATGCTTTGTAGGTTAGCAGTACAACCTTGAAATCAACCCTTGCCTTGACAGGAAGCCAGTGTAGGGAGGCTAGCACTGGAGTAATATGATCACATTTTTTGGTTCTAGTCAGGATTCTAGCAGCCGTATTTAGCACTAACTGAAGTTTATTTGGTGCTTTATCCAGGTAGCCGGAAAGTTGAGCATTGCAGTAGTCTAACCTAGAAGTGACAAAAGCATGGATTAGTAAAGACAGCCACTGCCATATATTTGTTTTACCAGGTAAGTTGACTGAACATGTTCTCTTTTACAACAACAACCTGGAGAATACTTACAGGGAAGAGGGAGGGTGAATGAGCCAATTGGAAATGATTACATGGCCATGATGGTATGAGGGCCAGATTAGGAATTTAACCAGGACACCACCCCTACAATAAGTGCCATGGGATCCACAGAGTCAGAACACCTAATTTTAACATTTATCCAAAAGACAGCACCTTACACAGGGCAATGTCCCCAATCACTGCCTTGGGGCATTGAGATTTTTAATTTTTTTTTAGCCCAGAGGTAAGAGTGCCTCCTACCGGCCCTCCAACACCACTTCTAGCAGCATCTGGTCTCCCATCCAGGGACCAACCCTGCTTATCTTCCAAGGCAAGCCAGCAGTGGGATACAGGGTGGTATACTGCTGACAAATGGGATTATAGATTAACCTATGGCATTTATAAGTTTGTCTAACTAGCGTGAGTCAGTGGCTACTTTTTCTCTCCCTCCCATGTCAACATACCACCAGCCCCTACCCATCCCCCGCCCTGCTGCAGTGCGCACCCTCTCTCCTGAGTCGTGCAGGCTGCGCAGTAAACAGGTGTCCAAGCTTAAACAAAGGGCTCTCGAGTGGCGCAGTGGTCTAAGGCACTGCATCTCAGTGCAAGAGGCGTCACTGCAGTACCTGGTTCAAATCCAGGCTGCATCACATCCGGCTGTGTTTGGGAGTCCCATAGGGCGGTGCACAATTAGCCTAGCGTCATCCGGGGTAGGCCGTCATTGTAAATAAGAATTTGTTCTTAAATTATTTTTTTAAATAGTCCGTTATCTGACTATCCCCCCAGTTCATCCCTTCATAACTCACACACATGCAACCAGAAAATATATCTTGGTTGCCATGACAGCCCCCTTCCTCCCCTTAAATGGCATGTTTGTTAGATGGAGCCTAAATTAGCTGTCTCAGTCTGCTGGAGGCTTGGTAGTGGGCTGGTGGAGTTTGTCTTCACTCATCATATTGATTTGTTCAGAGTTATCGAACCAAACTATGAACTTACCATTTCTCGTTCTCTCCCACTTTCGCTCTCTCTGTCTCGTCGCTCTCTCCCTCCCCCTTCTCCCCTTCCCACAGCAAAATCTATTGCGGCAGCAGGAGAGGGTGGAGGAGAGAGTTCAGGACATCGATGAGCAGCTCTGTAAACTGGACTCTGACAAGTGTGTGGTGGAGGTACGTCTGATTTCTCAAACTCTCTCTCTCTGTATGTGTGTGTATCTATGATCTATATGTCATCTATCCATACACAAGAGTACCAGTCAAAAGTTTGGGACACACCTACTCATTCCATTCCATTTTTCTTTATTTTTCCTATTTTCTACATTGTGGAATAATAGCGAAGACATCAAAACTATGAAATAACACATATGGAATCTTGTAGTAACCAAAAAATTATTCAACAAATCAATATATATTTGAGATTCTTTAAAGTAGCCACCCCTTTGCCTTGATAACAGCTTGGCATGATCTCAACCAGCTCCATGAGATAGTCACCTGGAATGCATTTCAATTAACAGGTGTGCCTTTGTTAAGCTAATTTGTGGAATTTCTTTCCTTATTCGAGCTAATCAGTTGTGTTGTGACAAGGTAGGGGTGGTATACAGAAGATAGCCCTATTTGGTAAAAGACCAAGTACATATTATAGCAAGAACAGCTCAAATAAGCAAAGATAAAGGACAGTCCATCATTACTATAAGACATGAATGTCAGTCAAGAACTTTGAACGTTTCTTCAAGTGCAGTTGCAAAAACCATCAAGCGCTATGATGAAACTGGCTCTCATGAAGACCGCCAGAGGAAAGGAAGACCCAGAGTTATGGCTGCTGCAGAGGATACGTTCATTAGAGTTACCAGCCTCAGAAGTTGCAGCCCAAATAAATGCTTCCCAGAGATCAAGTAACAGTAGCCAACAAGTGCTCAGCATATATGTGGGCACTCCTTCAAGAATACTGTTGGAAAAGCATTCCTCATGAAGCTGGTTGAGAGAATTCCAGGAGTGTGCAAAGCTGACATCGAGGCAAAGGGTTGTTACTTTGAAGAATCTAAATTTTTTGGGGTTACTACGTGATTCCATATGTGTTATTTCCTAGTTTTGATGTATTCACTATTATTGTACAATGTAGAAAATAGTGAAAATAAAAACTCTTGAATGAGTAGGTGTTATAAAAATCTTGAATGAGTAGGTGTTCTAAAACTCTTGAATGAGTAGGTGTTCTAAAACTCTTGAATGAGTAGGTGTTCTAAAACTTTTCACTGGTACCGTTCCAAAATTTGGGGTCACTTAGAAATGTCCTTGTTTTTGAATGAAAATTGAAAATAAAAAAAACATTGTTAATGTTGTAATTGACTATTGTAGCTGGAAATGGCTGAATTTGTTTTATTTTTATGTTATATCTACATAGGCATACAGAGGCCCATTATCAGCAACCATTACTCCTGTGTTCCAATGGCACTTTGTTAGCTAATCCACGTTTATCCTTTTAAAAGGCTAATTAGACAACAGTTTTGCAATTATGTTAGCACAGCTGAAAACTGTTCTGATTTAAAGAAGCAATAAAACTGGCCTTCTTTAGACTAGTTAAGTATCTGGTGCATCAGCGTTTGTGGGTTCGATTACAGGCTCAAAATGGCTAGAATCAAAGAACTTTCTTCTGTAACTCGTCAGTCTATTTTTATTCTGAGAAATAATGGCTATTCCATGCGAGAAATTGCCAAGAAACTGAAGATCTCGTACAACGCTGTGTACTACTCCCATCACAGAAAACAGTGCAAACTGGCACTAACCAGTATAAAAAGAGTGGGAGGCCCCGGTGCACAACAGAGCAAGAGGACAAGTATATTAGTGTCTAGTTTGAGAAACAATTCGCCTCACAAGTCCTCGACTGGCAGCTTCTTTACCTGCGGAGGTCCTTGGCTGGCGTAGTTTCGCGTGGTCTGCGGTTGTGAGGCCATTTGGACGTACTGCCAAACTCTGTAAAATGATGGAGGCGGCTTATAGTAGATAAATGAACATTCAATTCTCTGGCAACACTCTGGTGGACATTCCTACAGTCAGCATGCCAATTGCACACACCCTCAACTTGAGAAATATGTGGCCTTTTATTGTCCCCAGCACAAGGTGCACTTGTGTAATGATCATGCTGTTTAATCAGCTTCTTGATATGCTACACCTGTCAGGTGGATGGATTATCTTGGCATGGGAGAAATGTTCAATTACAGGGATGTAAACAAATTTGTGCACATTTTTGAAAAATAAGCTTTAGTGTGTATAGAAAATTTCTGCCATCTTTTATTTAAGCTCTTGAAACACGGGAACAACACTTGACATGTTGCATTTTATATTTTAGTTCAGTATATAACCATAGAGATAATTATGTGTGTCTAACAGTATGTGTTCTCTCCTACAGGACAGAGTGTGTGAGCTGAAAGAGGAGGTGCGTGTGCAGTATCTGCGGATGCAGCACTTCTTGGAAGAAGACTTGTCCCGTACGCTGGAGGTTCTAGAGCGGGCCCGTTCTAGGTTCTGCCAGGAAAACGCAGGCCAGGTTCTAGCTTTGGGAGAACAGAGACACGAGGCCCAGAAGCTGCTCAGCTCAGTCCACACGGCCTTTGGCAAATCTGAGGAGCTGGGCTTCATGAAGAACACCAAGCCTGTCAAGATCCTCATGGAGCGGTGAGAGACAGGACCATTACAAACATGTTACTACAGATACAAAAAGGAGATGACACACTTTTCCACTGTAATCATATTAGAAGGGTCATGCTTGTTACACACATTGCAACTATAGGTACAGTAGTGGGAGGTGTGGTGAAGGAGGGGGGTGAAGTTCCAGACTCCTTATATGTTTTTATTACAGGATATGAGCAGTATCAGCAGAAATGCGCAGGTCTCATTCAAGGATTGAACTGGGATCCTCGCCACAGGGGGAATCGTATGGTCCCGGAGTCAAGAGTGTTAACCACTAATCTAGACTCCGTTCCCGCAACTATACTTTTAATGGAGCGCTAAGATACCAGGCTTGTTACATTTGTGTGTGTGTGTGTGTGTGTGTGTGTGTGTGTGTATTGCAGGTCTCAAGGGTGTGTGGGCAGTGCACTCCCTCCCTACAAGGTGGGAAGTCTCAACTCTAAGCTGTTCCTGTCAGAACTCTCCAAGAGAGAGAAGAGCCTACGGAAAACAATGGAAGGTAGGATTGAGAGAATTATCTTTACAGAACCATCACAGCCTTATCTGGTTTGTCTTAGTGGATCAAGGTAATTCTGATCCCCTCTTCTCTTTCCTCTTCCTATACCTCTCTCACCCCCCCTCCAGCCCCCCTAACCCCTCCCTCCTCATTCCTCCAGTCCGTCCCTGCGTCTCCTAGCGGCCTTGGCTCGGGGGTGGAGAAACGCAAACACTCCTCGGCGTTCCCAGAAGGCAACGGGAGCGCCGGGAAAAACACTGCTTCCGGGTTCAAGGACTCCTCATCTTCCTCCTCTAAGCAGCCCTACCAGGGCCAAAACTCCGCCCCCGGAGAGGGCCAATCCTCAAATCAGCAGCCTCTGGGTCCCTGTGGCCCCTCCCACATGAACGAAGGTGGCGGAACAGGAAGTGGAAGTGGCTCTCTGACCAATCACCATTCAGGGTCTGTGTTTGGTCCCTCCCACTTCCCCCCTGCCAGCAGTAGCTCCTCCCATTCTTCCCAGCAGGCTGTGCTCCCCCAGTATGGCGGGCGTAAGATCCTGGTTTGTACCATGGATAACTGCTACTGCTCCGGGGTACCCTCCGTGTCAGGGCACCGCGGCCACCCGCCCTACCCACGTTCAGGCTCCTTTCCCTGGGTAAGCGCCCAGGACTATCCCCATCCCCCTGGCCTAGCCTCTGGAGCTCCAGCCATGCAAGGGCTTGCTGTCAGAGACTGGATAGACGCACAGCAGACGCACCGACACACAGACTTCTATGGGCTGTATGGGCAGCCCTCCACCAAGCACTATGTCACCAGTTAACACACACATTTCTACAAGCAATTAGGTCTCCGGTTAGCACTGCGCTACTAGTTAAAACACACACACACACACACAATTAGATGCACTTACAGAGATACACGCATTCGGAACATGTATACCGCTACACACACAGAAGTACACTTCTACTGGTTATACGGACAATCCTCTGCTTAGCACCATGTTACAACTCAGACGCATTTACGCACACACCACACTCGGGGGCAGGGTTGATATATTTGTTTTCTATGTTTTCTTCGTCAGGCAGACAGACAGTGTTACTATGATGATTATATGTGTGTTTGTGCAGCAACTGTTGACGCTGAAGCATTTCGGCTCAACTAAAATGTTTTAGCGACATCTCCCTCCCTGTCGTAGTGAGATCGATTAGCCTTATAATATTGTTATTACTGTTCTGATTATTTTCTGTCTGTTGGACACGGGGTATCTGATGGATGTGTGAAGAGAAGGGTGGTTTATTACTGTTAAAGCTCTGGTTTTGTTGCAGCACTTTTGTCTCCTCTCCTTGCTGAGTTCAGGAATGTACTGTACAGCCTGAACACACACACTCATGCTTCCAGGTTCTCTTCTGTGTGTGTGTGTGGGACTCCCTCCATGCACTTTGGGGGTGTTGGGATTTCGCTCTGTGTAGAAGTTGCCCTGATCGTAGACACAGGTCTACAATCAGTTTACCCGCGCCCCCCCCCCCCCAATCCTAACCTTAAACATCATAGGGTCAAATGACAGAGACTGACCCTAGATCAGGATGTAGGGGTAACTGTAAGCCTCCTCTGTTTATAGACCTTCTCTGTTCCTTTTCTCTATGCCCATGTCACTGGAAAGGGGATCCACACCCCTTCCCTCCTGCTGTCAGGCTTCCCCTCGGATTAAATTCTTCCGTCTGAAAGACTAAGAGACTGTCTCCTTTTATTTTCTAGTTATTAATATAGGAATCATGACACGTGAGTTATTGCCATATGAGTAATAACCCCATATGAGCAGGTTTCATGTTTGTCTTAAAGCTAGTTGGCCTGGTAGACACGACTGAGGCTCTCCGAGCCTCTATATGGCCTGGGCTGGACTGGACAGACCAAACAAATCAGCTCAAGCATCCAGGGGTGTGACGGTGACGATGCGTTAATGATGTACTTCCTGCAGGGTGATGTCACGTCCTTTCAACAAGCACACAAGCTCTCTGCTTCAAGTTTGCGGCTGTAAGCATGCGGGGAAGAGTTTCATAAAGCACTCTGGAATATAAAAATAAAAAAAGATCAGTAACCATTTTAAAAAGGATGAGTGAAAGTACTGGTTGAGGGTTTTTTCATGAACTTTTTCTAAAGAGGAACTGGACTGCCTGACGTAACCATTGGTCAAAAACGCTGGAAAGGAACCATTGTTACAAGAACAGTCGACCAATATAAAAAAATAAAAAAAGGAAAACTATCTTTTTTGTAAATATTTTGTGAAATGAAAAATTAAGGACATGTCATTTGGAGGAGCGTTCCAAATAAATCAAATAATTTAATTCAGTTTTCCATTTCTTGTCATCATGGCCCAAGAGGCTTCTTACTTTTCTCTCCCATTCAGCCTTTGTATTCATATCTGTTAACTGTTTTAAGTTAATAATTCACAACTGAACTAAATGTCATGCAGTGGGTTGAAGGGAGAATCCCATAAGAATACAACCAACACCCATATGGGAAGACATCCAACTAAGCCTGTTATTTACTGGGTGTTAGTCTGAGAGTAAAACCCTGTGTTGAGAGGTAGGAGAAAAACACAGTCAAAGTTGTCCTCTTTCTCTGGTGAAGAGTCAGGGGTGGGAGCCGTGGGAGCCCCCCCCCACTCGTTCACTCAATCTCACACTCTGGAGAAAGTCCTTCTGCTCTGTCTCTGTGGAGGCTGGGTTGGGGATGTTGGTAAGATCTTGAGGAGAGAGCTGAGTTCCAGTAAACAAGCTCTCCATCTGAGAAGTCAGCTGATTTGAGGCGAGGTTGGGGGCCGGGTGGCTGAATCTGGGTCAGTCTTACCTTCACTGTCCGCCCCCTCAACCCTACAGCTCACACACACACACATACACAGTCATCTGTTAACTCGAGAAATGAGTCAAAGAGAAACTGAGATCCTGCTCCCACCAACAGAACTACATACTAACATCAGCAGTACAATATGCCTAGGTTTTTATTGCAGTGGAAACATAATGTGGAGTAGCAGCACATCAGAGAGAGGAAGATGTCTATCGGGGTGGGGTTGTTGGTGTTGGTTTTTGTGTGTGAGAATATTACAATACAATCGCCTCGTTGTCGATAAGGTTTGGCTTGACTAAAATGTTTCTTTAAACCCATAGTCCGTGCTAGGCCATGTGCAGGTTCACTCATCTCTCCATTAGCACCTTAATAACTAGATCTGGTCCAGGGTGTTGTTACGGCTTGCTAACACTGAGCTCAGTGTTAGCAAGCCCCACTTAATGCCCTGGACCAGAGCTAGTTGATGCGTGATGTGTTTGGATGGCGAGGTGATTTGTAGCTCAGATGATCTGCAGCCCGGCGTGGAGCTCAGGCTGTCCCCGGCCAACAAGCAGTATCACACGAGTCTGATATGTGCTGAAGTAGAGACAGTCAACAAAAGGACTGATTTTCAAACATTTATTTAATTAAGGCATGGTTTCACAAGTTCACCTTTTCAGGGTGGCCTCTGGCCCGGGAACATATTCACAACCATGCAATTTAAAACATCAAAAACACAAAGGAAGCAAAAAGCCCAGGAGACCGGTGGGAAAGACAATGGACACATCTTCACTCACAAGACTCCATTACCCCTAAGACTGTATTACCACTAAACAATGAGTATATGGTTTGATTTATCTTAACACACTTTAAAGTGATGCACATTCTTATGTATTCACCTGTGCAACGCCAACCTCTTTACTATCTGTTGGTGGGATACGAAATCTGTTTCTTGTCTCATCTGTCATCATAGTAACTCAGCCATGGTGAGTTGAAGAGAAAGGGGCCACTGTGAAGCGTGGTGATTGGTTTCTCTCTTTCTCTCAAACACACACAGCTGTCGAACAGCTGTCTGATTCACAAGGAGAAAAAGGCAGCAATCCTGTCGCCTCACAAAGATAGGCATCACACTCCCCCGTCTGGCTCCTCACGTTGCCCACACACACGACTTCTATGCACAGATAAAACAACCACAGAACTTTGAGTTCTCTCATTCAGAGCTTTCAAACAGACTTGTGTAGAAGATAACAGGCCTTAGATTTCTCTCTGCCTCTGTGCCCAAATGGCACTCTATTCCCTTTGTCGTGCACAACTTTTGACCAGAACCCATAGGGTTGGACATCGGGTGCTATTTGGGACGTAGCCTCTCTGTGCCCAGAGATTTAAAGACATGTTGATTAACGTCTCTAAGCAAACAATAAAGATCTCATTTATCAGACACTTTGACGGAAAGTCACATTCAGTTAGCAGCATATGAAATCACACAGTGCCTGTGGCCCATGTAGGAATCGAGAGGAGGCGAGAGAAAGAAGAGTTTCACAATGAGTCTTTGTAAGAGCAGAGACATTTTATAGTCCCACAGCCACAGGCCCTCAGAATGCATTTCTCGCTCACACACAGCTGGACGTCAGTGTTTTATGGCCAGTGCTCTCTCCCCTGTAGCAGATGTGACACACCCACAACTATGTGCAGCAGGCCTGAACCAACCAAAAAACAGCTATGGTCTGACTTTAGTACTTAAACATAGGCCTGTAGGAGTCAAATGTGGTAGAGTGGTTAGGCTAACTGTAAAGGCTGCGAGCCACGACACACACACACAGAGAGCAGGCCCATTCATGGGCCCGACCAGCTGGGCCCTGTAAATGTCAAAATCAGCTGACCCCACCTGCCGTGTGTGTGGCACTAGTGTTTTGGAGAGGGCTCTGGTGTGGGGTCTCCAGGGACTGGCAATGACATGGGTCTGGGCAGGTGGCGGTGTTGTTTGGGGTAAAGTGGTGGAGTCCTCCACAGGACATCTCACAGAACTTTGTGTGTTTTGGCTGAGGCCTCTTTATACTACCACTCTACAGCCAGGTCAGAAAACAATGCTCTCTTTTTTCCCCCTCACATTTTATTCACGTACCTTCAATCCTTGGACAGATCACATTCAAAAGGAAAAAGCCTTTTGTGAAAATGCCCTCTAAAACCAAAGACAATGCATCACACCGAGAAAAACTTTGTCATACACCCTGTTAAAATCGATCAACACCTATGACATATGCAGATATGATAGATTACATAGTACAGGTCTAATACGCACTCTACTATATGCACATAACATATGAATAAGGGTTATATACAATTATAAACGGGGTGGTTTGAGCCCTAAATGCTGATTGGCTGACAGCCATGGTATATCAGACCGTATACCACGGGTACGGCAAAACATGTATTTTTACTGCTCTAATTACGTTGATAACCAGTTTATAATAGCAATAAGGCACCTCGGGGGTTTGTGATATATGACCAATATACCACGGCTACGGGCCGTGTCCAGGCACTCTGCGATGCGTCGTGCCTAAGAACAGCCCTAAGCAGTGGTATATTGTCCATATACCACACCCCCTCGTGCTTTATTGCTTAATTGATCATCAAAAAATTTGTATTTTTTCCTTTTGATTGAATAGGCTTTGTCCGAAATGGCACACTATTCGCTATGTAGAGCTCTACTCAAATGTGCTGTGGCCGAAACTGGTTCATTGTTTAGGTAACAGGGTGCCATTTCAGATTAGCCCTAAAGTGTATTTATTTGTCCTGTTATATATCTTATTTATTTGTATTTTTTTGTTTTTACATATCAACACGCGTAACCTTTACACAGGGGAGTAAAGCACAGTATTCAATGTTTCCCTGTCGTCCTAGTAACCACACTGTTTCTGTTGTTTGCGAGCATCTCACAGTCCTCTATTACCCTCTACTTCACCATAAATAAAGAATTACAAAAATATACCTCACTTCAAACAGAACTGCAGCAAGAAAGGAGCTTGTCATGGAATTAAAAACAACAACTGAATGAAGGAGAATATGAGGGAGAGAATGATGAGAAAGGATGAGAGGGGGAGAAAGGTAGTCTGGATAACATCAATCCAGTCCTGTCATGCTTTGGAATATGACAGAGTACAAGGAGTAGAATGTAAGCTAATGAGACTGGCACCCAAGCTAGGAGAGAGAGAGAAGAGAGAGCTGGGTTTCCAGGGCAACCTGTAAAGAGTGAGTGAATAGGCTAATATTGTGGTGAAGGACAGTATCAAGATCTGGAATGTCTTAGGGTGGAGCGTCTTGAAGGAGTGGAGGTGGGATGTTTAGGCTGGGGGGGAATGTCTTGAAGGAGTGGAGGTGGGATGGTTAGGCTGGGGTGGAATGTCTTGAAGGAGTGGAGGTGGGATGGTTAGGCTGGGGTGGAGTGTCTTGAAGGAGTGGAGGTGGGATGGTTAGGCTGGGGTGGAATGTCTTGAAGGAGTGGAGGTGGGATGGTTAGGCTGGGGTGGAATGTCTTGAAGGAGTGGAGGTGGGATGGTTAGGCTGGGGTGGAATGTCTTGAAGGAGTGGAGGTGGGATGGTTAGGCTGGGGTGGAGTGTCTTGAAGGGGTGGAGGTGGGATGGTTAGGCTGGGGTGGAATGTCTTGAAGGAGTGGAGGTGGGATGGTTAGGCTGGGGTGGAATGTCTTGAAGGAGTGGAGGTGGGATGGTTAGGCTGGGGTGGAATGTCTTGAAGGGGTGGAGGTGGGATGGTTAGGCTGGGGTGGAGTGTCTTGAAGGAGGGATGGTTAGGCTGGGGTGGAATGTCTTGACAGGGTGGAGGTGGGATGGTTAGGCTGGGGTGGAGTGTCTTGACAGGGTTTGAGGTGGGATGGTTAGGCTGAGGTGGAATGTCTTGACAGGGTTTGAGGTGGGATGGTTAGGCTGGGGTGGAATGTCTTGACAAGGTGGAGGTGGGATGGTTAGGATGGGGAGGGGCGTCTCTGGTCTCCTGGGATGAGTTCCCTTTGTACCCCCACTCCATTTTGAAGAGCAACATGGAAGTTGTAGTTCTAGCGAGAGTTGTAGTTTAGTAAACAATGTGTAGAGGCCAGCCAGGCGGTTAAAAACTCTCTTCAAGTCCATGTTGATGTAGTGTGTACATTCACAGGTACACCCTGTCCTCCCAAAGGCTCAGGGTGTGTGAAAACGGACATCTGTGCTACTTCTTCTTAGCATTGACACTCTTGCAGAGCCAGTTCATTCCGTCCTGAAAACAGATGGGAGGAAAATTACATTCCAATCAACTTCCTGAATTGAAAACACAAATTGCCCCTAAACCCTGTTGCATCTCACCTGTACCCCCTCCCCGGTGAGGGCAGAGCAGGACTGGATCTGCCAGACGCGGTCCCGGATGGTGTGCAGGTTAAGTCCCTCAGCGATCTCAGAGGCTGGGGCTGCCGTCAGCAGGTCCTGCTTGTTGGCAAATATCAGCACTGGAACCCCACTCAGCTTCTCCTCATCCAACAGCTCAGCCAGCTCCTAGAACACACACATCAGCATGGGATACCAATATAAACCTGTGTGTATGTAGAATATGCACATTACACAGCACACAAACATCACTTGAGGCAAGACTCACCTGCCCCGTCTCCTCAAATCTTTTTCTGTCTGCACTGTCGATGACGTAAATCTGAAACGCAATAATGTTTCCATTCAAAAGTATTAGTAGCACACTTCTGGTGGTGTGTAAGTGTGTGTGTGTATACAGTACCAGTCAAAAGTTTGGACACACCAACTCATTCAAGGGTTTTTCTTTATTTGCACTATTTTCCATAATATAGAATAATAGTGAAGACATCAAAACTATGAAATAACACATGTAGAATCATGTAATAACCAAAAAAGTGTTAAACAAATCAAAATATATTTTAGATTATTCAAAGTAGCCACACTTTGCCTTGATGACAGCTTTGCACACTTGGCATTCTCTTAACCAGCTTTATGAGGTAGTCACCTGGAATGCATTTCAATAAAAGGTGTGCCTTATTAAAAGTTCATTTGTGGAAATTGCTTTCCTTCTTGATGCATTTGAGCCAATCAGTTGTGTTGTGACAAGGTAGGGGTGGTATACAGAAGATAGCCCCATTTGGTAAAAGACCACATCCAAATTATGTGAAGACCAGCTCAAATAAGCTAAGAAAACAACAGTCCATCATTACTTGAAGACATGAATGTCAGTCAATCCGGAAAATTGCAAGAACTTTGAAAGTTTCTTCAAGTGCAGTCACAAAAACCATCAAGCGCTATGATGAAACTGGCTCTCATGAGGACCGCCACAGAAAAGGAAGATCCACAGTTACCTCTGCTGCAGAGGTTCATTAGAGTTACCAGCCTCAGAAATTGCAGCCCAAATAAATGCTTCACAGATTTCAAGTAACAGACACATCTCAACAGCAACTGTTCAGAGGAGACTGCATGAATCAGGCCTTCATGGTCGAATTGCTGCAAAGAAACCACTAACAGCCACCAATAAGGAGACTTTCTTGGGCCAAGAAACACGAGCAATGGACATTAGATGGGTGGAAATATGTCCTTTGGTCTGATGAGTCCAAATTTGAGATTTTTGGTTCCAACTGCTGTCTTTGTGAGACGCAGAGTAGGTGAACGGATAATCTCTGCATGTGTGGTTCCAACTGCTGTCTTTGTGAGACGCAGAGTAGGTGAACGGATAATCTCTGCATGTGTGGTTCCAACTGCTGTCTTTGTGAGACGCAGAGTAGGTGAACGGATAATCTCTGCATGTGTGGTTCCAACTGCTGTCTTTGTGAGACGCAGAGTAGGTGAACGGATAATCTCTGCATGTGTGGTTCCAACTGCTGTCTTTGTGAGACGCAGAGTAGGTGAACGGATAATCTCTGCATGTGTGGTTCCAACTGCTGTCTTTGTGAGACGCAGAGTAGGTGAACGGATAATCTCTGCATGTGTGGTTCCAACTGCTGTCTTTGTGAGACGCAGAGTAGGTGAACGGATAATCTCTGCATGTGTGGTTCCAACTGCTGTCTTTGTGAGACGCAGAGTAGGTGAACGGATAATCTCTGCATGTGTGGTTCCAACTGCTGTCTTTGTGAGACGCAGAGTAGGTGAACGGATAATCTCTGCATGTGTGGTTCCAACTGCTGTCTTTGTGAGACGCAGAGTAGGTGAACGGATAATCTCTGCATGTGTGGTTCCAACTGCTGTCTTTGTGAGACGCAGAGTAGGTGAACGGATAATCTCTGCATGTGTGGTTCCAACTGCTGTCTTTGTGAGACGCAGAGTAGGTGAACGGATAATCTCTGCATGTGTGGTTCCAACTGCTGTCTTTGTGAGACGCAGAGTAGGTGAACGGATAATCTCTGCATGTGTGGTTCCAACTGCTGTCTTTGTGAGACGCAGAGTAGGTGAACGGATAATCTCTGCATGTGTGGTTCCAACTGCTGTCTTTGTGAGACGCAGAGTAGGTGAACGGATAATCTCTGCATGTGTGGTTCCAACTGCTGTCTTTGTGAGACGCAGAGTAGGTGAACGGATAATCTCTGCATGTGTGGTTCCAACTGCTGTCTTTGTGAGACGCAGAGTAGGTGAACGGATAATCTCTGCATGTGTGGTTCCAACTGCTGTCTTTGTGAGACGCAGAGTAGGTGAACGGATAATCTCTGCATGTGTGGTTCCAACTGCTGTCTTTGTGAGACGCAGAGTAGGTGAACGGATAATCTCTGCATGTGTGGTTCCAACTGCTGTCTTTGTGAGACGCAGAGTAGGTGAACGGATAATCTCTGCATGTGTGGTTCCAACTGCTGTCTTTGTGAGACGCAGAGTAGGTGAACGGATAATCTCTGCATGTGTGGTTCCAACTGCTGTCTTTGTGAGACGCAGAGTAGGTGAACGGATAATCTCTGCATGTGTGGTTCCAACTGCTGTCTTTGTGAGACGCAGAGTAGGTGAACGGATAATCTCTGCATGTGTGGTTCCAACTGCTGTCTTTGTGAGACGCAGAGTAGGTGAACGGATAATCTCTGCATGTGTGGTTCCAACTGCTGTCTTTGTGAGACGCAGAGTAGGTGAACGGATAATCTCTGCATGTGTGGTTCCAACTGCTGTCTTTGTGAGACGCAGAGTAGGTGAACGGATAATCTCTGCATGTGTGGTTCCAACTGCTGTCTTTGTGAGACGCAGAGTAGGTGAACGGATAATCTCTGCATGTGTGGTTCCAACTGCTGTCTTTGTGAGACGCAGAGTAGGTGAACGGATAATCTCTGCATGTGTGGTTCCAACTGCTGTCTTTGTGAGACGCAGAGTAGGTGAACGGATAATCTCTGCATGTGTGGTTCCAACTGCTGTCTTTGTGAGACGCAGAGTAGGTGAACGGATAATCTCTGCATGTGTGGTTCCAACTGCTGTCTTTGTGAGACGCAGAGTAGGTGAACGGATAATCTCTGCATGTGTGGTTCCAACTGCTGTCTTTGTGAGACGCAGAGTAGGTGAACGGATAATCTCTGCATGTGTGGTTCCAACTGCTGTCTTTGTGAGACGCAGAGTAGGTGAACGGATAATCTCTGCATGTGTGGTTCCAACTGCTGTCTTTGTGAGACGCAGAGTAGGTGAACGGATAATCTCTGCATGTGTGGTTCCAACTGCTGTCTTTGTGAGACGCAGAGTAGGTGAACGGATAATCTCTGCATGTGTGGTTCCAACTGCTGTCTTTGTGAGACGCAGAGTAGGTGAACGGATAATCTCTGCATGTGTGGTTCCAACTGCTGTCTTTGTGAGACGCAGAGTAGGTGAACGGATAATCTCTGCATGTGTGGTTCCAACTGCTGTCTTTGTGAGACGCAGAGTAGGTGAACGGATAATCTCTGCATGTGTGGTTCCAACTGCTGTCTTTGTGAGACGCAGAGTAGGTGAACGGATAATCTCTGCATGTGTGGTTCCAACTGCTGTCTTTGTGAGACGCAGAGTAGGTGAACGGATAATCTCTGCATGTGTGGTTCCAACTGCTGTCTTTGTGAGACGCAGAGTAGGTGAACGGATAATCTCTGCATGTGTGGTTCCAACTGCTGTCTTTGTGAGACGCAGAGTAGGTGAACGGATAATCTCTGCATGTGTGGTTCCAACTGCTGTCTTTGTGAGACGCAGAGTAGGTGAACGGATAATCTCTGCATGTGTGGTTCCAACTGCTGTCTTTGTGAGACGCAGAGTAGGTGAACGGATAATCTCTGCATGTGTGGTTCCAACTGCTGTCTTTGTGAGACGCAGAGTAGGTGAACGGATAATCTCTGCATGTGTGGTTCCAACTGCTGTCTTTGTGAGACGCAGAGTAGGTGAACGGATAATCTCTGCATGTGTGGTTCCAACTGCTGTCTTTGTGAGACGCAGAGTAGGTGAACGGATAATCTCTGCATGTGTGGTTCCAACTGCTGTCTTTGTGAGACGCAGAGTAGGTGAACGGATAATCTCTGCATGTGTGGTTCCAACTGCTGTCTTTGTGAGACGCAGAGTAGGTGAACGGATAATCTCTGCATGTGTGGTTCCAACTGCTGTCTTTGTGAGACGCAGAGTAGGTGAACGGATAATCTCTGCATGTGTGGTTCCAACTGCTGTCTTTGTGAGACGCAGAGTAGGTGAACGGATAATCTCTGCATGTGTGGTTCCAACTGCTGTCTTTGTGAGACGCAGAGTAGGTGAACGGATAATCTCTGCATGTGTGGTTCCAACTGCTGTCTTTGTGAGACGCAGAGTAGGTGAACGGATAATCTCTGCATGTGTGGTTCCAACTGCTGTCTTTGTGAGACGCAGAGTAGGTGAACGGATAATCTCTGCATGTGTGGTTCCAACTGCTGTCTTTGTGAGACGCAGAGTAGGTGAACGGATAATCTCTGCATGTGTGGTTCCAACTGCTGTCTTTGTGAGACGCAGAGTAGGTGAACGGATAATCTCTGCATGTGTGGTTCCAACTGCTGTCTTTGTGAGACGCAGAGTAGGTGAACGGATAATCTCTGCATGTGTGGTTCCAACTGCTGTCTTTGTGAGACGCAGAGTAGGTGAACGGATAATCTCTGCATGTGTGGTTCCAACTGCTGTCTTTGTGAGACGCAGAGTAGGTGAACGGATAATCTCTGCATGTGTGGTTCCAACTGCTGTCTTTGTGAGACGCAGAGTAGGTGAACGGATAATCTCTGCATGTGTGGTTCCAACTGCTGTCTTTGTGAGACGCAGAGTAGGTGAACGGATCATCTCTGCATGTGTGGTTCCAACTGCTGTCTTTGTGAGACGCAGAGTAGGTGAACGGATCATCTCTGCATGTGTGGTTCCAACTGCTGTCTTTGTGAGACGCAGAGTAGGTGAACGGATCATCTCTGCATGTGTGGTTCCAACTGCTGTCTTTGTGAGACGCAGAGTAGGTGAACGGATCATCTCTGCATGTGTGGTTCCAACTGCTGTCTTTGTGAGACGCAGAGTAGGTGAACGGATAATCTCTGCATGTGTGGTTCCAACTGCTGTCTTTGTGAGACGCAGAGTAGGTGAACGGATAATCTCTGCATGTGTGGTTCCAACTGCTGTCTTTGTGAGACGCAGAGTAGGTGAACGGATAATCTCTGCATGTGTGGTTCCAACTGCTGTCTTTGTGAGACGCAGAGTAGGTGAACGGATAATCTCTGCATGTGTGGTTCCAACTGCTGTCTTTGTGAGACGCAGAGTAGGTGAACGGATAATCTCTGCATGTGTGGTTCCAACTGCTGTCTTTGTGAGACGCAGAGTAGGTGAACGGATAATCTCTGCATGTGTGGTTCCAACTGCTGTCTTTGTGAGACGCAGAGTAGGTGAACGGATAATCTCTGCATGTGTGGTTCCAACTGCTGTCTTTGTGAGACGCAGAGTAGGTGAACGGATAATCTCTGCATGTGTGGTTCCAACTGTGAAGCATGGAGGAGGATGTTTGATGGTGTTTTGCTGGTAACACTATCAGTGATCTATTTAGAATTCAAGGCAGACTGAACCGGCATGACTACTACAGCATTCTGTAGTGATATGCCATGTGTTATTTCATAGTTTTGATGTCTTCACTATTATTCTACAATGTAGAAAATAGTACAAATAAAGGAAAACCATTGAATGAGTAGGTGTGACTGGCATTATATATATATATATACACACACACACACACACACACACATATATGTACATACATACATACATACATACATACATACACACACACACACACACATACATACAGTTGAAGTTTACATACACCTTAGCCAAATACATTTAAACTCTGTTTTTAACCATGCCTGACATTTAATCCTTGTAAAAATTCCCTGTCTTAGGTCAGTTAGGTTCACCACTTTATTTTAAGAATGTGAATTGTCAGAATAATAGTAGAGAGAATTATTTATTTTGGCTTTTATTTATTTCATCACATTCCCAGTGGGTCAGAAGTTTACATACACTCAATTAGTATTTAGTAGCATTGTCTTTAAATTGTTTACCTTGGGTCAAACGTTTTGGGTAGCCTTCCACAAGCTTCCCACAATAAGTTGGGTGAATTTTGGCCCATTCCTCCTGACTGGTGAGCTGGTGTAACTGAGTCAAGTTTGTAGGCCTCCTTGCTCGCACACGCTTTTTCAGTTCTGCCCACAAATGTTCTATGGGATTGAAGTCAGGGCTTTGTGATGGCCACTCCAATACCTTGACTTTGTTGTCCTTAAGCCATTTTGACACAGCTTTGGAAGTATGATTGGGGTCATTGTCCATTTGGAAGACCCATTTGTGACCAAGTTTTAACTTCCTGACTGATGTCTTGAGATGTTGCTTCAATATATCCACATAATTTTCATTCTCATGATGCTATCTATTTTGTGAAGTGCATCAGTCCCTCCTGCCGCAAAGCACCACCACAACATGATGCTGCCACCCCCGTGCGTCACGGTTGGGATGGTGTTCTTCGTCTTGCAAGCATCCCCCTTTTTCCTCCAAACATAACGATGGTCATTATGGCCAAACAGTTCTATTTTTGTTTGACCAGAGGACATTTCTCCAAAAGGTACGATCTTTGTCCCCATGTGCAGTTGCAAACCGTAGTGTTTTTTTATGGCGGTTTTGGAGCAGTGGCTTCTTCCTTGCCGAGCGGCCTTTCAGGTTATGTTGATATAGGCCTCGTTTTACTGTGGATATAGATACTTTTGTCACTGTTCCTCCACAATCTTCACAAGGTCCTTTGCTGTTGTTCTGGGATTAATTTGCACTTTTCGCACCAAAGTAAGAAAGTTGAATCTACATAAAGTTCTTCATACACGAGTTGTCATGCAGTCAATATGCTGTTCTGACCTTGTGTGCAAAGTCAAATGGCACGGACAAATCAATACGAAAATAGATATGTTCTTTCAGCAATGGAACCAAAAGCGATTGATCTATGGTAAACTACATATAGTATATCAATTTACTGCATCACCGATATATATATATATATATATATAACAATCTAACAGCCCTCCAAGTAGACAATTCTAGTGAAGTGTAAAACGTGTAGTTTTTAATATGTAGTAAAATCGTAGTAGGATTTGATAATTTACCTTGTGATTTCATTATATAAATGTAGAGATTCATAACTAATTGCTTCCATTGCCCTGTTAAGAACTCTTTTTATTTATTTAAATATTTTTTATATATATATTGACTTTCAATTTTGAAAGTCACTATATATAAAAAAAATATTTAAATAAAAAAGATTGAAAGATTATATATATATATCCCCATTAGGGTGGCCTAGTGGTTAGGTTGCAAGTTCGAATCCACTAGCTGACAAGGTACAAATCTGTCGTTCTGCCCCTGAAAAGGCAGATAACCAACTGTTCCTAGGCCGTCATTGAAAATAAGAATTTGTTCTTAACTGACTTGCCTAGTTAAAAAAAATGAAGGAAGCTATGGTTAAGCCACTCACCAGTACATCAGTGTTCTCAAAGTAGTTTCTCCAGTAGGGTCTGATCTTCCTCTGCCCCCCGATGTCCCACACATTCAACTTAAAACCCTGAGACTGAACACTCTTTATGTTGAAGCCCTGGAGAGAGAGAGTGTTTTAAGTGATAGTCTAGCACAAATAACACCCCCCAATGTGCATATGTGTTCCCCAGTAGTACTGTACCTGTGTGGGGGTGATGTGACTGATGTCCTCGGAAGCCAGTTGTTTCAGCAGAGTGGTCTTTCCCCCGTTGTCCAAACCCAGCAACAAGATCCGAACCTCCTGATCTGGTGTGCTCTTTAGCTTCCGAAGGATTGACAGCAAACCCTGTAAAATATCAAAACCCGATCCGTTATCCCAACTCGTGACATGAGCAATAGAGCAGCAACAGGAGCATCACTGCGTTCTAAATTAGCTAACTACAGTAACTAGCGATGTGGCTACTCGCATCCCTCCACAACAGGCTGATCAATTGCCTGCGACTCGAGCCTCAAGGATGCGCATAGAGGAACACAGAAAATAGAAGATCATTCTCGAACTAATTATCCTCTCTCTAGAAATTCACGGTGGTTACAAATGGGGAAAGCGTTCTGAAGCCGACTGAGCTAACTAATTATGTCGCTAGCAACAGTTTCAAAGGGTTTAGCTATGCTAGGCTGCTAATCTCATGATAAACCAACAGAGCAACAAGACCGCTGCGGTCAGCTTTTCCTCCCAAAAATCTATATTTTTCACCAATTTATGAATGTCTTAGAAGGTACAGTGGCAACATTTTAGAACAATCGTATTGTTAATTATGCCTTTATTTGATTCGATCTACATTATAATAGCTATTTAAATTGAACTCACCATCTTGTTGCTTTATCTCCCCAAGACGCCACCGATGTTACTAGGGCCCCTAGTAGGGGGCGATGACGTGGGACACAAGTTCACGCGAGAACACAACAGGTGTGGGCGTAAACTAGGGCACGCCACTTAGCATTATAATTAGCCACTTTAGCTATTAACTAAAGCTCTGTCAACTAACAATTCCCCACGTAAATTGGTCCCACGATTGAAATACATTGTGTACTAACGGAGGCATAAATAACAACACCGCACATGTATGATAATGGGTTCTTATTTGCAATGTATTTTGTGTTTCATTTAGAAAGAGAAAAGTCAAGATCTGCTGCGTGCATATTCTAAAGGATGAGATGACATAAAGTTCATATAATAATTGATTTATTCCTGAAATTATTTTTCTAGAGAGAGTGAGCTGCCCCGGTCTGTGGAGGAGGCGGTGCCACCCCCCAATTTCCTAGTCTGCTTCCCCTCATGTGCTACAGTTCTGTAGAACAGGTTTCACACCCTGTGTTTTTAGATCAGTGCAGATGAAGGAAGAGACAAGGAGAAGGGTTTTTGAGATGCAGAGGTAGATGATTGACATACAGTCTAACTAGACTGTCCTGTGGAAAATCAATATCTGTGGTTGATCATAGCCTTGCCTCAGACAATTCTCAACCTCATCACATCACATGCTTTAAGGCTTCTCTTCAACTCTCTCACCCCCTCTTATTCATTCACATCTTCCTCCCTGCACCTTTCTCCCCCTCTGCCCTTACTCTCTAATTCTCTTCACACAATACCAAACGTTTGCTAATGAATTAATTTGTTTATATATTTATATGTTTTTTCATATGTTGATGTACCAGATGCTAGATGCTATTCTGCTCAGTCAGTGTGCAGCTGCAGCAGAGAGAGTACACACCATGACCCTGCTGTTCAAACAAACAGCTCTGGTTCCAGCCTGCTTCTAGCTTTCCCTGGGCCTGTGTGCATCTCAAAAGTCTTGACTGGCCTCCTCTCCTCCTCCCCGCCTGATATCCTATCTCTGGCTGTTTGAAATATGCAGGAAATGCTCCTTTGAATAACTTTGGAAGGGTGGATGATTAATTAATTGATTATAAATGAAATCATTGGTCAGTTCACTTTGTTGCGTGAGCAATAGAAACACACTGCAGGTACCACAGGGAGGTCTGTCCCAGGGTTGGGTTCAAAGGTTATGGCTAACTGGTCAGAGCAGCTTTGATTGGTTGGAAAGTAGGTTACCCACTGAACTCTGGTGGGATGGGAGATAGTTTTTACAAAGGAAAATGGGAATGATATGATACTGTAATAATATAAGTTGTCTCAAGATTAGACCTACGCTTTAGTCAGCTGGCCCTCGCTACATATTAGTCGCCAGACCCACTGGCGCCAGGTCATCTATAAGTCTATGCTAGGTAAAGCTCCGCCTGATCTCAGCTCACTGGTCACGATAACAACACCCTCACATAGCACTCGCTCCAGCAGGTATATCTCACTCGTCATCCCGAAAGCCAACACCTCCTTTGGCTGCCTTTCCTTCCAGTTCTCTGCTGTTAATGACTGGAACGAATTGCAAAAATTGCTGAAGCTGGAGACTTATATTTCCCTCACTAACTTTAAACATCAGCTATCTGAGCAGCTAACCGATCTCTGCAGCTGTACATAGTCCATCTGTAAATAGCCCATCCAATCTACCTACCTCATCCCCATATTGTTTTTATTTACTTTGCTGCTCTTTTGCCCACCAGTATCACTACTTACACACCATCATCTGCTCATCTATCACTCCAGTGTTAATTTGCTAAATTGTAATTACCTTGCTACTATGGCCTATTTATTGCCTTACCTCCTCATGCCATTTGCACACACTGTATATAGACTTTCCTTTTTGTTCTGTTGTGTTATTGACTGTATGTTTTGTTTATTCCATGTGTAACTCTGTTTTGTTGTTTGAGTCGCACTGCTTTGCTTTATCTTGGCCAGGTCGCAGTTGTAAATGAGAACTTGTTCTCAACTAGCTTACCTGGTTAAATAAATATTTTTATTTTAAATTAGTCCTATACTAAAGTGGGCTATTCTAACAACTGAAAAGAAGAAAAATAATCAACATGTCTTTTTGTTCTTCCAGGGAAAGGCGGAGGGGCTGATTGGACCACGTTGGTGTTGGTACAGGACCAAAGAGGTAAACGGTGACTGCAGACTCAACTCAGTTTGGGATAGCCGAGGTGGTTTGGAGACCTTGTTTGTGACTTTAGACCTAAGTGATGAGGCGGAGGGTTACGATGGCTGTGAGCAGGTTTGACATAGATGCGCCGCGGTGGGATCAGTCCACGTTTATTGGCAGACTGAAGCACTTTGTCAACATCACAGACTGGAGGACAGCACTACTGCCATGACTGGACGAGTCTAAAGCACTGGTGGAGAGCTGCAGGTAATGCACACACACCACTGAAGTACACACACAGATACCTTGAGGTTAGAGTGGTGGGCCAATAACCGTAAGGTCGCTGGTTCGAATTCCTTGAGCAAGGCCCTATTTGCTCCAGGGATGCTGGTTAAATAGTGGACCCTGGCTCTGACCCCAACTCTCTGCATGTGTCTCGGAGTTGTGATATGCTAGAAACACATTTCAAATACACACTTGTAAGTGTGTTATAGGACAAATATAATTAAGCACCCACCAAATTATATAATTATTATTATAAACTGGGTGGTTCGCGCACTAAATGCTGTTTGGCTGACAGCCATGGTATATCAGACCGTATACCACGGGTACGGCAAAACATGTATTTTTACTGCTCTAATTACGTTGGTAACCAGTTTATAATAGCAATAAGGCACCTCGGGGGTTTGTGATATATGACCAATATACCACGGCTACGGGCCGTGTCCAGGCACTCTGCGATGCGTCGTGCCTAAGAACAGCCCTAAGCAGTGGTATATTGTCCATATACCACACCCCCTCGTGCTTTATTGCTTAATTGATCATCAAAAAATGTGTATTTTTTCCTTTTGATTGAATAGGCTTTGTCCGAAATGGCACACTATTCGCTATGTAGAGCTCTACTCAAATGTGCTGTGGCCGAAACTGGTTCATTGTTTAGGTAACAGGGTGCCATTTCAGATTAGCCCTAAAGTGTATTTATTTGTCCTGTTATATATCTTATTTATTTGTATTTTTTTGTTTTTACATATCAACACGCGTAACCTTTACACAGGGGAGTAAAGCACAGTATTCAATGTTTCCCTGTCGTCCTAGTAACCACACTGTTTCTGTTGTTTGCGAGCATCTCACAGTCCTCTATTACCCTCTACTTCACCATAAATAAAGAATTACAAAAATATGGGTTTGTGGTATATGGCCAATATACCACGGCTAAGAGCTGTTCTTAAGCACGACGCAATGCGGAGTGCCTGGATACAGCCCTTAGCTGTGGTATATTGGCCATATACCACAAACCCATGAGGTGCCTTATTGCTTAATTATACCACTGTGAAGTAGTAATTTCTCTGCAGTGTTATATCTACAGTTGTTGTTCCTTATGATGAGAACCTGGGTTATGTGTGGTTCTCCTGTTCTAGAGCAGCTTCCCTTCCCCCTGGCACCACAGAGGAACAGCTGCATTACGCCAAGAAGCTCTATGACTCCGCCTTTCACCCAGACACCGGCAATTGCATGAACCTGATTGGTCGAATGTCCTTCCAAGTGCCCGGAGGGATGGCCATAACAGGCGGTATGCTACAGTTCTACAGGTACATACACACACACACATATATATATATATATATTTCTGACAATATTATCGATCTATAGATGAACCAAAGATAGGTGCGTTTGGTGCAATGACTTCTAGTCATGTATTTCAAACCTTTCTGTCTCTCTCTCTGTCTGTCTGTCTCTCTCTCTCTCTCTCTGCCTCTGTCTCTCTCTCTGTCTGTCTGTCTGTCTCTCTCTCTCTCTCTGCCTCTGTCTCTCTCTCTGTCTGTCTGTCTCTCTCTCTCTCTCTGCCTCTCTCTCTCTCTCTCTGCCTCTGTCTGTCTCTCTGTCTGTCTCTCTCTCTCTCTTTCTCTCTCTCTCTCTCGGACAGTCCCTGCTGTAGTGTTCTGGCAGTGAGTGAATCAGTCGTTTAACGTTCTAGTCAACTACACCAACAGAAACGCTGCTTCCCCCATCACCTCCAAGTAAGACCATGCAGACCACACACACACAGCTACGCTGAATGTAATGTAATGCACAAGGAGAATATCAAGAGCTATTTAAATGTCTTACACTCTATCTCTGCTCTCCCTCTTCAGTCAGATAGGAGTGGCCTATTTAACTGCAACTAGAACTGCTCTAGCTACTGCTGTGGGACTCAACCTCTACACAAAGGTACAGTTTGATGCACAGACACACACACACACACTGGTTTGATTGATTACATGTTCCACTTCCCCTTCCTGTCTTGTCTCTGCCCCTTCCTGTAGAAAGCTCCTCCCCTGGTGGCGCCCTCGGTTCCATTTGCGGCGGTGGCGTCAGCTAACTGTGTCAATATCCCAATGATGAGGCAACAGTGAGTTCATCTGTGCTCCTAGTGTATTAGCATCCCCATGAAGACAACAGTGAGTTGTTGACCATCTCCTTCTCTCCTCTCAGAGAGCTCCTGAATGGCATCGCTCTAACAGATGAGAATGGAAACAAACTGGGTCATTCCAAGGTAATGTCTAAATAATTAAATATTCTACTAAATATCGTATTTCTGACTGTTATACAAGAGCAGAAAAATTTACATTTTCCTCTTCCTCGCGACAGAAAGCAGCTGTGAAGGGCATCACCCAGGTGGTCATTTCCCAGGTTACCATGGCAGCACCGGGCATGAGTAGTGTCAGAGGTTTAAGAGGGAGGGCTGTAGAATTTGAGATCAGTCCTCACTCCATAGACAATGGAAAGTGGAGCGTGATCCTGTTACTCCCTACAATGACTCATTCCTCTCCTTCTTCTTCCACTTGCCACTCCTTTATCTACTTTCTCTCCTCCTGTGCTCCCTCTCTTCTTTCCCCCTCTCTTCTCCTAGTCATTCTCCCCATCATCATGCAGAGACTGGAGGATAACAAGTTTATGCAGGTGGGCCTTTAATCAAAACACCAAATTCTGCTGCTAGACATGCATAGGCTAACTAGCTACAATGTTATCGAATAAACATCCAGAGTTACAGTTCTGTTGACTAAATATCCAGTTACATTGTTCTTGACTAAGTGTGCTTAGAGTGCAGATTGAGGTGCTGTTTGGTGAGCTAACCAGCCCTGTCTTTCTGTTAACAGAGGATCACCTTTGTCCACGGACCTTAACAAGTGATAATGGTGGGAGCGTTGTAAGTAGGACTGTTTAGGAGCTTTCACAATGAAGATTGTTGTTTGGTACTACATTTCTCAGGGTTTGCCAAATGGCACCCTTTCCCCTATATAGTGCACTACTTTTAACTAGAGCCCTATGGGGCCCTAGCCAAAAGTAGTGCGCCATGTAGTAGGGAATAGGTTACCATTTGGGACGTAAACGTACTTGTCTCTGTCTTACTGGGCACAGTCACCTAACACTCCATGTCTGTTTTGCAGCCTGGTCTTCATGGTGCCGGCAGCCTGGTCCCTGTTCTCTCAGCAATGGTAAGTAGCTTGTCGACTGGGTAGCGTTCAGTAGGGCCCCTCCATGATGTAGCTGTTTTAGCATCTCATCTTCACGGCATGTTGTAGGTGTTGTGGAAATTCTTACACAGGGACACTCGAAGTCGATCTTAAATTAATCATTGTTTATTGTCAGCGCGCTGAAGGGGTTCCAACAAACCTGATGGACCATAATGAACGTCTGGCAGAAGCTCTAACGGGGCAGTCCCCTTAGGTCTCTTACATACTGCAGGGCAAGTCATATTTACATGATTTAGCTTATTCAAAATATAATTAATCATTAACGTTTGCTTCATTCATGTGACTGACCAATACCTCACGAGGCTTCTTCTCTCTAAGCTGAGACCTTGAAACTGAAATATCTTTCGTTCTCAAAACAAGGTCTGGGCGTACTGCCAAATTGCAGATATTGATAAGTGAGGATGTGTTCAATAAGTCACTTGCGTGAACACAGAAATTAGTTATCTGAACACACACACACACATGCCTTCTTAATCATCGGCCAAACAGGGAGAGCATCTGAAGAAGAAAAAAAAGACAAAATGAGCCAATCAGCATCCTCGGCGATGTCCAATAGGAACGCTTGTATGAGAAATAGCTTTCTCCTGGTTTGTCTTTGTTTATTTTCAACAAATCTTTGTGATTGAAGTGGAGATGTTCTCCAGAAGATAGAGATGTGCCACTGTACTCCAAACGGTGCCTTTATCCACACTGGAGTACAGTGGCACATCCCATCCCTTCATTGAGGTGGGTTTTTGACCCATATCTCATGACGGCTCCACGTGTCTTAATGCAACCATGACTCCATTCTGACACCAGTGCAGCTCGGTTTAAACAAGTGTAACACTAGGGTCAGTCTCTTCTGGCAGTTGTGTGTGTGTGTGTGTGTAATTAATAAATATATATATATTCTCTTTTTATGCTTCTGTCCATAATGTTAATTTGCATACAGTGTATGATTCAAGTGACGCTACTAACCATGTACAGTTTGTGCAGTCTGAATCTTTAGTCACACATTTCAACCTCCTTTAGAAAACTGTCTGGAAGGACAATGACCCTTTGGACATTGTGTGTGTGTGTCCCAAATATAATTTGCGTCTCAAATGCCACTCTATTTCCTACATAGTGCACTTCTTTTGACCAGAGCCCTTTGGGTCCCATTCAGAAGCAGCCTGTGTTAGTTTAATCTGAGGTCAAGAGTCACTATAACCAACTGTGTGTGTGTGTGTGTGTGTGTGTGTGTGTGTGTGTGTGTGTGTGTGTGTGTGTGTGTGTGTGTGTGTGTGTGTGTGTGTGTGTGTGTGTGTGTGTGTGTGTGTGTGTGTGTGTGTGTGTGTGTGTGTGTACACGTCTCAGTGCAAATGAAGTGTAGTGTATTGCCCAAACAATGTGATGCCACATCAGGAATAGACGTTTACTAAAGCCATCATGCAGGTGTTCTACAGATGGTTCTGTGGTTTTGCCCTAAGATCTATGCATCAGTGTTCTGAGTCTATGGTTCCACAGTTTAGTGTTCACATACACTGAAGTGAAGCGAGCCTAGCCAATGTACGTTTGGCTGAGTGGTGAAGAAGTCATTGATACCACCAGGTTTCTATTGGCAAGTATAATTCTCATTGACTAAACTGTCTTGGTGCATTTTGTTTCAGGATTCTAGTTCCACCCTCTCTGTACTGCAGTCAGTCAAGAACTGAAAGACTGGGATATACATGGGTATTATACACTGTGATTCTTCTCTAATGGAATTAGCCTCTGCCAAGTCCTCAACAACTGGATGTTCCAGTTTTCAGGGGAAATGGAAAGAGCTTGTAACGCGACTTCCGTTTTTGGACCTTAACAAGGCGAAACTCAACTTGACTCCGTAACATTTACTGTATTGTCGCAGTGGAGAAGAGAACCTCCCGTCATTTTTCTTCTCTCATCAAGATCAGTACTGAAGTCGGAGATTTACGAGTTCCCAGTTGTTTTGAACAAGGCTCAAGACAACTGGGAACTCGGAGACAAACGAGCTCCGACTGGGAAAAATGTATTTGAACGTCCGTCCTGCTCGGAATTCCAAGTTGGAAACTCTTGCATCTTTCCACAGCTCCGAGCCGAAGGTCACCGACGTCATGATTTGACCACGGTTATTTCCGAGTTCCCAGTTGTCTCTAAAGCACCATAAGTCAGGGATCACTGGCGCTTTCGAGACAATTGGGAACTGGGGGGGAAACTAGGTCAAATCATGACTTCAGTGATCTTCAGGTCGGGAAGTCGGAGCTGTAGAAAGATGCCGGAGTCTTGAATTCCGAGTTGGATGACAGTTCAAAAATTATTTGTCAGTTGGAGCTCATTTTTTTCCCCTAAAGAATTCAGAAGTCCGAATTCCCAGGTGTTTTTTGGACGCAGCCCTAGTTTAAGGCGTTTCTTTTACGCCTGCTATGTTAGGTTACATCCTTACTGATGTAGAAGTTGTGGTAATACAAACGTACCACCAGGGGACAATGTCTTCTTGACAGAGAGCAACAGAAACTGAAATGTCCGCTTCCCAGAGCAGCCCTATTCCCTATATTAAAAAGGAATTTAACTAGGCAAGTCAGTTAAGAACACATTCTTATTTACAATGACAGCCTTCCCCGGGCCTAATGTGCACCGCCCTATGGGACTCCCAATCACAGCCAGATGTGACACAGCCTGGATTCAAACCAGGGAGTGTAGTAATGCCCAACTCAACTCTGGACCTTGAAGGCTGTGACCCTTTAAAAAAAAAATTGTTTCCCTCTAATTAGGTTTTGATTTAGACCTGGGACACCAGGTGTGCAATTTATCAGGTAGAACAGAAAACCAGCAGGCTCTGGACCTCAGGCTGAGTTGAACACTATAGTGTTCTGCTATTGACCAGAGCCCTATATAGCCTGATCAAGTTGTACAACTGATGTATATGCATTTGGCGGTTGTAATAAAGGTGTTCTGAACAAAAATACATTTGAGGTAGTATTTGAACCAGGCTAGGACCTGAGGGGGATACTACACGGTATGTTCAATGAGTTAGCCAGATAACTTTGTTAAACAAGCTGAAATAAACATTTTCTGGTTCATAAACAAAGCTAAATGTAGGTGTTTATGGTTGAGTTCAGCTTTAAATGGGCATGGTCTGCCTTATCTTTCAAATAAACCAAGTTATTTCAGCAGTGGAGGCTGCCTCACATTAACCAGGCAAGTATGTGATGAACAAATTTACAATGACAGCCTAGGAACAGGGGGTTAAACTCCCTTGTTAAGAGGCAGAACAGATGTGTACCTTGTCAGCCCAGGGATTCGATCTAGCAACCTGTCGGTTACTGGCCCAATGCTCTAACCAATTCCACCCCATAATGTCTCAAACTCCTCTTAATATCTGAAAAGGAGTAAATGGATCCAACACATGGAAACCTTATTCCACATTACCTTAAGCCCATCCTCCCCAATTAAGGTGCCACCAACCTGTGTATTTCAGAATATTTAGGCATGTTAGCAGGTTAAATCTTTGAACCTTCTTTGTAGTACACCCCTCTGGGCCAGTGAGACCAATGAGCAGCTCTAGCCTTTCCATGCATTGGCTAACATTTCCATATTATTTTGTCAGATAAAACACTGATCGCTTTCAACATTTCCAGACTGTAGCTATTGAGTCAATTTCCTGCGCAGGAAATGTCTTTAATAGGTTGTAATCGATGTTAGCATTTTCATTGTGATGCATTGCCAATAAGCAATAATCTTCAGAACGCCACATTGTTGACCACAGCAGGGATAACAGTCAGCCCAAAAAACATTTTAAGATCTAAATTGTGGTATCCTTTATGCTCAACATCAAGCATACTCCAGTCCAAATTTCACTCCCTGTACTTGAAAGTTCATTCAACAGGCAAAGTACTTCAAGTACACTGTGCAATTTGGGAAGCAGGCTGTTCTCTCTATTTAGTCAGCACCCTTCAGTCAGGTAACCACAGGAGGTTGGTGGCAACTTAATTAGGGAGGACAGGCTTGTGGTAATGGCATCAACTGAGATGCCATTCACTCCTTTCCAGACATTATGAGCCATCCTCCCTTCAGCAGCCTCCACTGGTGCAACACTTTTAAATCAAGGATTGGTACTACCAGCAGCACAGACACAGAGAAAGTTATTTCAAAGGGTTTGGTTTTATTTGAGAATACTGTCATATATTTTTGTCCAGCAACTGAACGTCCACAAAGGATTAAACATGCATAGTCTGGATGTACTCAAACTCAACCCCTTTATCCCCCACACAACACCCCCTCCATACGATGTGTACATCAGAAAGCATTGGATAAGGTAGAAGAAATATGGTATTACCAAGGCATTGAAAAGATAAATCTAAAAGACAAGTCTGTTTATATCTAGCCAAGCTTCTTTAGATCTATGCAAGTTCCTTCCTTGCAAGTTCCTTCCTTGCAAGTAGGTGGCTAGGAGTGAAATTCTCTCACGTGCTCCCAGCGAAAGACATTCACCACTTCATTATTCTTTTTTTAAAGAGACTCGATAGGGAGAAACAAACAAAATGGAAAACAGCCCACTCTTAAATTATGCTTCTGATACTTTAAATCCAAATGAATATATAGCATTATTTTGAGACATTAGGAGTTTGTGTCCATCTAAGACACTAAAGCCTATTGACATGGTTTCCTGAGAAGTTAAACACTTCTCCAGGCATTGGGGATTTGATCTTGCAACCCTTCGGTTACTAGTCCAACGCTCTAACCACTAGGCTACCTGCTGCAATGTAAGATCTGAACATTTACACACCACAACGGACTGCAGTTAAGACTGCCTGGAACGCGGCTGTCTGGTTGTGTCCTGTAAGGCACCCTATTTCCTATGTAGTGTGCTACTTTTGACCAAGACCCATATAGTGCACTATAATGGAATAGGGTGCCATTTGGGATACACATCTTCCTGTCTGGGGTACTAAATTAAAGAACACTACAGAGAGTCACACGGTTCTACCTCTACTGGAATTCCTCTTCAAAAAGTATAAAATTGAGTTCTAATGACAGAAATAATTATAAAAACACAAAAGTATATGCGTAACTCCTCCCACAGCCTCCAATGAGGCATAGGTACCATACAGCAGTGGAGGCTGGTGGGAGCAGCTGTAGGAGAAAAGGCTTATTGTAACAACTGGAATGGAGTCAAACATGTGGAAGCCACATTTAACTCCGTTCCATTAATTCCAGTCCAGCCATTACAATGAGCCTATAGTGCCTACCACCAGCCTCCACTGCTGTATAGCCATCAAGGGAGAGAAGGGGTAGTGGGTGGAGACAGATGGGGGTGTTGAGTCTAGAAGGACTGTCGAGGAGAGGGCGGCATAGGGGTGAGGGTTATGGAGAGTGGGGAATGGCAGGGGTAAAATGTGATACCATCATCTCACAGACTGCGCTGGTGAGACACACATTCTAGAAGGTTTTGAAATGTTATTCACAGATCTGTCTCTGACTGGGATGCTTATGAGTTCAGACAAAATGAACACAACCACTTATAAAAACGCAACTATTTTCTTTCCGAATGTCAATTACAATAATCTGGGAAGTCCCGCCTCACCATCAATCTGATTGGTGATAACATGGGCATGAGAAGCAACATCAAATAGCATTTAACTAGAGAGAGAGAAAAAAAAAAAAGGCAACTTGGAATAGGTCTTGAATCAAACCAAATGAAACATTGTCTAGCCATCATTGAATAGATATGGGGTTGTTCATACCTGGGTAGTTTGAGAGGTAGGAGTTTAGGGGCAAAGAGTTACACTTGATTTAGACACCAACCCAACAGGTGGGGGCAGCCATTCCATACAGTAGGTCAAGAGGTAAGTTCTCTGCCCAGAAGGTGCACAAAAGGAATTAAATCAAGTGCACCTCTTTCAGGGCTCTGTCCAAAATGGCACCCTATTCCCTAGAGAGTGCACTACCTGGGCGCTGGTCAAAAAAAAAATAGTAGTGCACTCTATAGTGAATAGGGTGCCATTTGAGACACCCATAGTTTAAAGAATCAGTCCTCCTGACGCCAGCCTCAGGGGGATGTGAAAATCACTCGACAAGTCAGTCTCATGACCCTAAATCGCTACAAACACCCTGAGCCAGTCTGGCTCCTTCCCCTAGCCTCTAAACCTTCTGTTTGATGACCTGAAGGAACCAAGTATGTGTAAGCAATTTGACAAAATTAACATTCAGAGAGCTATGTGGATTGATTACCCAGGAGGATGCAGAGGGGAGGACAGCTCATGTCTGGAATGGAGGCAATGGAATGGTATCATTTATTCCGTTCCAGCCATTACAACGAGCCAGTCCTCCCCAATTATGGTGTCATCAACCTCCTGTGAAAGCCATCACCATACTATGAATACATCAGGTCCTTTTAGATCTGCAGACAGAAGGGGATAGTAGCTAGGAGTTGTTTTTGAACCAGTAAACAATTTCACTGATCTCACTCAAATCAATCAGCTTTGCCTCGTTATATTTGATGTGTATCATATTAATCTTGCCCTTTCACACAAAACTTATTTTCTCCTAATATTTCACCAAATTGTTTAGATGTATTTTTCTTTAAAAATTCAAACAAAAAAACAAAATCAGGCTTTGCAGTGGGCAGCTGGAAGGAAGTGACTAGGGGTCCTCGATGTCCAGGAACTCCTTCTTGGGTGGAGCATTACCGCGGTACCAGGAACAGGAGCCGTCGGCCCTCTTAACGCAGGCATAGTGGTTGGCTTGGCGACCGTACACCTGCTTCTCCATCATCAGGTCTGTCCACAGACACTCCTCTGGAGCGGAGATGGCACAGGGCAGGGAGGGGCAGCACACAATCTACACAGAGACACAAACACCAGGTTAAGACAAGTCACAGGAGATGTTTCTCTACCAATCTACCTCCTCCAAATCCCCATCCTGCTCCCCACCCCCTCCATACCTTGCAGTCACAGCCCATCTGATAGCGCTGAGTCAGACTCTTCTTCTGAGTGGGGCTCATGGACTCCCAGGGAGTGATGTAGTCACACAGGGTCACATGCATCTTCCCACCTGCCTCCACCTTGCCTGCAGAAGAAAAGATAAGGCAGGGAAGAGATCCTCTTTAAAAAAACAGCAAAAGAAATGTGGTTCTGAAGCACGAAATCAGACGTGCTTTTCTCTTCCTCCCCCTTCCTTAGATGGGGACAGACAGCAGTTAGAAAAGGGAGAGGATGTGAGGAGTAGAATGAGGAGAGGGGTGAGTCATTGAAAGGCTAGTCTTACAGAAAATGGTTATCACCATGACGAGGTACATTGGGAATTCTAAAGGAGGAAACACTAGCCTCAGCAGTCCCTGGCCTGGTGTTCCCTATAATTAGGCTGTGTGTGTAAAAGAAAAAGTAGGGAAACCAGAGCACACATGATCTAATGTCCCTCTGTGTCTCGCTTTACATCTAGCCCATGTCTGCTCCAGTTGTGCTCACTCGGCACCTTCTGACACAGCCTGATCCCAGATCTGTTTATGCAGTCTTGCCTACTCTTACAGTTAATAGTGTTATAAGGAGTTGGCAAGGCAGCACAAACAGCTCTGGGATCAGGCTACTTTTAGCACAGAGCGGAGGGAGATTAACTATGTCATCAGTGTGTGGTAAGGTCCAACAGACTATCCTCACCGGAGATCAGGTACTCCTTCTTGCCACTGGTATCGAAGGTAACGCCACACACAGCGGAGACCGGAGCAGTGAAGATCTCCTCAATGTCCTGGTCAGGACCCTTATACATCTACAACTCAACAACAGGTCAGGGTTAGATGAACACAGGTCTCATATCATACACAACCACAGGTGACGTGTTAGAGGTCAGAGGAGGTTAGAGGTCGTGGATGTAGTCTCACCTTGATCTGTTTGATGTCATACTGCATCCTGGTGATGGGGTTACCATAGATATCATTCCCAGTATCTATCTCCTTCTCCCCCACCACCTTCGCTCGGATCACTGCAGGGAGACAGGATCAGAGGACATAACACACACAAGTCCCAAAAACAAAGCTTCTGTTTGAATTCCTTCTCCCACCACATCTAGTTAACCACCTGCAGATGGTGCCCAGTCAGCCTGAACAGCCTGGCGTTCCTACAGCACAGTAATAAACCAACAACCCACAATACACGGAGTCAAAACAGCCTTTGTTGTTTTGACTGTTTCAGGATGTGAACAGGCTGCCAGTAACATTCCAGATGTTCATGCCCCAGATCACATCACGATTTGTTAGCACATATGGATAGGGAGAGATGTTTCGGTCAGTTAGACCACAAGGCTGTGATTTAGGCAGATTATCGAGAGACAGAGAGACACTGAAGGATAGAGGACAGACCTAGTCTGATAAAGTATAAGCTGTAGTTCCTGTGTTTTAAAAGCCTCACAAACGACATCATGCTTTAGCCATGGGCAGGGAAAATATGAGCAATACAAAACGAACGTAAAAATTTAAAAAAAAAACAGAAAAAAATAAATACAATGTACACACACTCCACAGGGTCCTGTCCCCTCGGGTTCCCTTTCTGGCGTGAAACAGAAGCAGACATGGGAGGGGTTCACTGCAGAGTTAAAGTCCGACTCCCTCATCTCTCCCCTGGTCCAGGTCGCATGCTTTTCTGCACATGTAACCATATCCCAAGTTCATAGAGGGAGCTCACGGTGGGTGATGCAAACACACAGAGCACCAGCATAAGAACCTGGCTGGCCCTGTCTCCTGCATTCTGTAGAGTTCTTCCCTCTTGCTTCCTGACCTCATTCAGACCCAGAAGCTAATGAGCACTAAGGACACTGGGAATAGAACAGGGTAGACAGCACGCTCAGCTCAGGGAAACAATGAATTGGGACTGCTGCCTGTTTAATGGCTTTTCCAGAATCATGTTTTCCTAAATAGGCTCCATTCCCCCCTGCTACTTCTTAACTAGGTCATATGATCATCCACGTTGAGAGCAGAAACTCTTAGAGGGACAGGGAGGTTCACACCTCAAGCCAACCATAGCTATGCAGAAAACATTTACATGCATATCACCAGAACTACACATTTTTCCATGAAAACCCCCATATGAACACATACCACATCCTGAGTTCCTTCTAACCCTCCACTTCGTTATCCACCACACTAAATGAATGGACAAAGCCAGCGATCATGTGACTCCATTCCTTCCTATGTGAAGACTCAATAGTGCCTTTGAAGCCCAGGAAGTCAGTTAAGATGTCTCATTTGGGATATTTATGTAGACATAACATGAGCAGTTTGAACTACTCCAGGAAGTGACATTGCAGCCTAGCTCAGTGTTGCTCATTAAGAATCTCAAGTTGAAGACCGACTGGGTACTGCAGGCTGCCATTAGCTACTATAAATTATCCTTATATCCGGTGTGGTATTTAAAAATAATTGGATCAAGGACATACATCTAGTGTAATAGAAGCAATTATTGGTATCGTCGCCATCGTCGAGATGTGCATTTACATGAAGATTGGCCTGCCTTCCAATTGTGCACCGCCCCATGGGACTCCCAATCACTGCCGGTTGTGATACAGCCTGGAATCAAACCAGGGTCTGTAGTGCCTTAGACCATTGCGCCACTCGGGAGCCCTAAACTTAGTGGGACTGCGACACCAAGAGGTACTTGTAGGTATGCATAGTCACTAGTTAGAGTGACCAGGAAGCGGATGACTTCTGAGGAGTGAATACTGTTGACAAAGTCAGAGGATCCCACCCTGTAAGTCAACTCAGTGTGTGTCCCTATTCTCATGGATACCATGTATATTTGTGAGAGGTCCTTAACTTTCATAGCTTTTTCCTTTTGAGTACCCAGAACTGACAGCCAGATGTCATACGCTGCCAGATGGACACATTCGTATGTGACTGAGAGAAGGCTATACATCACAGTGGTGTGTACTGTACGTCTGTGCAGTCTCGTGTGTTGCACCTGAGTCTCTTTGAAGTGATGTGTGTGTCTGTGTTACTATCCTGCCACATTAGGTCGGTGCAGAGCAGGAAAACCCCAGAAACATTCCTGTCATTCCTCACAGCTACACCCCTCAGAGGAAGAGAGAGAAAGAGGAAGGAGAGGAGAGAGAGGGATTCGAGCAGATATACTACCTTGCTTATTCCATCCTAGTTTCCCCTGCTCTCTCCCCCTCTTTATGGCTTCCTCTCCTTCATTTTCTATTTGCTGTGCCACGTCCACAAGTCAGACTGTACTCCTAGCCCCACAGCAGATCCCAAAGCACTGTAAACTCATAGGGGACTGTGTGTGTGTCCTCTATTTTACTGTACATGGCTGCAGCATAGTCAGGTGGAGACAAGCCTTCAGATCTCAGGCAAAGTTAATAATCATCATGCGAACCAACCACCTCAGTTACACATTTCCTGTTGTATCGTGAAACAGGAAACAGCCAGTGTGCAAATGTATAAGTAAAGAACACTTTGTTTGCGTCCCAAATGGCACCATATCACCTACGTGAACAAATTGCAGTATGAACGAACAAACTACAATGTGAACGTACAAACTGACACGTCCATCATACGTATAGGCCTAAGCCTGAGAGAATGCATAAGCGACCAACTGACTTATCCCACCGCTGCCACCAGTATCGCGACAGAGCTGTCAAGCACACTACTACCTGCCATGAAGGACCAGACCTCTTGACAGAGGCTGTAGTAGAGAAACAACAAGGTGCACGTGAGGGCGTAGCCGTTCCCGGTCTATACTCACCTACGTCCGCGTTACAGAACGCCTGTTGTGGGTGCACCGGGGCACAGCTGCAGGCTTCAACGAGCTCCTCCGCCTGCCACAGAATCAGCACCGTCAGAGTGCAGAGTACGCCGTTAATTGATAACGGCATTTTCTCCAGCTGTGTCTCGGTTGTTTACCGTCCTTTGAAATGCGGGGGGGGGGGGGAAATGCCCGTATAGAGAGTGAAATTCGTCGAGTGGGCTGTAGGTGTGTGTCTGTGTGGGTAGGCTATGTGTCAACAGCTACAATGACCGTTAACCAAGACCAAATAACGGAAGAAAAGCCCCAGTCCGCTAGTTGTCCCTCGCAGGGAAAAAAACAAGTGTGTGACCTTCACTTTTAGTCGTTGCGCGTTTCTATCTTTTGGGTGTGTTTTCATTTCTCCGTGATTAGGCGGCTTTTAAGGCTGCTGCAGGATGGACTCCTCCCCCCCGGTGACGATTCGTCCAGCGGTAAGCGCTCGAGCCCTGGGTTAAAAGTTTTCATATTCTCTTTGCCTGCCCACCCGCCCAAACTCCTTGCTCCGGCCGAACGCTACGCCACGCCTATGGACGTAGTTTTTTCTCCACATTGAGGGGGTTCGATTAATCTCGCCCGGGCGCCCGTGTAAGCGTGTTTTGCAACGACAGAAAGTTGATTGCATTCGATTTGGAACCTGCGAAGTCAGCTCAAAACAAAAGTTATGTAATTAAGCACATGTAGTAATTAGTAGGATTCAGTGTTTTCCTATGCAAAAGTGATAGCACAGACAGACAGACGGACAGATAGATATGACGAAAATGTTTTACAAATATAACATAGTAGAGCTAGGCTAGACAGTAGACCTAACCTACTAGGCATAATTGGGTTACAGATACAGTATAATAATAATAATAATAATACACATTTACTTGTATAGTGCTTAAAAAATCAATTAAAAACGTTTATTAATATATATATATATATATATATATATATATATATATATATACACACACTTTATCTGCCTTCCCAATGAAAACTAGTGAGAAAACTCAAACATTTATTTTGTGGAAAAGAGATGTATGTTTCTGGACAATGCAATATGCTGCCTTGTTGACAGAATGGCACAAATAACTGTTTGATTTGAGAAGGGCGCTCCTCCATCACTTTTGCCCTATGACATGATGGGCCTTTTCAACCTGGGCCAGTGTAAAATAACTTCCTCATTGAGCCTGGATCTGAGTACCTTCTCAAGGAGTTCTAGAAACTATCTGATTGGTCCCAGGAACCGATCCATTAGGCCAGAGCCAGAATACAGGTGGTAAAGCAGTGTTTGAAAAGTCGTCATTGGCTTTGATACTCTGAGTGGTTAAAGATGATCCAATGACTGATGACTTTGTTTTGTACTGGAGGCGAAAGAAACGCACACCTGTTTAGGAGAGGTGCTGGCTAGCGGAGTAGAACACCTGTTTTAGGAGAGGTGCTGGCTAGCAGAGTAGAACATCTGTTTAGGAGAGGTGCTGGCTAGCGGAGTAGAACACCTGTTTAGGAGAGGTGCTGGCTAGCGGAGTAGAACACCTGTTTAGGAGAGGTGCTGGCTAGCAGAGTAGAAAACCTGTTTAGGAGAGGTGCTGGCCAGCGGAGTAGAACACCTGTTTAGGAGAGGTGCTGGCTAGCAGAGTAGAACACCTGTTTAGGAGAGGTGCTGGCTAGCAGAGTAGAACACCTGTTTAGGGGAGGTGCTGGCCAGCGGAGTAGAACACCTGTTTAGGAGAGGTGCTGGCCGGCGGAGTAGAACACCTGTTTAGGAGAGGTGCTGGCCGGCGGAGTAGAACACCTGTTTAGGAGAGGTGCTGGCTAGCAGAGTAGAACACCTGTTTAGGAGAGGTGCTGGCCGGCGGAGTAGAAACTTGAAAAATAAATGAGAGCCGCACACTCTAGGAGCTCAGATGCAATCATTTAATAACCTAATAACGAAATTTTAACAGACAAGCTGTCTTCATCAGACTATAATGACAAACACTGCTGGTCACTATTTATATTGTGTCAAAGGACACACACAGGTGTCTGTAATTATGGCATGGTGTGGCTTGATATCATTGGTTTATTTACAGATATAAATAGATATTGTAAAAAACATAAATGGATAGCATATGATCATAGGTACAGTTTGGCTACATAGGCCTACAAACATTTACAATGAATAGCAAAATCCCAATAATCCCAATAATGGATTCAGATCAAAGTCTACATTGAGACCGATGGGAGCGAGGGTCTTTAAATTAAAGATCCAAGCAGCCTCTCGTTTTAACAATAAATTGTCGAGGTCACCCCCTCTCCTAGGGAGGGTGACGTGTTACATGCAACTATAACGTAGGGACGAAATCGAGTGGTTTGCTTCCAAAAAGTAGGCCGCAACTGGGTACGTCGAGTTTTTGCAGCTAATGGTGCTCCGAGATAGGTACTTTTAATGCTTTGTTTTGTACAACACACCTCATTTTGACCCTGACACAAACACCTTCAATAATGGCAGTCTCAGACTGAAATATGTAGCGAACAATAAAGCAGGGGAATAGTTCAGTTTGAGTCGTCAGGCAACTATTCTCCTCTCCTCTGTTTTGAATCGCATCCTCTTCTCTGTCCAGTAGAGCTGCTGACCTTATTCGCATGTTGAGCGAGAGAAGGAGAAGGAGAGAATGAGGACTTGATAGAGAGAGGAGGGAGAGAGAGAGACCTTGCCTTCTGAAAGGTCAGAATAGCTTTGTTTTGACCCCACTGTGCGAGGTCAAGAGGTCAGAATGATTTATATCAGCCTTTTTATGCTGTGACTGTTGGTCACCAGAGTTGGGATTTTACAACTGACAGTTGACCTTTTCAAACAGAATATGTTGAAGTACATCTATGACAACATTTGCATGTATGGGGGCAACCTCTGAAAGTGACACACGAGATATAGACAGTATGACAGATAGTTCAGAAGTTCAAACGTGTGTCACTGTCACCATGGAAAGCCCAAAAGCGGTCAGTCAACCCAATCCGGACAAATAACCTTATAACCTTATGGAATTTGTCCATCCCTTTTGCAAACACTCACACAAACATTTCCGTGCTTGTGTTTATAAGTGTTCTTTAACAATGCACTACCAACTGAATGTCTCCGTTGGTGCAGTTGATGTTGTACATTTCAGGGGTAAATATGTATGACATTGGATTTGTGCATATAATACTGATATGGGATTCTATGGGACTTTCAATTGATTATGTATTTCTTTGTTTACTTTTGTATCCATAAAAGCCCATTAGGACGGTTGTTGAAAATGAGTGTAAGCTAGAAACAATATAGTGCAATGCATCAGACGACTGTTTGTTCAATGTGTCAATGTGTTTGTACTTGTCCCTATCCGAAAATATGAGCAGGGTGTGAGTGTTTGTGAGAGAGAGAGAGAGAGAGAGAGAGACAGGGAGAGAGAGAGAGAGAGGAACGGACGGACGGACGGACAACTGTACTTTAATGGATGTGGTGACCAACACAACTGGGAAAACATGTAGAGAATGTGCAGCGTATGCCCAGATCTGGTGGTTTAGTCATCTCTGTGCTCTCCTCTATCTCGCTTTGAAATGACCCCAGAACAAGACGGCTGCTCTGTAGTCAAGTCATCATAGTGCTGATCTTTACAAATGGACTATCATCATCACCACAGGCAGTTAACCATCATGATGATAATGTAGATGTGTGTGATAAAGTATACCAACCGGTGTGGAGGCAAAAGGCAAGGCTCATCATCGTATGAGGCTGTGGCTTTGCACACTTCCTCTGTCACTTCTGCTTTCTGGTTGGTTGTTACGGGGCGAGGATGTTACACAGAAGTTGTTCCCAGAAGAACGACGTGTAGCAATGGCCAGGGCTGAGAATTGTGAAAGTGACAGCTGAGTTGGTACACACTCATACGGTGGGGCAAAAAAAGTATTTAGTCAGCCACCAATTGTGCAAGTTCTCCCACTTAAAAAGATGAGAGAGGCCTGTCATTTTCATCATATGTACACTTCAACTATGACAGACAAAATGAGAATAAAAAAATCCAGAAAATCACATTAAGGAATTTTTAATGAATTTATTTGCAAATTATGGCGGAAAATAAGTATTTGGTCAATAACAAAAGTTGTTTTGGGGCTGTTGCTGGGCAACATGGACTTTCAACTCCCTCCAAAGATTTTCTATGGGGTTGAGATCTGGAGACTGGCTAGGCCACTCCAGGACCTTGAAATGCTTCTTACGAAGCCACTCCTTCAATGCCCGGGCGGTGTGTTTGGGATCATTGTCATGCTGAAAGACCCAGCCACGTTTCATCTTCAATGCCCTTGCTGATGGAAGGAGGTTTTCACTCAAAATCTCACGATACATTGCCCCATTCATTCTTTCCTTTACACGGATCAGTCGTCCTGGTCCCTTTGTAGAAAAACAGCCCCAAAGCATGATGTTTCCACCCCCATGCTTCACAGTAGGTATGAGGTTCTTTGGATGCAACTCAGCATTCTTTGTCCTCCAAACACGACGAGTTGAGTTTTTACCAAAAAGTTATATTTTGGTTTCATCTGACCATATGACATTCTCCCAATCTTCTTCTGGATCATCCGAATGCTCTCTAGCAAACTTCAGATGGGCCCGGACAAGTACTGGCTTAAGCATGGGGACACGTCTGGCACTGCAGGATTTGAGTCCCTGGCGGCGTAGTGTGTTACTGATGGTAGGCTTTGTTACTTTGGTCCCAGCTCTCTGCAGGTCCTTCACTAGGTCCCCCCGTGTGGTTCTGGGATTTATGCTCACCGTTCTTGTGATCATTTTGACCCCACGGGGTGAGATCTTGCGTGGAGCCCCAGATCGAGGGAGATTATCAGTGGTCTTGTATGTCTTCCATTTCCTAATAATTGCTCCCACAGTTGATTTCTTCAAACCAAGCTGCTTACTTATTGCAGATTCAGTCTTCCCAGCCTGGTGCAGGTCTACAATTTTGTTTCTGGTGTCCTTTGACAGCTCTTTGGTCTTGGCCATAGTGGAGATTGGAGTGTGACTGTTTGAGGTTGTGGACAGGTGTCTTTTATACTGATAACAAGTTCAAACAGGTGCCATTAATACAGGTAATGAGTGGAGGACAGAGGAGCCTCTCAAAGAAGAAGTTACAGGTCTGTGAGAGCCAGAAATCTTGCTTGTTTGTAGGTGACCAAATACTTATTTTCCACCATAATTTGCAAATAAATGAATAAAAAACCCTACAATGTGATTTTCTGGATTTCTTTCTTCTAAATCAAATCAAATTTATTTATATAGCCCTTCGTACATCAGCTGATATCTCAAAGTGCTGTACAGAAACCCAGCCTAAAACCCCAAACAGCAAGCAATGCAGGTGTAGAAGCACGGTGGCTAGGAAAAACTACCTAGAAAGGCCAAAACCTAGGAAGAAACCTAGAGAGGAACCAGGCTATGTGGGGTGGCCAGTCCTCTTCTGGCTGTGCCGGGTGGAGATTATAACAGAACATGGCCAAGATGTTCAAATGTTCATAAATGACCAGCATGGTCGTATAATAATAAGGCAGAACAGTTGAAATTTTCTAATTTTGTCTGTCATAGTTGAAGTGTACCTATGATGAAAATTACAGGCCTCTCTCATCTTTTTAAGTGGGAGAACTTGCACAATTGGTGGCTGACTAAATACTTTTTTGCCCCACTGCATATAGCCATGTTATTTTCTACCTACTATATAAAGCCAATGTGCAGCCTGGAGGGGCTGCAGACAATCTCAAGGACATGTGAAACAGATCAGGGTGTGACACTGATAACCCCAAATGCTCTTCCACATACTTCCAGGTGGATTTTTCCATCTGCACACAGCGTTTAATAGCCTGTGGCATCAGACAAATGATCTGTCCATCAGAGTACCAACAAATATCTTCCTTTGGACTTGGCCAGAAGAATTTGTTGATGCCATTCCGGTGCATGATGTTCCTCTACATCCATGATGATGCGAGGGTATCCTTCATGGTCATAATTGACAACACACCACTCCCCTATGTGATTAAGTTTGATGGTATCAGGTCGCCATGTGGTGTCAGCCTTGTCATGAGATGCAGGGAGCTGGTTCGATGCTGCAGGGTCACCCAGAGTTGCCTCTTTGAGCTGTAAACAAGGACAGTCCAACATGCCACTATCATTCTTGCACATACAGGTAATATCCCTGTATTTTATCTGGCCTGGTGAGAAACTGATAACCTGATGACTCTTCATCGTTCCTTTAATGGCATCTAAGGCAGGCATCTGAGGTGAGAAGAGCTAGCGTATGATAAGATATACATTTAAATACTCAACCAGCTACTGTACAACAGAAATGTATGTTTGTATGGGGAGGAAGGAGGGTTACCTCCGGCCCAGGCTGATTTTCAGCAGTTGAGAGGGGTGTTTGGGACTAACCCTAACCCTATCCTTTTTGGATCTCTCCATCTCTTCCTTTCTGCACGCTGCATTATGTCAATGAGTTCAGCTATTGCCTTCTTCACTGTCTCTTTATCTTTCATCCATTTCTCCCTCTCTTTCTCTAGATACTTTCTCCTTCTTTCTGGGTCAGCATTACATCGTTCTCTGTATTGCCGCCATCTTTCAGCTGCACTAAGAGGAGGTGTCATTCATTCAGAAAGACCTGATTCAATTGATATTTATTTATTCTTAAAATACTATACATGCTATATATACTGTAATTATGTTATACAATTTATGAAAAAAAAAACACACATTTCGAAACACATTACTGCAAAATATCCATTTGTCCAGCGCGCATCCAACCCGGAAGCCAGCCGCACCAATGTGTCGGAGGAAACACCTGGCGACCTGGTTAGCGTGCACTGCGCCCGGCCCGCCACAGGAGTCGCTAATGCACGATGAGACAAGGATATCCCTACCGGCCAAACCCTCCCTAACCCGGACGACGCAATGCCAATTGTGCGTCGCCCCACGGACCTCCCGGTCTCTGGTGGCACAGCTAGCACTGCGATGTTGTGCCCAAGACCACTGCGTAGGGTGGACATTTTGAGCGAAAATTAGCAACTATGCTCCATGTGATCGTGATGAAGCTAGGATAATGGCTACCACTTGAAAAGGAATTTACATTGTTTGACAAATATATTTTGAAACTATTAAATTCAATTAACGTCTTTTGTATTTTTGCTTAACAGGGTGGACATGTTGTGCTTTCCCACATCACATCACCAACATGTGATGGTGAAAATGTAATAGTATGAAATCTAGATACTCACCAGGTCCACCACAGTAGCTTTTTTTGCCAAGGAAGTGACATAATATCCTATTTGTAATGTCATTGTAGAAAATATATATTTTCTTAAAGTGCCATTAACCACAATGTAACAGGGTGGACAACGACTTTGAGGACGTACAGAAAATAGTAAATATTCTTATAAAAAGTGCAGCATTTAACATTAAAAGACTATACATAAGAATACATTTAATGAAAAAAATATATATATATATATTTGATTCCTAAATATTCTCGTTGAAGTTGATTGAGCAGCAATTTGCAGGTCACTGTTCAGTGTGTTCTGATGACCTGTTCTGACCTGATGACATGTTCAGTGTGACCTGTTCTGACCTGTTGTGATGACCTGTTCTGACCTGATGACCTGTTCAGTGTGACAAGTTCTGACCCGTTCTGAGGACCTGTTCAGCGTGACCTGTTCTGACCTGTTGACCTGTTCTGATCTGATGACCTGTTCTGACCTGATGACCTGTTCTAACCTGTTCAGTGTAACCTGTTCTGACCAGTTCTGATGACCTGTTCAGTGTGACCTGTTCTGATGTCCTGTTCAGTGTGGGCTGATCTGACCTGTTCTAATGACCTGTTGACCTGCTCTGACCTTTTGACCTGTTCTGATGACCTGTTCTGTCCTGATGACCTGTTTTGACCTGTTCAGTGTGACCTGTTCTGACCTGTTGACCTGTTCTGATGACCTGTTCTGATGACCTTTTCTGACCTGTCCTGATGACCTGTTTTGACCTGTTCAGTGTGACCTGTTCTGACCTGTTGACATGTTCTGATGACCTGTTCTGACCAGTTGACCTGTTCTGATTACCTTTTATGACTTGTTGACCTGTTCTGATGACCTGTTCAGTGTGACCTGTTCTGATGACCTGTTCTGACCTGTTGACCTCTTTTGATGACCTGTTAGGGTGTGACCTGTTCTGACCTGGTGACCTGTTCAGTGTGATCTGTTCTGATGACCTATTCTGACCTGGTGACCTGTTCTGATGACCTGTTCTGACCTGATGACCTGTTCTAATGACCTGTTTAGTGTGACGAGTTCTGACCTGTTGACCTGTTCTGACCTGTTGACCTGTTCTGACCTGTTGACCTGTTCTGTTGACCTGTTTATTGTGACCAGTTCTGACCTGTTGACCTGTTCTGACCTGTTCAGTGTGACCTGTTCTGACCTGTTGACCTGTTCAGTGTGACCTGTTCTGACCTGTTGACCTGTTCTGACCTGTTCAGTGTGACCTGTTGACCTGTTCTGACCTGTTTTTATGATCTGTTCTGTTGACCTGTTCTGACCTGTTGACCTGTTCTGACCTGTTGACCTGTTCTGACCTGTTGACCTGTTCTGACCTGTTCAGTGTGACCTGTTCTGACCTGTTGACCTGTTCTGACCTGTTCAGTGTGACCTGTTCTGACCTGTTGACCTGTCCTAACCTGTTGACCTGTTCTGACCTGATGACCTGTTCTAATGACCTGTTGACCTGTTTTGTGTGACCTGTTCTGACCTTTTGACCTGTTCAGTGTGACCTGTTCTGACCTGTTGACTTGTTCTGACCTGATGACCTGTTCAGTGTGACCTGTTTAGTGTGACCTGTTCTGATGACCTGTTCAGTGTGACCTGCTCTGACCTGTTTCACCTGTTCTGATGACCTGTTTTGAGCTGTTGACCTGTTCAGTGTGACCTGTTCTGACCTGTTCTGATGACCTGTTCTGACCTGTTTCCTTGTTCTGATGACCTGTTCTGACCTGATGACCTGTTCCGTTGTCCTGTTCAGTGTGACCTGTTCTGACCTGTTCATTGTGATTTGTTCTGACCTTTTGACCTGTTCAGTGTGATTTGTTCTGACCTTTTGACCTGTTCATTGTGATCTGTTCTGATGACCTGTTCTGACTTGATGGCCTGTTCGGTGTGAAGTGTTCTGATGACCTGTTGACCTGTTTTGATGACCTGTTCATTATGACTTGTCCTGATGACCTGTTCAGTGTGACCTGTTCTCACCTGTTGACCTGTTCTGATGACATGACCTGTTCAATGTGAACTGTTGACCTGTTCTGACCTGATGACCTGTTCAGTGTGACTTGTTCTGACCTGTTGACCTGTTCTGACCTGTTCTAATGACCTGTTCTGACCTGATGACCTGTTCTGATGACCTGTTCAGTGTGACCTATTCTGCTGACCTATTCAGTGTGACCTGTTCTGATGACCTCTTGACCTGTTCTGACTTGTTGACCTGTTCTTATAACCTGTATTGACCTGTTCAGTGTGACATGTTCTGACCTGTTGACCTGTTCTGTTCTGATGACCTGTTCTGATGACCTGTTGACCTGTTCTGATGACCTGTTCTGGTGACCTGTTAACCTGTTCTGATGACCTGTTCAGTGTGACCTGTTCTGACTTGTTGACCAGTTTTGATGACCTGTTAACCTGTTCTTATGACCTGTTTAGTGTGACCTGTTCTGACCTGTTGACCTGTTCTGATGACCCGTTCTGACCTGTTGACCTGTCCTGATGACCTGTTCTGACCTGACGACCAGTTCAGTGTGACCTGTTCTGATGACCTGTTCTGACCTGTTGACCTGTTCTGATGACCTGTTCAGTGTGACATGTTCTGATGACCTGTTTATTGTGACCTGTTCTGACCTTTTGACCTGTTCAGTTTGACCTGTTCTGACCTGTGGACCTGTTCTGATGACCTGTTCTGACCTGTTGACCTGTTCTGATGACCTTTTCAGTACGACTTGTTCTGATGACCTGTTCTGAAATGTTGACCTGTTTTGATGACCTGTTCAGTGTGACCTGTTCTGACCTGTTCTGATGACCTGGTCCGACCTGTTCTGATGACCTGTTAACCTGTTCTGATGACCTGTTTAGTGTGACCTGTTCTGACCTGTTGACCTGTTCTGATGACCTGTTCTGACCTGATGACCTGTTCCGTTGTCCTGTTCAGTGTGACCTGTTCTGACCTGTTCATTGTGATTTGTTCTGACCTTTTGACCTGTTCAGTGTGATTTGTTCTGACCTTTTGACCTGTTCATTGTGATCTGTTCTGATGACCTGTTCTGACTTGATGGCCTGTTCAGTGTGAAGTGTTCTGATGACCTGTTGACCTGTTCATTATGACTTGTCCTGATGACCTGTTCAGTGTGACCTGTTCTCACCTGTTGACCTGTTCTGAGGACATGACCTGTTCAATGTGAACTGTTGACCTGTTCTGACCTGATGACCTGTTCAGTGTGACTTGTTCTGACCTGTTGACCTATTCTGACCTGTTCTAATGACCTGTTCTGACCTGATGAACTGTTCAGTGTGAGCTGTTCTGATGACCTGTTCAGTGTGACCTATTCTGCTGACCTGTTCTGATGACCTCTTGACCTGTTCTGGTGACCTGTTCTGACTTGTTGACCTGTTCTTATAACCTGTATTGACCTGTTCAGTGTGACATGTTCTGTTCTGATGACCTGTTTACCTGTTCTGATGACCTGTTCTGGTGACCTGTTAACCTGTTCAGTGTGACCTGTTCTGACTTGTTGACCTGTTCTGACCTGTTGACCTGTCCTGATGACCTGTTCTGACCTGTTGACCTGTCCTGACGACCTTTTCAGTGTGACCTGTTCTGATGACCTGTTCTGACCTGTTGACCTGTTCTGATGGCCTGTTCAGTGTGACATGTTCTGATGACCTGTTCATTGTGACCTGTTCTGACCTGATCTGTTCTGATGACCTGTTCTGACCTGTTGACCTGTCCTGATGACCATTTCTGGTGACCTGTTGACCTGTTCTGATGACCTGTTTTGACCTGTTCAGTGTGACATGTTCTGATGACCTGTTTAGTGTGACCTTTTCTGACCTTTTGACCTGTTCAGTGTGACCTGTTCTGACCTGTTGTGACCTGTTCTGATGACCTGTTTAGTGTGACCTGTTCTGACCTTTTGACCTGTTCAGTGTAACTTGTTCTGATGACCTGTTCTGACCTGTTGACCTTTCCAATGTGACCTGTTGACCTGTTCTGACCTGATGAACTGTTCAGTGTGACCTGTTCTGACCTGTTGACCTGTTCTGATGACCTGTTCTGACCTGTTCAGTGTGACCTGTTCAGTGTCACCTGTCCGGTGTGACCTGTTCTGATGACCTGTTCTGATGACCTGTTGACCTGTTCTGACCTGTTGACCTGTTCTGACCTGTTGACCTGTTCAGTGTGATTTGTTCTGACCTGTTGACCTGTTCTGATGACATGTTCAGTGTGACCTGTTCTGACCTGTTCTAATGACCTGTTCTGACCTGTTGACCTGTTTAGTGTGACCTGTTCTGACCTTTTGACCTGTTCTGATGACCTGTTGACCTTTTTGATGACCTGTTCAGTTTGACTTGTTCTGATGACCTGTTCAGTGTGACCTGTTCTGACCTGTCGACCTGTTCTGATTACCTGTTTAGTCTGACCTGTTCTGACCTGATAACCTGTTCTAATGACCTGTTCAGTGTGACCTGTTCTGACCTTTTGACCTGTTCTGATGACCTGTTTACCTGTTCTGGTGACCTGTTAACCTGTTCAGTGTGACCTGTTCTGACTTGTTGACCTGTTCTGACCTGTTGACCTGTCCTGATGACCTGTTCTGACCTGTTGACCTGTCCTGACGACCTTTTCAGTGTGACCTGTTCTGATGACCTGTTCTGACCTGTTGACCTGTTCTGATGGCCTGTTCAGTGTGACATGTTCTGATGACCTGTTCTGACCTGTTGACCTGTTCTGATGACCTGTTCTGACCTGTTGACCTGTTCAGTGTGATTTGTTCTGACCTGTTGACCTGTTCTGATGACATGTTCAGTGTGACCTGTTCTGACCTGTTCTAATGACCTGTTCTGACCTGTTGACCTGTTTAGTGTGACCTGTTCTGACCTGTTGACCTGTTTAGTGTGACCTGTTCTGACCTGTTGACCTGTTTAGTGTGACCTGTTCTGACCTTTTGACCTGTTCTGATGACCTGTTGACCTGTTCTCATGACCTGTTCAGTGCGACCTGTTCTGACCTGTTCTGACCTGTTAACCTGTTCTGATGACCTGTTCTGACCTGTTCTGATGACCTGTTCAGTGTGACCTATTCTGCTGACCTATTCAGTGTGACCTGTTCTGATGACCTCTTGACCTGTTCTGACTTGTTGACCTGTTCTTATAACCTGTATTGACCTGTTCAGTGTGACATGTTCTGACCTGTTGACCTGTTCTGTTCTGATGACCTGTTCTGATGACCTGTTGACCTGTTCTGATGACCTGTTCTGGTGACCTGTTAACCTGTTCTGATGACCTGTTCAGTGTGACCTGTTCTGACTTGTTGACCAGTTTTGATGACCTGTTAACCTGTTCTTATGACCTGTTTAGTGTGACCTGTTCTGACCTGTTGACCTGTTCTGATGACCCGTTCTGACCTGTTGACCTGTCCTGATGACCTGTTCTGACCTGACGACCAGTTCAGTGTGACCTGTTCTGATGACCTGTTCTGACCTGTTGACCTGTTCTGATGACCTGTTCAGTGTGACATGTTCTGATGACCTGTTTATTGTGACCTGTTCTGACCTTTTGACCTGTTCAGTTTGACCTGTTCTGACCTGTGGACCTGTTCTGATGACCTGTTCTGACCTGTTGACCTGTTCTGATGACCTTTTCAGTACGACTTGTTCTGATGACCTGTTCTGAAATGTTGACCTGTTTTGATGACCTGTTCAGTGTGACCTGTTCTGACCTGTTCTGATGACCTGGTCCGACCTGTTCTGATGACCTGTTAACCTGTTCTGATGACCTGTTTAGTGTGACCTGTTCTGACCTGTTGACCTGTTCTGATGACCTGTTCTGACCTGATGACCTGTTCCGTTGTCCTGTTCAGTGTGACCTGTTCTGACCTGTTCATTGTGATTTGTTCTGACCTTTTGACCTGTTCAGTGTGATTTGTTCTGACCTTTTGACCTGTTCATTGTGATCTGTTCTGATGACCTGTTCTGACTTGATGGCCTGTTCAGTGTGAAGTGTTCTGATGACCTGTTGACCTGTTCATTATGACTTGTCCTGATGACCTGTTCAGTGTGACCTGTTCTCACCTGTTGACCTGTTCTGAGGACATGACCTGTTCAATGTGAACTGTTGACCTGTTCTGACCTGATGACCTGTTCAGTGTGACTTGTTCTGACCTGTTGACCTATTCTGACCTGTTCTAATGACCTGTTCTGACCTGATGAACTGTTCTGATGACCTGTTCAGTGTGACCTATTCTGCTGACCTGTTCTGATGACCTCTTGACCTGTTCTGGTGACCTGTTCTGACTTGTTGACCTGTTCTTATAACCTGTATTGACCTGTTCAGTGTGACATGTTCTGTTCTGATGACCTGTTTACCTGTTCTGATGACCTGTTCTGGTGACCTGTTAACCTGTTCAGTGTGACCTGTTCTGACTTGTTGACCTGTTCTGACCTGTTGACCTGTCCTGATCTGACCTGTTGACCTGTCCTGACGACCTTTTCAGTGTGACCTGTTCTGATGACCTGTTCTGACCTGTTGACCTGTTCTGATGGCCTGTTCAGTGTGACATGTTCTGATGACCTGTTCATTGTGACCTGTTCTGACCTGATCTGTTCTGATGACCTGTTCTGACCTGTTGACCTGTCCTGATGACCATTTCTGGTGACCTGTTGACCTGTTCTGATGACCTGTTTTGACCTGTTCAGTGTGACATGTTCTGATGACCTGTTTAGTGTGACCTTTTCTGACCTTTTGACCTGTTCAGTGTGACCTGTTCTGACCTGTTGTGACCTGTTCTGATGACCTGTTTAGTGTGACCTGTTCTGACCTTTTGACCTGTTCAGTGTAACTTGTTCTGATGACCTGTTCTGACCTGTTGACCTTTCCAATGTGACCTGTTGACCTGTTCTGACCTGATGAACTGTTCAGTGTGACCTGTTCTGACCTGTTGACCTGTTCTGATGACCTGTTCTGACCTGTTCAGTGTGACCTGTTCAGTGTCACCTGTCCGGTGTGACCTGTTCTGATGACCTGTTCTGATGACCTGTTGACCTGTTCTGACCTGTTGACCTGTTCAGTGTGATTTGTTCTGACCTGTTGACCTGTTCTGATGACATGTTCAGTGTGACCTGTTCTGACCTGTTCTAATGACCTGTTCTGACCTGTTGACCTGTTTAGTGTGACCTGTTCTGACCTTTTGACCTGTTCTGATGACCTGTTGACCTTTTTTGATGACCTGTTCAGTTTGACTTGTTCTGATGACCTGTTCAGTGTGACCTGTTCTGACCTGTCGACCTGTTCTGATTACCTGTTTAGTCTGACCTGTTCTGACCTGATAACCTGTTCTAATAACCTGTTCAGTGTGACCTGTTCTGACCTTTTGATCTGTTCTGATGACCTGTTTACCTGTTCTGGTGACCTGTTAACCTGTTCAGTGTGACCTGTTCTGACTTGTTGACCTGTTCTGACCTGTTGACCTGTCCTGATGACCTGTTCTGACCTGTTGACCTGTCCTGACGACCTTTTCAGTGTGACCTGTTCTGATGACCTGTTCTGACCTGTTGACCTGTTCTGATGGCCTGTTCAGTGTGACATGTTCTGATGACCTGTTCTGACCTGTTGACCTGTTCTGATGACCTGTTCTGACCTGTTGACCTGTTCAGTGTGATTTGTTCTGACCTGTTGACCTGTTCTGATGACATGTTCAGTGTGACCTGTTCTGACCTGTTCTAATGACCTGTTCTGACCTGTTGACCTGTTTAGTGTGACCTGTTCTGACCTGTTGACCTGTTTAGTGTGACCTGTTCTGACCTGTTGACCTGTTTAGTGTGACCTGTTCTGACCTTTTGACCTGTTCTGATGACCTGTTGACCTGTTCTCATGACCTGTTCAGTGCGACCTGTTCTGACCTGTTCTGACCTGTTAACCTGTTCTGATGACCTGTTCTGACCTGTTCTGACCTGTTAACCTGTTCTGATGACCTGTTCTGATGACCTGTTCTGACCTGTTCTGACCTGTTGACCTGTTCTGATGACCTGTTCAGTGTGACCTGTTCTGACCTGTTCTGACCTGTTAACCTGTTCTGATGACCTGTTGACCTTTTTTGATGACCTGTTCAGTTTGACTTGTTCTGATGACCTGTTCAGTGTGACCTGTTCTGACCTGTCGACCTGTTCTGATTACCTGTTTAGTCTGACCTGTTCTGACCTGATAACCTGTTCTAATGACCTGTTCAGTGTGACCTGTTCTGACCTTTTGATCTGTTCTGATGACCTGTTTACCTGTTCTGGTGACCTGTTAACCTGTTCAGTGTGACCTGTTCTGACTTGTTGACCTGTTCTGACCTGTTGACCTGTCCTGATGACCTGTTCTGACCTGTTGACCTGTCCTGACGACCTTTTCAGTGTGACCTGTTCTGATGACCTGTTCTGACCTGTTGACCTGTTCTGATGGCCTGTTCAGTGTGACATGTTCTGATGACCTGTTCTGACCTGTTGACCTGTTCTGATGACCTGTTCTGACCTGTTGACCTGTTCAGTGTGATTTGTTCTGACCTGTTGACATGTTCAGTGTGACCTGTTCTGACCTGTTCTAATGACCTGTTCTGACCTGTTGACCTGTTTAGTGTGACCTGTTCTGACCTGTTGACCTGTTTAGTGTGACCTGTTCTGACCTGTTGACCTGTTTAGTGTGACCTGTTCTGACCTTTTGACCTGTTTTGATGACCTGTTGACCTGTTCTCATGACCTGTTCAGTGCGACCTGTTCTGACCTGTTCTGACCTGTTAACCTGTTCTGATGACCTGTTCTGACCTGTTCTGACCTGTTAACCTGTTCTGATGACCTGTTCTGATGACCTGTTCTGACCTGTTCTGACCTGTTGACCTGTTCTGATGACCTGTTCAGTGTGACCTGTTCTGACCTGTTCTGACCTGTTAACCTGTTCTGATGACCTGTTCTGACCTGTTCTGACCTGTTAACCTGTTCTGATGACCTGTTCTGACCTGTTAACCTGTTCTGATGACCTGTTCTGACCTGTTTAGTGTGACCTGTTCTGATGACCTGTTCAGTGTTCTGATGACCTGTTCAGTGTTCTGATGACCTGTTTAGTGTTCTGATGACCTGTTTAGTGTTCTGATGACCTGTTTAGTGTTCTTTCCTGCTATGTTTTTGTTTGTTTAGTATTTTACTTCAGGTGGATTAATAAAACTCAGTTGAATTCAAATGTATATTTATTGATATCATTACATGGTTATATCTATGAAATACAATGGTTTATATGTTTAAATCTTGGAGTGAATTTTAGAGAAAACAAAACCAATTTATATGGAATCCATATTTGTCTCTTCAGGCCTGTTACCCTAGTCTCAACCCTGTTACCCTAGTCTCAACCCTGTTCCCCCAGTCTCAACCCTGTTACATGACCATTTGTGACACCATTTTGGAAAGGTTATGAAATATGGAGTTAATGTTTGTTGAGCTCAGTCTGAAATGTTTAGAGCAATCATGAGAATATAGATTTTAGTTCAAATTCTGAAGTGAAACTGTATATATTTTTACAATTGAGGTCGTTTCACACAGTGTCCATTTCAGGCTTGAGTATAGCAAAAGTATGAGATATTATGTACATTTTATATTTGCAATTATTGAATTAGTTTGAGGGACATATGATTAAAAGGGAAATGTAGATTTTATTACAAGTATCTTTTATAATCATATTCGGACAACTGTCAGATAATAACAGGGTTTGGATGCCTGAGATGGGAAAAAATATCCTTTATGTCGTGGGGTGTTCAGAAAAAATCTTTATTTTTGTAAAAAAATATATAAAAAAATGTCAAAAGCCCAAATATGACCCATGAAACATCTATGAAAATATGTTTTAAATTTAATATATTGTTGAGGGGAAAAGCTTGTCACTTGGAGCAATAGCAGCACCGTGTGGCATACAGGACAGAGTGCTGATACTTTTTTGCACTAGTCTGGTTGCAAGAGAGTTGGCTAAAACAGAAATGGCAACCAGGCCAGTGTATAAAATCCTCTGGTTTTAGAGTCATGTGTTATCCAGACAAAGATGGAGACTTCTAGAAAGATTTGAAAAAAAATCATAGTATGATTTGATCTGCAAGCACACAGGTAATCACACACACACACTCATAATTCCACACACACACGCGCACACACACACAGAGCTAATGTGGATCCATAATAAATACAAATACACACACTTCCTACTACACCGGCTCTCTATGACCCAGTCTGTAATATCTACAGTACATGTTTCAACCACCATAGTCCCTGTGCCCAAGAACTGAAAGGTAACTTGTCTAATGACTATCGCCTCATAGCACTCACATCTGTAGCCAGGAAATGTTTTGAAAGGCTGGTCATGGCTCACATCAACACCATCATCCCAGACACCCTGGACCCACTCCAATTCACATACCACCCCAACAGATCCACAGATGAATCAATCTCTATTGCACTCCACACTGCACTTTCCCACCAGGAGAAAAGGAACACTTTCGTGAGAATGCGGTTTATTGACTACAGCTCAGCGTTCAACACCATAGTGCTCTCGAAGCTCAACACTAAGCTAAGGACCCTGGAATTAAGCACCTCGCTCTACAACTGGATCCTGGACATCCTGATGGGCGCACCAGGCCCCAGGCGGTAGGTAACAACACATCCGCCACGCTGACCCTCAACACTGGGGCCCCTCAGGGGTGCGTGCTTAGTCCCCTCCTGTACTCCCTGTTTACCCACAACTGTGTGGCCGCACACGACTCAAACACCATCATTAAGTTTGCTGACGACACAACGGTGATAGGCCTGATCACCGACGACGATGAAACAACCTACAGGGAAGAGGTCAGAGACCTGGCAGTGTGGTGCCAGGACAACAACCTCTCCCTCAACGTCAGCAAAATATATGAGCTGATGACTGTTTGAATTATGTCTGTGAGTATAACAGAACTCATATGACAGGTAAATAAAACTGAGAAAAAATCCAAACAGGAAGTGGGAAATCTGAGGTTTGTAGTTTTGAACTCAGCCCCTATCGAATTCACCGTGGGATATGGGTTATGTTTATTATTGAACATTCATGATAAAAACATCCTAAAGATTGATTCTATACTTAGTTTGACAAGTTTCTTCGACATGTAATATAGCTTTTTGAACTTTTTGTCCGACTGGACCTGAATGCGCTTTTGGATTTGTTTACCAAATGCCCTAACAAAAGAAGCCATTTGGACATAAATGGACATAAATGATGGACATTATCAAAACAAAACAAACATTTATTGTGGAACTGCGATTCCTGGGAGTGCATTCTGATGAAGATCATCAAAGGTAAGTGAATATTTATAATAATATTTATGACTAATGTTGACTGCGCAACATGGCGGATATTTCTATTGGCTGGTTTGGACTCTGAGCGCCGTTCTCAGATTATGCTTTTTCCGTTTTTCGGAAATCTGACACAGCTGTTGCATTAAGGAGAAGTGTATCTAAAGTTCCATGTATAACACTTGAATTTTCATCAACATTTATGAGTATTTCTGTGAACTCATGTGGCTCTCTGCAATATCAATGCATGTTTTGGAACTATTGAACATAACACGCCAATGTAAAATAAGATTTTTGGATATAAATACGAACTTTACCAAACAAAACATACATGTATTGTGTAACATGAAGTCCTATGAGTGTCATCTGATGAAGATCATCAAAGGTTAGTGATGAATTTAATCTCTATTTGTGCTTTTTGTGACACCTCTCTTAGGCTGGAAAAATGGCTGGGTTTTTGGTGGTGACCTAACATAATTGTTTGTGGAGATTTCGCTCTAAAGCATTTTTGATATCAGACACTGTGGCTGGATTAACGAGAATTTTATCTTTAAAATGGTGCCTAATACTTGTATGTTTGAGAAATTTGATTTATTAGATTTCTGTTGATTTGTATTTGGCACCCTGCAATTTCATTGGCTGTTGGCGAGTGGTTCCGCTAGCGGAACGGGGTTTAGCATGGGTCTTCAGATCCTCAAAATGTTCTACAGCTGCACAATTGAGAGCATTTTGACTGGCTGCATCACATTGGTATGGCAACTGTTTGGCATCTGGACCGCAAGGTACTACAGAGGGTAGAGCTCCCTGCCATCCATGAATTCTATACCAGAGGAATAGTGTCAGAGCAAGGCCCTAAAAATGGTCAAAGACTCCCGCCTCCTAAGTCACAGACTGTTCTCTCTGCTACCGCACGACAAGCGGTACCAGAGCGCCAAGTCTGGAACAAAAAGGCAACAGCTTCTACACCCAAGCCAAAAGACTACACTTGTTGTGTTCGACGCATGTGACAAATACATTTTTATTATAATTTTATTTGAAATTCCAATCATCTGAGTGCAGGAGTAAATTTGAATGATCTCTCTCTACAAAAGTAACCTCTCCCTTTCAACTGTGTTGGTTGGCATGACAACTAGGCTTGATGCATTTGTGAGAAGTGTCTGGGGTGGATGGATGGGTGAAAGAGAGAGGGGGAGAAAGAGAGAGGTAGAGAGAGGGAGATAGAGAGCTTGTGCTCACTTTCAGGGCCACTTACTGTATATTAGAGTAAAAACGTCTCTGTAATCTGGAAACAGACACACAAGAACTTTTATAAGATGGCAGCGCTGAGGATGGTGCACGTCTTGACGGTTCTTGCTGGACTTTGCATTTTTTTTCACCCCTTTTTTCTCCCCAATTTCGTGGTATCCAATTGGTCGTTACAGTCTTGTCTCATCGCTGCAACTCCCGTACGGACTCGGGAGAGGTGAAGGTCAAGAGCCATGCATCCTCCAAAACACAACCCAACCAAGCCGCACTGCTTCTTGACACAGTGCCCATCCAACCCGGAAGCCAGCCGCACCAATGTGTCAGAGCAAACACAGTACACCTGGCGACCGTGTCAGTGTGCACTGCGCCCGGCCCGCTGCAGGAGTCGCTAGTGCGCGATGAGACAAGGATATCCCTGCCAGCCAAACCCTCACCTAACCCGGACAACGCTGGGCCAATTGTGCGCTGCCCCATGGGCCTTCCGGTCGCGGCCGGCTGTGACAGAGCTTGGACTCGAACCCAGAATCTCTAGTGGTACAGCTCCCCACTGTGCCACTCGGGAGGCCCTGGACTTTGCTTTTTTTATTAGTATTTATGCATGAATTATTACTTTGTTTGCTCAGAATGTTCGTGCAATAATTTCCTACGACCGACAAACACTTCTGGATCATGAATCAGAAGTTACATACTTATCTCTCAGCCTCCCAGATCTGGAAATACTACATTCACTCCTTTGTTCCACCTCGTGTCCTTTTTCAAGGCACCGTCGATCACCAACACAGAGGATTGGAGTGATCCAATATCTCTAATATCTCTAATAACTGTGGTGATACATAACCTTCATTACGTAGCACTACGTTGGATCACTCCAATATGGTATCACAATACCAGATTAATCGGGGAACTAGCTAAGGGTCAGACAGAGAACAAAGTCCTGTAGGACTGAGCTCAGGGCAGTTACAGTTGCTGTGTCCCTCCGATCCCACTCAGGGAAATGGAGGCAACACCCAGCACATCCTTCCCAATCTCAATGTTGGGGGCAACTTGACTCGATAGTACCTAGAAAAGGCTCTAGAAGATGCCCAACTGGCCGAGGCGTAAATGTCATTGAGGGGAACTCCTCACAGCAAGGCCCACGATGTAGCTACTCCTCTAGTAGAATGTGTCACTACGGCAGAGGCCAGCTGGCCAGTCGATATGCTGTAGTAATAGTGTCCACAATCCAATGTGAGAGACTTTGCATCGATTGGCTCTGGCCCAGAACTCTCTCACCATAGCAAATGAATAACCAATCAGACATATTGCCTGTGTCTGTGTAATGTAGGCCCTGATCTGACACAGAACAGTTGGGGAAAAACACCCAGCAGTCGCGGGAGGGGCATATGCAGAAAAATGTAAGGGCCAGTCCTCTTAGTGGAAGTAATAGCCAACAAGAATGACACCTTGCTGTATAGGTGCTTCAAAGACATCGACTCTAAGTGCTCGAGGGCTGCTTAGCAAGCGCTGACAGCATCACGTCAAGGTTCCATCTTGGCACTGAATGGGTCACTGCTGGACACAGAAGTCGAATTCCCTTCAGACATTTGGAGAGCAATGGGTAGCCAGCCATGGGTCCCTCTTGGCCGTCGTAATGCCTCCCGAGATAGTGGCTAAACACATTGTCCATGTGGATGCCACTTGGCCCGCATTGAGCACTGATTGTGAAAATCATTTTTTGTTGATTTTGAGCCCTACAGGGCTGTACGTTTGTTTCTCTTTATTGTTTTGTTGCTGGTTCACATTTTAAATAAATTATGATGAACCCAAATCACACTGCGTCTTGGTCTACTCATTTCACCGAGCGTTACAGTCCTTTAAAAATATATGCTTTAAGGAAAATGTTTTAATATGTTTAAAATATATATATTTGTATGTTTAGCTCACACTATACAATTTAAAAGTATACATTAAGGTGTCTGTAATATTAATATAAACTATAAATGTAGACATTTATAAATACATTTCTATAGCTTCCATAATCTTTTTTACAATGATCTACATCAATGGGACTGCATTAGATGCATTAGAGAGAGCAGGGAGTTTTACATCACTGAGTACTTTTTAACATTTTTAACCCCTTGACCAGTTGCATTACGGCCTAGTACGGGAATTGCTCCATCCACAACCGCAAGTCCCTCCAGCAGGTGGTGAAGACGGACCAGTCTCTCGATGTGCAAAACTGATAGAGACATAACCCAAGCGACTTACAGCTGTAATCGCAGCAAAAGGTGGAGCTACAAAGTATTAACTTAAGGGGGCTGAATAATTTTGCACGCCCAATTTTTCGGTTTTTGATTTGTTAAAAAAGTTTGAAATATCCAATAAATGTCGTTCCACTTCATGATTGTGTCCCACTTGTTGTTGATTCTTCACAAAAAAATACAGTTTTATATCTTTATGTTTGAAGCCTGAAATGTGGCAAAAGGTCGCAAAGTTCAAGGGGGCCGAATACTTTCGCAAGGCACTGTATTTGTGTTTAGTGAATCTGCCAGATCAGAGGCAGTAGGGATAACCAGGGATGTTCTCTTGATTAAGTGCGTGAATTAGACAATATTTGTGTCCTGCTAAGCACTCAAAATGTAACGAGTTTTGGGAGTCAGGGAAAATATAAGGAGTAAAAAGTGCATTATTTTATTTTGGAATGTAGTAGAGTAAAAGTAAAAGTTGTAAAAAATATAAATAGTAAAGTAAAGTACAGATACCACAAAAAACTACTGAAGTAGTACTTTAAAGTATTTTTACTTAAGTACTGTACACCACTGAGGACATCTACTTGAAACGGTGCGCAAGGAAGTCCTTCAGCATCAACAACGACCACATAAAACCCAGCATGAGGTCACTTCCTGTTCATTCCCGTACCATGGCCCAGACAGTATCGGAGCAGGAGGTCTAATACCAACAATCTCAGAGACAGTTTCTATCTATCAGCCATTAAACTGCTGAACACTTGAACTGGACTGACCACCTGCACTGACTCCACACACACACACACACACACACACACACACACACACACACACACAACCAGACTTTTATGTACAAACTCCCCCCTTTCCTGATATATGTGTAAATATTGGAATATACATTTTGCCTTCCTGTATTATAAGAGGAACCATGTCCATAAGACAAATAAAACTTGAAACTTAAAAACACACTCACAGTGCCTCATTGAAACAGGCGACCAGGCCAGTGGTAACTGTTGTTTGTTTCACACAGAAATGTTCTCTTCAGTTTCCCACCAGCCTGGCTGACTGGTCTGGAGTCATTTTGGTTTCAGCCAGACTACTTTAAATTTAGATCTGATTAACTAGTTATTTCATATACAGAATTCTGGTTTTTAGTTTCAGTGTTTTATAGATTCAGTTTCCCACCAGGGCTCTTTAGATCTAGCCTGGCTGACTGGTCTGGAGTCAGTTTGGTAATATTGTTATACAACCCTCTCACACACAATGCTGTATTTCTGCTTCTCTTCTGTTTACGGAACAAGGATGAGAAGAATGAAAAGAAGAAGATAGAAAGAAGGTGAGAGTAAGTAGGGGAGAGAAATGAGGGCAGAGAAAGGAGGAGAGAAAGGATAAGAGAGAAAGGAGGGGAGAGAAAGGAGGAGAGAAAGGAGGAGAGCGAAAGGAGGAGAAAGGAGGAGAAAAAGGAGAGAGAAAGGAGGGAGAAAGGAGGAGAGAGAAAGGAGGAGAGAGAAAGGAGAGGAAAGGAGGAGAGAGAAAGGAGAGGAGAGAAAGGAGGAGAGCGAAAGGAGGAGAGAAAGGAGAGAGAAAGGAGGGAGAAAGGAGGAGAGAGAAAGGAGAGGAGAGAAAGGAGGAGAGAGAAAGGAGGAGAGAGAAAGGAGGAGAGAGAAAGGAGGAGAGAAGCCCAAAACCAGCCGTCACATTAAGTATATTTCCCACGCAGCAGAAAAGATTGTAAAGGATCGTCACTCTGAGCCCAGGACTGATTCCGATCAATGGTACATTTAAAGGTAATTTCCAATTGAGCCGGAATATGCACCGTTTACCGTGAATGTGGAAACATTGCCCTTTTTTTTTTACCCCCTTTTTCTCCCCAATTTCGTGGGATCCAATTGTTAGTCGTTACTGTCTTGTCTCATAACTACAACTCCCGTACGGGCTCGGGAGAGATGAAGGTCAAGACACATGCATTCTCCGAAACACAACCCAACCACTGCTTCTTAACACAGCGCGCATCCAACCCGGAAGCCAGCCGCACCAATGTGTCGGAGGAAACACCGTACACCTAGCGACCTGGTTGGCGTGCACTGCGCCCGGCCCGCCACAGGACTCGCTAGTGCGCGATGAGACAAGGATATCCCTACCGGCCAAACCCTCCCTATCCCGGACGACGCTAGGCCAATTGTGCCTCTCCCCATGGACCGCCCAGCTGCGACAGAGCCTGTGCTCGAACCCAGTCTCTGGTGGCACAGCTTAAACATTGGTGCATAGCCGACAAAATATGGTCAGATTTTATCCCGGGCTGACTCTGTGTGTCTTTGTGTGTGTGTGTGTGTGCATGCGTGAAATGTTCTTAGAGAAAGTGTCACTGTCCTTGAAAGCGAAAGTAAACAAATAAACCAAATTTCAAAGGCTTCACCCCCCCCCCCCCCCCCCCCCCCCCCAATTATGAATGAGTCTGTTGTTAGCAAGCAACTCCACGAGTGAGATAGACACAGAGATTTAATTAGCGATAGAAAATATATTTACTCTGAGAAAAAGATTGAGGCCTTGAGGCCCAAGCAGGTCCCCCATTCGTATGTTTGTGTGTGTGTCTGCTCTCATCCTTTTCTCCCCCTATGTCAAACTGCTAATTTCAGAAGTTGGCTCTCTAGAGATGAAACCTAGAGCCTTAGGCATGTAAATGCCAAGGTCAGTCTTAGTTAGTCAAGGTCAGGGGCAGTAAAGGGTGGTGGTTGAGACAGGTTGAACATGGTCAGAGAGGAACTGCAATAGATATCAGAACTAATTAGAATAAATAGGAAAGGAGAGGTGAAGAAGAGAAAGGAGAAAAGAAGAAGAAGAAGAAGAAGAAGAAGAGAAAAGAGAGAAGAAGAACAGAGAGAAGAGAGAAGAAGAGAAAAGAGAGAAGAAGAACAGAGAGAAGAGAGAGAAGAAGAACAGAGAGAAGAGAGAGAGGGTTGAGCAACAAAGGGCAAACAAAGAACGAACAAACAAACAGAAAAGAGAATGAGAGGCAAGGATTTAGAGAGAAAAGGGAAGGAGAGCAGAAGACAAGACACTTGGAAAAAGTGAACCATTAAATCAAATAATATAAAAAGTTATTTGTCAAATGCTAAGTAAATACCAGGTGTACTGTGAAATGCTTACGTATGGGCTCTTCCCAACAATGCAGGGACAAAGAAAATAGAGAAACAATAGAAAAGTAAAACGCGTATTAATAAAAGTAATAATAAATACACGTAATGGTTATAATAACTTTATACACAGGGTACCACTACTGAGTCGATGTGCAGTGGTACGAGGTTATTGAGGTACACACACTACATGGCCAAAAGTATGTAGACACCTGGTCGTGGAACATTCAGCCACAAGAGCATTAGTGAAGTCTGGCACTGATGTTGGGCGATCAGGCCTGGCTCACAGTCGGTGTTCCAATTCATCCCAAAGGTGTTCGATAGGGTTGAAGTCAGGGCTCTATACAGGACAGTCAAGTTCTTCCACACAAAAATGGTTTTGTCGAGATCACTTTGTGCACAACGGCATTGTCATGCTGAAACAGGAAAGGGACTTCCCCAAACTGTTGCCACAAAGTTGGAAGCACAGAATCGTCTAGAATGTCATTGTATACTGTTGCGTTAATATTTCCCTTCACTGGACCTAACGGGCCTAGACCAAACCATGAAAAACAGTCCCAGACCATTATTCCTCCTCCACCAAACTTTACAGTTGACACTATGTATTGGGGCAGGTAGCGTTCTCCTGGCATCCGCCAAACTCAGATTCATCCGTTAGAGTGCAAGATGGTGAAGCGTGATTCATCACTCCAGAGAACACATATCCATTGGTGAAAATGAGCTTCCCCAAACTTGAAACTCATGCACTACATATGTAAGCCAAATAGGCTCTACACCTGCTGTAAAGCGGATTAATGTGCTTAATTTTAAGTAGTTATTTGGCCACTTTAGTTGTGATTACAACCCTTATCAAAACATATTGGCCTTATGGGCTATGCTACATGAGGTGTGCGACTATGATTTGAAAAAGTCTAAAAAAGAAACATGCGCTGTTTGCGTTAAGCTGGGCATCATTCACAAGTGATAGGCTAATATTGTCACCGATCACACTATTCTTGATTTAATCTTGTCTTTACATATACTAAATGATATATATTTTAATTTAGTTTTAATTTAGAATGGACCATTATCATGCACCTGTTGGGAAACAGGCAGAGGGGAAAGAAAATGTAAACTATGCATTTAAATAGCGAATGGAGGACGCTTTTCCTGTGGTTTATTCTCTTGCCAGCTAGGTAGGCTAAACTCCTGTTTAAAAGATAAGCAATGTGTTTAATATTAGGAAGGTTTAGAAATAAATATAGTAGGCCTAGCCTATAGAATGCTGATGGCATCCTCTTCTTTTTAATAGAGGCCATCACTCTGTTTTCTTGCATAGCCTATAGAAATGTTGCGCAAAATGAGCTCATGGGCTCTCATTAAGTGTTTGATCCGTTTTTCGATTACATTTTCATTGATGTCAGAGTGATTAGAGGGACAATAGAGTGCTGAGTACCAGGCAGTTAGCAGGTTTGCTAGGCTACAAATGACCATCAGCAGATTCAGAGCTTGGAGAAGCCTAATTACCGTGACTATACGGTCACATGGAATTTGACTGCCATCATGAATAGTGGCTGCCTGTGTGGTGGTAATACCAGACTTTCAAAGCCGTTCATGGCTAAAGATGTGAGTGCTACGAGGCAATAGTCATTTAGACAGGTTACCTTTGCGTTCTTCGGCACAGTGACTATGGTGGTCTGCTTGAAACATGTAGGAAACATTATAAAGGGTGTTGTTGGTGGGAATGCTACTAAGAGATGGCATTTTAAAGAGTGTTGTTGGCGGGAATGGCACTAGGAAATGGCATTATAAAGGGTGTTGTTGATGGTAATGCTACTAGGAGATAGCATTATAAAGGGTGTTGTTGGTGGGAATGCTTCCAGGAGATAGCATTATAAAGAGTGTTGTTGGTAGGAATGCTTCCAGGAGATAGCATTATAAAGGGTGTTGTTGATGGTAATGCTACTAGGAGATAGCATTATAAAGGGTGGTGTTGGTGGGAATGCTTCCAGGAGATAGCATCATAAAGGGTGTTGTTGATGGGAATGCTACTAGGAGATAGCATTATAAAGGGTGTTGTTGGTGGGAATGCTACTAGGATATAGCATTATAAAGGGTGTTGTTGGTGGGAATGCTACTAGGATATAGCATTATAAAGTGTATGAATTAATGGTTGGATTAGAATCGCCGTTAGAATCATTGGCCAGTATAGAGAATTAAGTAAAACCAAGTCCAAATCCCTATCTCCATCCACGGCTAATTTAGGAAAGGGACAATCTTAGCTAGTTAGCTAGCCACCGGAGGACAACACAACGAGATGCAACAATTCAAGTTGTTTCTGTCAATGACATTTGATAGGAGTGACGTCAAAATCCAAGCAAGCTTCCCTTGACACTTTTCTTTTGGTGCACCAGGACCATTCACAGTTGACCTCGCTCAGTTTAGCTCAACACTGATTGGCTAATTTGTTATACTTTTTTCATCAAGGGAGGCCAAATGCTCACTGGCTTCCCTTGCATTCCATTCAATGCTATGGGCAGCAACAATGTCATACTCATTCGGACCAGACAGCATCAGATAGACGGCCTACACGTAGAGAGACAGAGGGGCGTTGTTTCACTCACTCGGATGCTTTCTCCTGTGCAATACATTCAGCCTCTTGCAAATTCAAGGACAATTATGAAACACAGAGAGACGAAAGATACATTATTTTAATAGTAACAAAAAAAATAATTGGTACATTTTTGCGGGGGAAGCTTGGCTCCCCCTTGGCATCCATGAATACACACCACTGTGGAGAGGGGAGCAGAAGGTGTGTGTGTGTGTGTTCGTTTGTGTAATATGTAATCAGTTCTAAGAATACTTCAGCAACTGCTAGAGGGAGAGGGGGTGTTGGAAAGAGAGTGAGTAAGCAGCAAACTGAAAAATAGAGGAGGGAGGTCAAGTAAATGACTGACAGTGAAGAGGAAAGAGAGTGGGGGAGGGGGGAGAGAAAAGAGAGCACTCATAGGGGAGTGAATTAGTGTTTGGCAGAGGACAGGAGAGAGCACTGGAGGTTGGATCATTCAGGGGAGCGCCTAGTGAGCTGAACCCAGGAACTGCGCCTCGACGGTGGGATTGATAAACCTGTGTGTGGAGCAGTGCTGCCTGTAGGGACAGACAGAGGCACAAGACAAGAAGAGAGAGACAGTGAAGAGAGGGAAGAAAGAAGAGGACAGAGAAAAGAGGAAAGACGCTATAAGAACATTGGAACACAGCTTCAACACCTAGGTCAACACTCACACACACAGACACAGTGTAATGATGGGGACTGTTAGTGAGCTGTGTGCTTCCAGTTTCCAGACATTTCTTTGTCCAACAGTCAGACCTGCAGCAACTAAAGGTAGGTCACCTCTAATCATCCAAGATAACAGAAACAAGTTTATTTCCTGGCAAAACAAGAGGACCACAATGGAAACTAGATAGTAATTTTCCATGAAGAAAAATTGATGGGACTTGCTTTAACTCTTTACAAGTATGCTTGTGGTAGAGGAAGAAGTATAAAACATTTTACTTAAGTTAATTTAGTAAAATAAATGGTCTGATTACTTTGAAAGACCTATCAACCTTATTACCTTGGAATGTGGGGCAGTTAGATCACTTATTTCATCACAAACAACTAGACTCAGACTAGCCTACTACCCTCTTATACACCATCCTACTAGAATACCACAGGATATGCAAACTGTAATAACAGAGTAGGAGGCAATTGTAAAACTTTATTTTATCCCAAGCATTTATCCCTTACTTCAACCATACATTAATTTCTTAATCAAAGGATAAAGATGTTAAAAGGAAGTTATGACTGGATAGATAAATACATAGGATATATAAAGAAATAGAATATATACATACATGGATAGATAGATAAATAAAGTAAGGATACAGGGATAGAGAAGACCTAATGGATGGAGGGATGAAGGGATAAAATGAGGATAAGTTGGACTGATTTGGTATGATAAAGGAATTCATGTATGGCTGAAGATATAGATGTGCGCCCCCATTGTTATAATTTGAATGTTTCTAGAAGTTTCATGGCAGGTAATTCAACAGTGGGAAGTTAGCTAAATTAGTTGATGTGGTTACTAAAAACAGCTGTACCTCTTGATTGGTAGTAGATATTTCTGTTCTTATTTCAGAATAGAATAGCAGAGAAGTAGATCAAGGTGGCATACCCTTTAAGTTTTTGTCTACGTTGTTGGGAAAAGTGGTCAAGGTAGCAGATTTGTATCAAAAGACACAATGTTTACTCATTGTCTCATGATGGGAATTCTGAAAAGTCTATGGCAGTTAATTCAACAGTGGGAAGTTAGCTAAATTATTTGACGTGGTTACTAAAACAGCTGTACCTCTTTTAATAGATATTTATGTTCTTATTTCCATATTTTAATAGCATAGAAGTAGACCAAGATGCCATACCCTTTAATAAGTTTTTGTCTAAAGTGCTGGGAAAGTGCTCAAAATGGCAGCTGTTTAAAAAAATGAAGATGAAAGTTGCTCATGCCGTTACTAAAACAGTTGTATCTGTACAATATATTTATGTTCCAATTCCAGATATGAATAGCAGCGAAGTAGAACAAGATGTCATACCCTCCAAATTTTTTGTCAAACTTTTTGGTTAAGTTAAATTGAAATTGGCACAGCGTCGTCCGGGTTTGGCCCGGGGTAGGCCGTCATTGTAAATAATAATTTGTTCTTAACTGACTTTCCTTGTTAAATAAAGTTTACATTTATTTTATTTGATTAAAAAGTGGTCAAAACTGCAGTTGTAAGGAAAAAGTTGCTAAAAATGCGTTAATGCAGTTCCTGAAACAGTTCTATCGTTAGATCTGTATCGGATATTTTTGTTCCGTGGACAGATTTGAATAGCAGAGAAGTAGACGAAGATGACATACCCTCTAACATTTTGTCTAACTTGTTCGGAAAGTGGCCAAAATGTCAGTTATTTATAAAAAGCGACAGAAAATGTTTTTTTGATGCAGTCACTTGAACAGCTGTAATGTTTGATTGGTACCAGATAATTCTGTTATTATTTCAGATTTGAATAGCAGAGAAGTAGAGGAAGATGTTATACCCTCTAATGTTTTGTGTAAGTGTTTGGCAAAGTCGTCAAAGTGGCTGATTTGTGTCAAAAGTTGCATAGTTGCATTTACAGTGCCTTGCGAAAGTATTCGGCCCCCTTGAACTTTGCGACCTTTTGCCACATTTCAGGCTTCAAACATAAAGATATAAAACTGTATTTTTTTGTGAAGAATCAACAACAAGTGGGACACAATCATGAAGTGGAACGACATTTATTGGATATTTCAAACTTTTTTAACAAATCCAAAACTGAAAAATTGGGTGTGCAAAATTATTCAGCCCCCTTAAGTTAATACTTTGTAGCGCCACCTTTTGCTGCGATTACAGCTGTAAGTCGCTTGGGGTATGTCTCTATCAGTTTTGCACATCGAGAGACTGACATTTTTTCCCATTCCTCCTTGCAAAACAGCTCGAGCTCAGTGAGGTTGGATGGAGAGCATTTGTGAACAGCAGTTTTCAGTTCTTTCCACAGATTCTCGATTGGATTCAGGTCTGGACTTTGACTTGGCCATTCTAACACCTGGATATGTTTATTTTTGAACCATTCCATTGTAGATTTTGCTTTATGTTTTGGATCATTGTCTTGTTGGAAGACAAATCTCCGTCCCAGTCTCAGGTATTTTGCAGACTCCATCAGGTTTTCTTCCAGAATGGTCCTGTATTTGGCTCCATCCATCTTCCCATCAATTTTAACCATCTTCCCTGTCCCTGCTGAAGAAAAGCAGGCCCAAACCATGATGCTGCCACCACCATGATTGACAGTGGGGATGGTATGTTCAGGGTGATGAGCTGTGTTGCTTTTACGCCAAACATAACGTTTTGCATTGTTGCCAAAAAGTTCAATTTTGGTTTCATCTGACCAGAGCACCTTCTTCCACATGTTTGGTGTGTCTCCCAGGTGGCTTGTGGCAAACTTTAAACAACACTTTTTATGGATATCTTTAAGAAATGGCTTTCTTCTTGCCACTCTTCCATAAAGGCCAGATTTGTGCAATATACGACTGATTGTTGTCCTATGGACAGAGTCTCCCACCTCAGCTGTAGATCTCTGCAGTTCATCCAGAGTGATCATGGGCCTCTTGGCTGCATCTCTGATCAGTCTTCTCCTTGTATGAGCTGAAAGTTTAGAGGGACGGCCAGGTCTTGGTAGATTTGCAGTGGTCTGATACTCCTTCCATTTCAATATTATCGCTTGCACAGTGCTCCTTGGGATGTTTAAAGCTTGGGAAATCTTTTTGTATCCAAATCCGGCTTTAAACTTCTTCACAACAGTATCTCGGACCTGCCTGGTGTGTTCCTTGTTCTTCATGATGCTCTCTGCGCTTTTAACGGACCTCTGAGACTATCACAGTGCAGGTGCATTTATACGGAGACTTGATTACACACAGGTGGATTGTATTTATCATCATTAGTCATTTAGGTCAACATTGGATCATTCAGAGATCCTCACTGAACTTCTGGAGAGAGTTTGCTGCACTGAAATTAAAGGGGCTGAATAATTTTGCACGCCCAATCTTTCAGTTTTTGATTTGTTAAAAAAGTTTGAAATATCCAATAAATGTCGTTCCACTTCATGATTGTGTCCCACTTGTTGTTGATTCTTCACAAAAAAATACAGTTTTATATCTTTATGTTTGAAGCCTGAAATGTGGCAAAAGGTCACAAAGTTCAAGGGGGCCGAATACTTTCGCAAGGCACTGTACAGTGAATGGATGTTGGAAGTAATGATGTCACAATGGGAGCTTTAGAATGTTGAAAAAAGTCACATTAAAGCGGATCTGACAGCATTTTAGTGAGCACTTAGATATGGTAATTTTCACATTTTCATACATTTTTTGAATGTTTGGGAATTTTGGGCAATTTCTCACATGGAATAGCCTTCATTTCTCAGAACAAGAATACAACCCACAAATGCTGATGCTCCAGATACTCAACTAGTCTAAAGAAGGCCAGTTGTATTGCTTCTTTAAACAAAACAACATTTTTCAGGTGTGCTAACATAATTGCAAAAGGTTTTTCTAATGATCAATTTGCCTTTTAAAATTATAAACTTGGATTAGTTAACACAACGTGCCATTGGAACACAGGAGTAATGGTTGCTGATAATGGGCCTCTGTACGCCTATGTAGATATTAAATTAAAAATCTGCCATTTCCAGCTACAATAGTCATTTACAACATTAACAATGTCTACACTATATTTCTGACCAATTTGATGTTATTTTAATGGACGAAGAATGAGCTTTTCTTTAAAAAACAAGGACATTTCTAAGTGACCCCAAACTTTTGAACGGTTGTGTTTGTAGATATGCTAGCCTATTAGCCACATTAGGACTGACTTGCGATCATTGTCCATACTAGTTTAACTGTACTGACATTCCCAAACTTAGTTACATTTGTCAGTTTTCCCCCAAATAGTCATTGAAACTTAAACAGTACACCCTGAATGGAGGCAGCAAACAATGTATCCAGCCAGCTGTGATTTGCAACCTCATAGCAGTATTTTTTGGACTACCAAGAAATGTATTGGTGAATTATATTAAAGCATTGAACTGCATCCATCTATTCTCCAACAATGCCTTTCTGTAAATCATGGTATGTTGAGTCAAAAATAACCTATTTTTAAAACCTATAAAATTCATTTTGTGGTATAAACTAGGAATTGTATATTTTTTGCTGATATTATGATTGTTTGTTTGTTTTATATCTGCAAAGTGGATCAAACACGGTCAGTTCCACTTTAAAGTGAATGTAGAAGGAAAAGAAGGACAAAAAATACAATAGTATATCAAAAAGTTGTATACAAGCAGACTATTCCAGACCAGTCTGCACATTTTTAATGGTGTTTCTAGCTTAAACAGTTATAAGAGGAGTAACGTGCAGAAGAAGTATGACAAATATTTAAAGTCAGGACTTTTGCTTTACAAGTCCCATCTAATAAGTTGATAAACTCTTTTGTGTTGTCCCCAATGATTTGAAATGCATTGTCTTCAGATGTGTGGTTGAATTGGAAAATAAATCATCACAAACATCAAAATCCCTCTACTGTGACTGTGACCCTTTCTACTGTGACCCTTAACTGTCACAGACAGTTTCATATCATTGTTCTGTTGCCGTGGTGATTTCTAGAATTCAATGAAACTCCTCAGGTTGATGTGCTCTGTGCTGTGGGAGGGGTGACATTTCATGAGAGAGAGAGAAAGTGTGTGTGGGTGTGAGATGAGTGGACTGACACGTTTTGAGCCTCTTGTGGACCACGATCTTTCTTCCTCTATCTCACTCTTCTCATTTGCTTGCATTTTCCATTATTCTACCACTCTATCCAATCTGTCCCTCTCCCTTTCCTCCTCTCTACTTTTCTCAATCTTTCTCTCGTTCTCTCCCTTCCTCTGTTTTGACTCCTCTCATGCCACTGTGGTTAATTCCCCATTCACCATGGCTTAAATCAAATTTACTGATAAACTACTTAAGCAGAAAGTCAGATTTACTATTTATATACCTTACTTTCAGAGGCTTAATCATATATATTTTATTATATTTTCAGTTTTACTCCTTCATTTCAGAAGCTCTACCTCTCACTGTTCTCATACTCATTTTAATTTCCACGCCTCCCCCCCTCTCCTGTTCTTTATGCCATATTTTCTTTCTCCGAAGCCAAACTCAGCTAATAAAGTTCTAATTCAAGCACACAGCTGCTTAAGTCCCTCTCTACTTCCATCCTGTTTATCTGTCTCGCTTCTCTGTGTGTGTTGCCTCTTTAAAAAGAACAGCTCAACTATACTATTTTCACATTTCTATGCCAAGCTAAACCAAGTCAGACCAAGCTGTACTGAATCCACCATAGTTGCTGGAACTGTGCTGGAAAGGACAATCTGTACATATAATATTATAATCTGCACGGTACAGTTCTGGTTCGCACGATAGTGTCATCTTCCTTAATTTTCTATATTTTTTTATTATCAAACCTGTTTGTCCATGACTGGGCTGCGACATGGTGTCATACACTTTAAATTATGTAATGAGAATTGTTAACTCACTATAATGACAACTGGTTTACTGGCCAAGTTATTGTTTTATATTGTTTAAACCTGCTTTGTCTTGGGTTTCCACTAGATGGACCAGCGGCAAAGTCTAAATTGTCTATATTGTAAAAATGTGTCCATTTTTTTGTTTGTTGTCTTAATTTAAGGTTAGCAGTGTGATTAAAGCAAAAATCCACCCTAAAACTATATTATGCTATTTGTTTCATTAGTCCACTGTTGATAAAGTCCGAAAATGTTTTACATGTCAGAAATCAAGATTAAGATCATACCGGCTGTATTTCTGTATATTGAAAGTTAAACTTTCTTGAAAACTTGATTGCTGACATGCAAAACATTTTCGGACTATATCAACAGTGGACTAATGAAGCAAATACCAAAATATAGTTTTCATTTAATCACACTTCTAACCTTATGCTTAACCCTAACCTTAAATTCAAATGAAAAAGCACATTTTGGTTTTAATAAATTTTTATGATATAGACAGTTTTTGGGTGGAATTTTCCTTTAAGGTTAGGGTAATATTTACAATCAGATTTACAACAAGAGAAGTTACAGAAATAGGCGGGGTTATGACTTTGCCTCTGGCCCAGGTAGTGACAACCAGTCTTAAGTAAAACTGTCTAACTTTCTCTTTCGTTTTCTTGCGTGCACACAAGGCATTTTCAGATTTTCAACAGAGTATGGCAGGTAACTATTAGTATTTTAATACAGAATGAATGTGATGTGTTGCTGGGAACAACAATTTATCTAATTTGTGTGTACTGTATCATAGTATTGTAAAGAGAGAGAATGCACTCACTCCTCTTGCCTAAACAAATGATTGGGTGCTTGGAAGCTGAGGCCAACAAATTATCACATCAAAAGTGAAAAAGGCCAACACTCACTTGGATTATGTTGCCATGAGAGAAAGTAAAACAACATTTAAATAGTAATTTATGTATTAGTGAGTGCTGGTCTTTTTTGTATTTTGTTGTATCATAGCAACCTGTTCTACTTGTTTTTGTGGTAAATATGTGTGCACCACTCCTATCATCGCTAAAATGAAAGAGTTAAAAAGTGTACAACTTGTTTTTAGTAAAGTAATGAAGTTACTTCGGTCAGCCAGCCATCACACAGCAACATATTCTTGCTTCATGATTGGTTTTCGTTCTCTGAAGTTAAAAGGGAGACGAATATGACAATATTACGGACGACACATTTAAATACTTATAGTATTATGCCGTGTACAGGGCTGTAGCTACGGTATGAGTAGTGATGGGAAACCGAGGCTTTCTGAAGGCTTCGGTTGATTACGCAGAGCTACATTATCTGTCCATAATGCACATTAGTGACATCTGCTGGTCAACAATAAATAGCAGTGTGTGATTGTCAGATATACTTTATTTCTTTTGTCTACTGTCTTCATCAAATCTCTGTGGCGCGGTGGTAAATCGTTGGCTTTAATGGTCAGTCAATAATCAGTTGTAGTATCATGTTCGCATCTCATGCTTCCCTTTTTTTGCCTTCATGTTTACTAATGTTCAACAACGGAATCTATGCCATTATTTTGGGTGCCATTATCACAGATGCTTATACAATACCAAATAAAACGAATTATTTGAACAGTGCAGAAAGTGTGGTTTCACATTAAACAATTTTCAAAACAGTGTGCCTTCCACGGAATTCGACCTCATACCCTCACGTCCCTGAATGTTCCAGAGTTCCCTTCTCTACCTGCTAAACTACCGGTCAGATAAAATTAACCGTACAAAATGCTTAATATTTTTGTAAGTAGAGGTCGGTGTTAGAAAGTAGCTTGGAATCAAAGAAAGCACCGGAACCACGACCAGTAGAGGTCGGTGTTAGAAAGCAGCTTGGAATCGAAGAAAGCACCGGAACCACGGCGAAATAAGTGGGATCTCGCATTTTGCAACACACGTTTTGAAAACGCACGTGATCAAACACTTTCTTCTAATAAAGAGATACAGGCATCCATCCACACGCTGCTTCGAATTTATGATGCGTTCAAAACAACTGGGAACTCGGAAATCTCTGACTTCTGACTTCAGTGCGTTCAAAACAACTGGGAACTCGGAAAAAACGAGCTCCGACTGGGGAAAATTTGAAGGGTCATCCAACTCGGAATTCCAACTCAGGAACTCTGCCCTCTTTCTAGAGCTCCAACTTTCCGACCTGAAGATCACTGACGTCATGATTTGACCTCGTATTTTTCCGAATTCCCAGTTGTTTGGAACGCGGCATATGCCAATTCCCATCGTGACGTATTTCATTAGGCCGTATGACATCTTCACAGACGCCTCGCCAGTGATGCCAATTTAGCATTTTTGTTGCTAGATTTAGCAACTTTTCAGACTACCCTGGCAACTTGTTTTTTCAAATCAGCACCTAGCAACAAATTTAGCTACTTTTAAAAATGTATTTTGAACTTTTAGCAACTTTTGAAACGTCTATCAAACGCTAAAATGCACGCATTTTCCCTCTAAATGACATAAAAAACGATTTTCTCTGTCACACACTCAGTCACAACACGCCTGGCTGCAAAATAAGTATAAGAACTTAAATAAGAAAATAAATAAATAAATAAGAACACCTCCTCCCAGCTGCCCACTGCACTGAAGATAGGAAACACTGTCACCACTGATAAATCCACCATAATTGAGAATTTCAATAAGCATTTTTCTACGGCTGGCCATGCTTTCCACCTGGCTACTCCTACCCCGGACAACAGCACTGCACCCCCAACAGCAACTCGCCCAAGCCTTCCCCATTTCTCCTTCTCCCAAATCCATTCAGCTGATGTTCTGAAAGAGCTGCAAAATCTGGACCCCTACAAATCAGCCGGGCTAGACAATCTGGACCCTTTCTTTCTAAAATTATCTGCCGAAATTGTTGCCACCCCTATTACTAGCCTGTTCAACCTCTCTTTCGTGTCGTCTGAGATTCCCAAAGATTGGAAAGCAGCTGGTGTCATCCCCCTCTTCAAAGGGGGGGACACTCTTGACCCAAACTGCTACAGACCTATATCTATCCTACCGTGCCTTTCTAAGGTCTTCGAAAGCCAAGTCAACAAACAGATTACCGACCATTTCGAATCTCACCATACCTTCTCTGCTATGCAATCCGGTTTCAGAGCTGGTCATGGGTGCACCTCAGCCACGCTCAAGGTCCTAAACGATATCTTAACCGCCATCGATAAGAAACATTACTGTGCAGCCGTATTCATTGATCTGGCCAAGGCTTTCGACTCTGTCAATCACCATATCCTCATCGGCAGACTCGACAGCCTTGGTTTCTCAAATGATTGCCTCGCCTGGTTCACCAACTACTTCTCTGATAGAGTTCAGTGTGTCAAATCGGAGGGTCTGCTGTCCGGACCTCTGGCAGTCTCTATGGGGGTGCCACAGGGTTCAATTCTTGGACCGACTCTCTTCTCTGTATACATCAATGAGGTCGCTCTTGCTGCTGGTGAGTCCCTGATCCACCTCTACGCAGACGACACCATTCTGTATACTTCCGGCCCTTCTTTGGACACTGTGTTAACAACCCTCCAGGCAAGCTTCAATGCCATACAACTCTCCTTCCGTGGCCTCCAATTGCTCTTAAATACAAGTAAAACTAAATGCATGCTCTTCAACCGATCGCTACCTGCACCTACCCGCCTGTCCAACATCACTACTCTGGACGGCTCTGACTTAGAATACGTGGACAACTACAAATACTTAGGTGTCTGGTTAGACTGTAAACTCTCCTTCCAGACCCATATCAAACATCTCCAATCCAAAGTTAAATCTAGAATTGGCTTCCTATTTCGCAACAAAGCATCCTTCACTCATGCTGCCAAACATACCCTTGTAAAACTGACCATCCTACCAATCCTCGACTTTGGCGATGTCATTTACAAAATAGCCTCCAATACCCTACTCAACAAATTGGATGCAGTCTATCACAGTGCAATCCGTTTTATCACCAAAGCCCCATATACTACCCACCATTGCGACCTGTACGCTCTCGTTGGCTGGCCCTCGCTTCATACTCGTCGCCAAACCCACTGGCTCCATGTCATCTACAAGACCCTGCTAGGTAAAGTCCCCCCTTATCTCAGCTCGCTGGTCACCATAGCATCTCCCACCTGTAGCACACGCTCCAGCAGGTATATCTCTCTAGTCACCCCCAAAACCAATTCTTTCTTTGGCCGCCTCTCCTTCCAGTTCTCTGCTGCCAATGACTGGAACGAACTACAAAAATCTCTGAAACTGGAAACACTTATCTCCCTCACTAGCTTTAAGCACCAACTGTCAGAGCAGCTCACAGATTACTGCACCTGTACATAGCCCACCTATAATTTAGCCCAAACAACTACCTCTTTCCCAACTGTATTTAATTTTAATTTATTTATTTATTTTGCTCCTTTGCACCCCATTATTTTTTATTTCTACTTTGCACATTCTTCCATTGCAAAACTACCATTCCAGTATTTTACTTGCTATATTGTATTTACTTTGCCATCATGGCCTTTTTTGCCTTTACCTCCCTTCTCACCTCATTTGCTCACATTGTATATAGACTTGTTTATACTGCATTATTGACTGTATGTTTGTTTTTACTCCATGTGTAACTCTGTGTCGTTTTATCTGTCGAACTGCTTTGCTTTATCTTGGCCAGGTCGCAATTGTAAATGAGAACTTGTTCTCAACTTGCCTACCTGGTTAAATAAAGGTAAAATAAAATAAAATAAAAAAAAGTGCATTGTGAGTGACGTCAGCAGAAGGCCTGCAGCAATTTCTGAAAATTGCAAATCATTGTTGGCTGACTGCAGTAGCAGTAGTACAGGTTCGACGAGCCAAACCCAATGAATATAGTTGGTCACGAATGTTTGATCTTGAACAGAACTTACAACATAAATCAACATGTCTCAATCAAAATTGTACAGACAAAAGTACAGAGAAGAGTGGGAGTCTGTACCTGAACAAATGTCAAACCATATTTTTTGCCGAGATGGCCAGTCAATTTGAGTAACGTTATTGTGGATTCTACGTAATGATGCAGTTTTACGTTATCACGCAATGACATCACAACTTCATTTCGCAACAAATCAACCTGCCTCTAGCAACTTACCCTGAAAATTAGTTGGCAACACTGCGCCTCGCTCGATCAGTCTTGCCTTGTTACTGAACGGACAAGTGTAGCGTTTCCTTTACGTAAAAAGATTGCAGTTGGAGTGCAGTATAACTGCAGTATGCTACAAATACTGCGTAGTTTTTTTACTGCAGTAATTTTGCTTTGTAACTGCAGTTTTGTTTAGTTACGTTTTTCTCAACTTGTTTCTCTAACTTTATTGCAAGTCAGGCTAGCTAGCAACCCCCACCTAACAATTATCATCCAAAAAAAAACGTCATTACCATTAGAGACCGATCAATAGGAGATTTTAGGGAGGCAAAAGTCACCGATTACGATATATCTGCCAATATATGGGTTTTTAGAAGTGGAATGACAAACAAACAAAATATCTCACAAATTGTGCTCCAAAGGACTAACAGATACTCTAAATTATGATTTCTTCAATAATGATTAAAATGTATATTATTTAAGAACATTGTAGTGACTAAATGTTACAATTAACATTATTCAAGAACACTATTTAAGAACATGATAACCACCGAAAAGCAATTATATCCTCTATAAATACGAAAGTACAGTTGAAGTCAGAAGTTTACAATACACTTAGGTTGGAGGCATTAAAACTCGTTTTTCAACCACTCCACAAATGTATTGTTAACTAACTTTAGTTTTGGCAAGTTGGTTAGGACATCTACTTTGTGCTTGACACAAGTAATTTTTCCAACAATTCTTTACAGATTATTTCACATATAATTCACTGTATCACAATTCCAGTGGGTCAGAAGTTTACATACACTAAGTTGACTGTGCCTTTAAACAACGTGGAAAATTCCAGAAAATTATGTCATGCCTTTAGAAGCTTCTGATAGGCGAATTGACTTCTGATGGGCGAATTGACTTCTGATGGGCGAATTGACATAATAGAACTGTTTGGCCATAATGACCATCGTTATATTTGGAGGAAAAAGGGGGAGGTTTGCAAGCCGAAGAACAGCATCCCAACCGTGAAGCACAGGGGTGGCAGCCTCATGCTGTGGGGGTGCTTTGCTGCAGGAGGGACTGATGCACTTCACAAAATAGATGCTATCATGAGGAAAGGAAAATTATGTGGATATATTGAAGTAACATCTCAAGACATCAGTCAGGAAGTTAAAGCTTGGTCGCAAATGGGTCTTCCAAATGTACAATGACCCCAAGCATATGTAACGGATGTAACGGATGTGAAATGGCTGGCTAGTTAGCGGTGGTGTATTCAATCGAAGACGTCACTTACTCTGAGACCTTGAAGTAGTGGTTCCCCTTGCTCTGAAAGAGCCGTGGCTTTTGTGGAGCGATGGGTAACGATGCTTCGAGGGTGACTGTTGATGTGTGCAGAGCGTCCCTGGTTCGCGCCCAGGTCGGGGCGAGGGGACGGGCGTAAAGTCTATACTGTGACATTGATGCTGTTGACCCGGATCACTGGTTGCTGCGGAAAAGGAGGAGGTCAAAAGGGGGGTGAGTGTAACGGATGTGAAAGGGCTAGCTAGTTAGCGGTGGTGCGCGCTAAATAGCGTTTCAATCGGTGACGTCACTTGCTCTGAGACCTTGAAGTAGTGGTTCCTCTTGCTCTGCAAGGGCCGCGGCTTTTGCGGAGCGATGGGTAACGATGCTTCGTTGTTGACTGTTGTTGATGTGTGCAGAGGGTCCCTGGTTAGCGCCCGGGTATGGGTGAGGGGACGGTCTAAAGTTATACTGTTATACATACTTCCAAAGTTGTGGCAAAATGGCTTAAGGACAACAAAGTCAAGGTATTGGAGTGGCCATCACAAAGCCCTGACCTCAAACCTATAGAACATTTGTGGGCAGATCTGAAAAAGCGTGTGTGAGCAAAGATGCCTACAAACCCAGTTACACCAGCTCTGTCAGGAGGAATGGGCCAAAATTTACCCAACTTATTGTGGGAAGCTTGTGGAAGGCTACCTGAAACATTTGACCCAAGTTAAACAATTTAAAGGCAATGTTACCAAATACTAGTGTATGTAAACTTCTGACCCACTGGGAATGTGATGAAAGAAACAAAAGCTGAAATAAATCACTCGCTACTATTATTCTGACATTTCACATTCTTAAAATAAAGTGGTGATCCTAACCAACCTAAAACAGGAAATTTTTACTAGGATTAAATGTCAGGAATTGTGAAAAACTGAGCTTAAATGTATTTGGCTAAGGTGTCTGACTTCAACTGTAAATATGAAACACTTGTTCATCTTACCTTCTTAGGTACAACTTAAAGATTTGTCTATCTATATGATTTAACATTTACACGTTAAATTCTTACTTTTTGTCTCCCTTTACTCAGCTACATATCTTTTTTTATGAGAACAAACTTTTGTCAGTAATGTGGCATCTGCAAAGGACATGAACCGAACATAGCTAGTCGAAGTTAGCTAGTCAATCAAGCAACTCTAGCCCAGATGTTAGTTGCTTTGCAGCTTCTGGTTTCATTTACAAAATACAAGTCTAGAGGTTGTTTAGAACTGCATTCAATAATGACATTATACCGGCAGAAGACATAGTATAGGCTTGGGCCTTCAGCAAATGGCTTGTGTGAGAATGATACTATAAAGATACAGAAGAGCATTGTCTAGAATAACTGCCTGAGCTTCAAAATAGACAGTAAATATGATTTAGGCTAGGCCTATTCTGCTATCTAAATATGCCATGCTGTTGTGTGTTATTTAATGGCCATATAATTGCATAATACATTTTTTATAGCCATGTGGATCTATTGTGGTGATCATGTAACCTAATGAATCACACATTTTCATGTATTTGGGAGCCTTTTATTAGCCATTTTGACTGTTGTACTAGTGGATTTCACTCAGTATGTAGACTTGTTATAGCCATTTGCGTGCGCAACCCCATCACGCAGAATCTATTTCCATATCAATAAATGAGACAAAACAAAATATTGATTGAGTCTTGGCTATAACCTGTCCTGAGCGAAATAGCCAAAGGGTCCCAAATGATCAAGACTATCTACAGCCTATTCTTATTGCCAGATCTGTTTTCCCTATCAGCCACTGCAAGTGCTTTTCAACTATTTTGTCTAAAATGTAATTAGAGGCTATATTTAGCCTATGAGCTAGAGTCTCTTTTTCAGGCGAGCCCTTTAATAAAAACAGTTATAAAACACAAATAGAGTTCTAAAATTATTCCGCAAGACACCTGTACCCAAAATGATTGCAATGCCTACAAGTTGAAGGCCTATTTTTTTATTTAGATCGGCCTAAATGAAACATTGAATTGTTAAAGTGATAGGCTAAATATCTTTGGACAATTTTGATCATTTTGAATACACACATAGATTTCAATAAATAAATAAAGACTGTTCTATTCTTTTTGATTTAGTTCCTATTGCAACTCAGACAAATGACTGACTGGATGACATACTGACTGACTGAACTGATAGATACTACTGGTTATGATGAATTATTCCTGGTATATACTACTGGTTATGACGAATTATTCCTGGTAGATACTACTGGTTATGATTCATTATTCCTGGTAGATACTACCGGTTATGATTCATTATTCCTGGTAGATACTACTGGTTATGATGAATTATTCCTGGTATATACTACTGGTTATGATTAATTATTCCTGGTAGATACTACTGGTTATGATTCATTATTCCTGGTAGATACTACTGGTTATGATTCATTATTCCTGGTAGATACTACTGGTTATGATTAATTATTCTGGTAGATACTACTGGTTATGATTCATTATTCTGGTAGATACTACTGGTTATGATTCATTATTCTGGTAGATACTACTGGTTATGATTCATTATTCCTGGTAGATACTACTGGTTATGATTCATTATTCCTGGTAGATACTACTGGTTATGATTCATTATTCCTGGTAGATACTACTGGTTATGATTCATTATTCCTGGTAGATACTACTTACTGGTTATGAGGATGGTACAATATTGAATGAGTCATATTTTGATAAGGTGCATGCATGGGAATGCCCAAGTCACCCAGAGATATGTCCGTGCTGTAGAGATACACCTAGAGGACTGAAACGTCACTGTTGTATGCATAATACTGCTAGTGCCATCTACACTTGGGCTGGAAAACAAATCCATTATATTAAAGGGGAAGGGGGGGATACCTAGTCAGTTGTACAACTGAATGCCTTCAACATTAGCTACCTGAATGTGAAGTAACTCAACTGAGGAGTAATAGAGAATGGAGACTTTTAACTTGAAAACGTGCAGGATACCGATTTTATTTATACTGTGTTATGCTTGTTCTGGTAGCACTCCTCACAGGCTGTTTGGTGTACGTTCTTTTGTTGGGGAGATGAAAATGCCAAGACTCTGAAAAGTGTTATTGTACGTCAGAGTTACTACACAAGATTTGTTCAGCCTAAAATGTTATTCTGTTAGTTGTAACATGGTGTTTGTATGATCACAGATGAAAGTTCATGTTTACGTTTTTTCTTACGATCCTAAAGATATGTACGTTAAACCTTTTGGCAGGTATCCGGCTCCATAAAACTCCATTGGAATCATATTAACACCCATTATGTATGTTTCCCTTGCATCATCAATGGACCGTGCAGTGCATTCCTTGTCCCACAATCGTGCAGAATGCACTGCACGGTCCATTGATGTAAATTTGGAGTAATCATGGCCCAATTACCGACCGGGCACACAGGGCATGTGGCCATGGGCACTAACTTCTGGGGCCCCCACCCATTCATTAAATTATAGTTTTTAATCCCGGTGCTGAGTTAATGTGATTTTTTGCGTAGCGGCTAATTGTATTGCTAATAGGCTGTGTTTGTAGAGTGACTGAGATAAATGAAGCTACAGCAACCAATGTGATAATGGCAGGGGTAATTTTTGCTTGTTTTTGCTGGTCTCTAAATAACATTCTAGAGTTTTTGAATTGTTTAGAAATTCAGTCAAATGAGGTTCAACTTTCTGTCTAGACTTGACAGTTCATGCAGCTTTAGTATTCTGATCATGGAATTCTGAACGTGTCATGCGTCTACACTTCTACCATGTCCACAGTGTTTCCGGAATCCCTTTTCCCGTGCTATATTCAAATGCCAGTATGCATTCTACAAATGGTGGAAGCCTTACGAAAAAAAGATTGCAGTCAGAGCACACTGCAGTATAACTGCAGTTGGAGTGCAGTACACTGTAGTTATTCTGCAATTACCTCGTCAAAAATACCACATTCGACTGCAGTTACTCGACTTTTACTGCAGGGCCCAAACTGCAATCTTTTTTTTTGTCAGGGAATAGGCCAAATATGATAATAACACAACAACAACTGATGGCAGTAGCTAACTAGCCAGCTAACCTCTGTAGCTAGCTAGCAAGCATTGCAAACAGTTTAGCATAACTCCAGTAAATGTATGTATATATATATATATATATGATTCTAAATATTAGCTAGCTGGCTAGCATTTATGAGGCTAACAAAAACGTTCCTCACACGTTAGGAACTTATTTCTTCCAATGTTATAATGAAAAGGTGCCTCTCGGTCCCAAAGCACACGTTTTCTGGAGACTTGTGGGAGGAGTGCTGATGACTTCGCCCACTGTATGTGCTCTCGGTAGCCTGATAGCATCCAGACAGAAGAAATCCACACACAATGCATCCCTAACCACCTCCTGAAATGCTCAGCCAGATCTGAACATAGTCAGACCTGTAGAGAAATGCTATTTCTTATGCAGGTGACCAAACTATTGCTAATACAGGGCTACAACTCAAAGTAAAGCCTGTGGGGTCCCCTACAGGATAGCTCCCGCATTACACTAATTGCCAAAACCAGCGCACACACATAATCTCCTTTGTAGCTGAACATTGTGTGCCCGAAGAGGATTCTACGATGACGGACAGACAACTGAGCCAATGGCGGAAGACTACAGACTACACCCCAGCTGAACCAATCCAAAGATCCGATCTTCCAGAATCAACCTACTTTCTGTTCTATATATAAGTGGTGTACTGATTGTAACGGTCTCTTTGTCTGCAGTTCCGTACGAACTAGCGGGGGAGCCGTAATTACGCTGTTCTAGATATCTTCACTCTGAATAAACTGTCGCTTGTCATACAATTTACCACCTTGTCTGAATCGATCCTTGACCGACTCGCCCGTCTACATATCTAATTTCTAACAGACCACAAACGACTTTTGAGAGTCTAGACTCTCTTTTCAATGTAATCTTCCTATTCTGATAGCAGAAGTCGCATGCAAGTCTCCTCCTGCAGTAATTTTGTAGTGTAACTGCAGTTAGAGTGCAGAATAACTGCATTAATTCTGCAATTACTACGTCCAAAATACTACAGTCGACTGCAGTTACTGCACTTTTACTGCAGTTTCAAAACTGCAATCTTTTTTTGTAAGGGGTAGTCTGTTTCTACATGCTCTAGTGCTTAATGCTGATTCAGGCGGCTTCAGGAATTTGTTTGTTACAGAGACTGACGGTATAAAACGTATGATTGTCAATAACCATTCTCTAATAATCATTCTCATGTTCTCTTTCTTTCAATTTGGACAGCCGAAATATTGGACAGGGAAAGGGGGAACCTTGTGAAGAGATTAAACGAGGCCAACATCAAACGTCTAGTAGATATACTCTTTAGCCAAAACGTGATCAATCAATTTGAGAAGGAAACCATAATGGAGACACATGGGCGGGCAGATAAAGCACGCGTCCTTGTGGACATTACCTATGCCAAAGGTGAACGTGCGTCTGAGCTCATGATCACCCAACTAAAGGTTGTTGACCTCATGCTGTACAATGACATCTTTTTAAAAATGGATTCCATGGATTGCATGGATGGATCTCCAGGTAAGGAAGGATACAAGTTATTTCAGCCAACACATAGTTATTCCAGCCCACTGGGTTTACAAAATTCCGATAACGTTCCCAAAATTCCCAGGTTTTTGAGAAATCCTGGTTGAAGGATTCCGGATTTCCTGCTTATCCCCTCCTGATTCCAGGAATCTTCCCACCAGATGTTCTGGAAAACATGAACATTTTGGGAAAGTTGTCAGAATTGTGCTACCCTACCTAATGTGTAATTTCAAACTAGAATAATACTGCAGTTGTGACATGCTCTATTTTTCTCTCTGTAGTTTTCAACATGAGATGATGTGAGATGACTGAAGAGGAGAAAATAGCCACCTTTTAATACCACAATCCGGAGCCTGTAGATTTTTCTGTTGTTTATACCTTATCATATCATCCTTTCAAGGTTAAAAAGCATTCTCAATAAATAATCTACATTGAAGGTGTTGTTTTTGTTGTTTTTGTCCCTTCCTCTGTTTTTGTCCTCTCCTGCCACTGTGGTTAATTCCCCATTCACCATGGCTTAAATCATTTTACTGATAAACTCCTTAAACAGAAAGTAAGATTTACTATTTATATACCTTCTTTTCAGAGGCTTATATATATAGACGTATACCTTCTTTTCAGAAACTCTTTCTCCTTGGTTCTGCAGATATCAGTGGCATATCCTGTAATGCTCTCTCTCTCACAGCATATCCTGTTTTCCTCTCTCCGTGGCCAAACTTAGTGAATGAAGCTCTGATTCAAGCACACAGCTGTGCTTTAAAACCCTCTCTCCCTCTTGTGTCCCATTTCGCCCCTACTCTTCTTTCTCTTCCTCTCTTGTCTACCCACATAATGTTCTGTCTCTCTCTCTCTCTGCCCTTGTATACTCTCACATCTTTGCACTCTCGCTCTATCTCGCTTTCATTGCTATGATGGTGAGTTAAAAAGGTCCTTTAGCCTGTCATCACGTCATTCACCATTCAGAGGTCAAGCTCTATAAATCTCTCATCACTAGTTACCACAGCCACAAAGTCATAAACCCCTTTCATTTCTACAATTGTTCTTCTTAAAATTTGAATTTAAACGCTACCCTTACCTTAACCACACTGCTAACTTTATGCCTAACACTAACCTTAAATTAAGAGTTTAAAAAAGCTAATGTTTCCAAGTGGACACTATAAACTGAGTACACAAAATATTATCCAAGACAGACTGACCAGGTGAATCCAGGGTGAAAGCTATGATCCCTGATTGATGTCACTTGTTAAACCAAATCCACTTCACATTGTAGATGAAGGGGAGGAGACATGTTAAATCATTATTTTTAAGCCTTGAGACACGAATTGTGTGTGTGCCATTCATGGGCAAGACAAAATATTTAAGTTCCTTTGAACAGGGTATGGTAGAAATGCAACGCTGCTGGTTTCCCATGCTTCCCATGTGTATCAAGAATGGTCCACCACCAAAAGGACATCCAGGCAACTTGACCGTTGCCACAGCTGTGGGAAGCATTGGAGTCAACATGGGCAGCAAGGGTGCTTGTGCGTGTGCATGTGTGACTTCTGGGGGTGGAGCTTAGCGAATATCGGGGTAGCAAAGCTTCTGATTGGCTGCCCAGTTGCAAGTATTACTAAACCACGCCTTGTTTCACCGCATGGGACGCCCCAGTTCTGAGTCAATTCACAGCCGTTACACGTCATTTTAAGATAGAAAGTCGACAAAAAGTCAACCTCTAAATATATATATATCTGAGCGCTCCAATTAATAGTTGCTACGTGAGCAGCAATTTGTAAAGTTTTTGAAAGGATTCGTAGTTTACAGAAAGGCTACATGATGGTTCTGAAGTCGGCAGACGGAGTGGGTAAGTAGCACCAGACTTAATTAGCCAATGCTATTTGATGTAGGACTTAGCTTTATAAACAGTTAATACCTGTATGCTATTTATTTTTCATCTAAGTTATTGCTACCTTGTTTCTGTTGGCTATTAGTAACATGTTTTCGCCGTGCCTTTTACGGTTGACTGGCTAAAATAACTTACCCAGCCTGCAATAGCGCAACAGGTCTTCATATGCTAATTTCCAGACGACCTTAGAACAAAAGGTTCATTTAGCGGACTGAGTTGAGGCCATGCAGCGGTGTGTGCACTGTGTATCACTGAAATCATAATGCGTGTGTGTCTACGATACATCGTTTCTACATCAGCCGAAGACGTAAGATGCGTTTTCCAAAACGCCATGCAGCGAGAGTGTTTGCTAAGTGCATTGTTGAGGCATGTGTCGATACTAATTGGATCAAAAGAAAAGCAGTGCTGCTCCGATCAGCTTTCTCCATTCAAATCTTACCACAAAGAGCAACTGAAGGCAATAAAAGTACTTACTTTATGTTCGTATTCCTATCTTTATTTATTCTTGTTGCATTGTCGAAAAGGAACCTGCAAGTAAGCATTTAGTTGGACGATGTATTCCATGCCTATCCAGAACATACGAATAATAAACTTAAACAACTTCTCTGGTAGAAAACAGCAGTTGTGGACTCAAGTCACATGACAAATGTGAATAATTTAGACTTGAAAATAAAATGACTTGATTTGAGATTGACTTGAAATTACAAATAATTTGTAGTCTGCAAATTGACCGCAAGACTTCCAAACAGATACAATATTTGACTAAAACATAATAATTTCAAGCCTTGCATACATTTGCAGGGTTTCTTCTGGATCAAAATGTGTCTTAGGTGGTGGGGGCGTGGCAGTCGGCATGGCCAACAGTGCTGTCGCCAACTGAACATTTTAAAAGCCATCCTGTTGGCGGCAGTGACAAAAGTATCCAGTTTTAGAGCTCATTTCCTGCAATTATACACATTTTGCAGTGAGGCTGAGAGAGAAATGCTAATTTATGCCTGGATTCACCTAGCCAGTATATGTCATGGAAGGAGCAAGTGTTGGGGGGGGATAAAATCACGGGCTGCCAGTTGGGGGAATCCTGGTGTTCGTGGCTTAATCTACACACAGCCAGAGACAGTAGCCACAGCATCGCCCTTGGAAAAGAAAAAAAAACACTGCAACAGATTGGCTAGTGAAACGCACACTCTGCACTCTGATTGGACCTTCAAACTGTCAATCAACACAGGTCGGTTGAGCTAGCGAACAGATTGTTGATTTGCTGTACAGATATAGGATCGGGTGCAGTGCAAACGTCAAATTGTAGAAAGAGAGGATTGCCATAATAAATAAATATGCAGCTCCCTTTTCGAGCTTGTCTCTTCGCTGCAACTCCCCAATGGGCTCCTCCGAAACATGACCCGCAAAACCGCGCATCTTAACACCAGCCCGCTAAACCCGGGAGCGAGCCGCACCAATGTGTCAGAGGAAACACGTTAAACTCATGACCAAGGCCAGCCTGCAGGTGCCCGTCCCGCCACAAGGAGTCACCAGAGTGAAGTATTTGAAATATTTGCTTTTGCTTTCGCACGTTTCTAATACTACAATAATTGCTAGCGTTTCATAATTCCATTACCTTACTGTTTATTGCAACACGTAGACATTTCTGTTTCTTCTTGTTTGAAACGAATGATCCACTTCAATTTGCATAATACCGCCCAAACAGATCCACAGATAATGCAATTTCAATCGCACTCCACACTGCCCTTTCCCACCTGGACAAAAGGAACACCTATGTGAGAATGCTGTTCATTGACTACAGCTCAGCGTTCAACACTAGTGCCCACAAAGCTCATCCTTAAGCTAAGGACCCTGGGACTAAACACCTCCCTCTGCAACTGGATCCTGGACTTCCTGACGGTTTAAATGAAGATAGGGATTTACAAACTACAGGCCACTAAATACCCTGGTTTAAATGAAGATAGGGATTTACAAACTACAGGCCAATAAATACCCTGGTTTAAATGAAGATGGGGATTTACAAACTACAGGCCACTAAATACCCTGGTTTAAATGAAGATAGGGATTTACAAACTACAGGCCACTAAATACCCTGGTTTAAATGATGATATGGATTTACAAACTACAGGCCACTAAATACCCTGGTTTAAATGAAGATAGGGATTTACAAACTACAGGCCACTAAATACCCTGGTTTAAATGAAGATATGGATTTACAAACTACAGGCCACTAAATACCCTGGTTTAAATGAAGATGGGGATTTACAAACTACAGGCCACTAAGTACCCTGGTTTAAATGAAGATATGGATTTCTCACCCTTCCTGTAGGGTTGTGATTGGTTCATTTGCTGTCATCTAGTGGACATTTTGCTCTATTGCCCTCAGCTATGGTTAGACTGTTGTTCATGTTTTGCTGTGTTCTAGTGTACTATGGTATAATTAGCTTTCTTATTCTTGACACTTCTCCCAGTCATATTTAAGGTTAGAACTACCTTTTAGTGTTCTGATACTTCTAGTTTGGAGTTGTATTTTTATGATAACATAGCTACAGTATTTCAATGTGTATAGTATTGCTTACTAGGTGTGTCCAATCAATTGTGTAACCACTCCCTCTTCCAATTAGGGCTAATTGAAAAGCTGTTTAAAAGAGGACCTTGTATTCCTCTTTTTTTGTACTCCCTGACGAAGGCCATGCAGCCAAAACGCGTCGTTTAAAAAAAAAAAAAAAACTTTATTAGTATGGCATGTTTAATAGAAACAAAGGCATTTTAATCAATTATATGAAGAGTGCCTTGGTCCTCCTTTCTTTTTGATGACCAATTTACCCCTTTTACCAAAGAGCACCTATCTACCAAAGTTTACTATTGTGTACCTTAGTAGCGCTTCCCTTCCTCTTTCTAAATCGTTTGGAGTGCTGCAGTTCTCAAACGATATTGTGCTTATCACTCTCATGGCTATCAAGCAATGCATTCCGCCAAAATAGTCATTCACAATCTAATCCGAGTGCTGCCACAACTAGATCTTGTTTCAAAGTACCAATAAATAATCTTATCTATATGCCTAGCAATCAAAAGTTTTAAAATCACGCTTTTACAAGTCTGTCACAAATGTCAGCTCCAATAAGCCCCTTATGGTGAACTACATGTGAACGAGAGGCTTGTAGAATCATGACTATTTCGAGTCATCGTTCGCCGGTAGGGGGTCCTGTGTGCCCAGGGCATAACTGACTCAAATTAACAAAATTAGTAGAAAGATTCATTAGCAGTAAAACATTGAAATCAGCCCTAGCCTTATCAGGAAGCCAATATAGAGAGACTAGCACTGGAGTAACATGACCACATTTTGGGGTTCTAGTCAGAATTCTAGCAGCTGTGTTTCAGCACTAACTGACGTTTATTTGGTGCTTTATCCGGGTATCCGGAGACTAGAGCAGTGATCTAGAAGTGACAAAAGCATGGATGATCTTTTCTGCATAATTTTTGGACAAAAAGGTTCTGATTTTTACAATGTTACGAAGATGGGGGGAAAAAGCTATTGATATGGTCGTCAAAGAGATCAATGTCTAGAGAAACGGTGAGGTCTTTCAGTTTTTTTTCCCAGACGACTGTACAACCATACCGATTTAATTGGCAAATCCAACAGCAGAACATTTTGTTTCTTGGGACCTAGAACTAGCATCTCTGTTTTGTCTGAGTTTCAAAGTAAAAAATGTGCCTTCATCTCTCCTTATGCCTGAAAGACAGGCTTCCAGGGTAGGCAATTTTGGGGCTTCATCATGTTTCATCGAAATATACAGCTGTGTGTCGTCCGAATAGCAGTGAAAGTTGAGTGTGTTTCCGAATGACATCACCAAGAGGTAGAATATATAGTGAAAACAATAGTGGTCCTAAAATGGAACCTTGAGGAACGGTGACACTTACAATTGATTTACAAGCATTTCGCTACACTCGCATTAACATCTGCTAACCATGTGTATGTGACAAATAAAATTTGATTTGATTTTTGATTTGTCAGAGGACAAACCATCCACAGAGGTGATCTTTCTGACAGATAAGATCTAAACCAGGCAATAACTTGTCCTTGTAGACCAATTAGGGTTTCTAATCTCTCCAAAATAATGTGGTGATGGATGGTGTCAAAGCAGCACTACGGTCTAGGAGCATGAGGACAGATGTAGAGCCTTGGTCTGATGCCATTAAAAGGTCATTTACCACCTTCACGAGTGCAGTCTCAGTGCTATGATGGGGTCTAAAACCAGACTGAAGCATTTCATATACATTATTTGTCTTCAGGAAAGCAGTGAGTTGCTGCGCAACAGCTTTTACATTTTTTTTGAGGGGAATGGGAGATTCGATAGGCCAACTTTTTTTTGTGTGTTATTATTTACAAATATTTTCTGGGTCAAGGTTTGGCTTTTTCAAGAGGCTTTATTACTGCCACTAAAAAAGTGAGTTTGGTACACAGTATAATGCTTGACAGTTTAGAGGCAATGACTATTTCCATGAATCTGTCGATACAGGATTAAAAAACTTGAGCATCTCTATTGATCCAGGGCCTGGCAGTTCTGTGCTTCTTGTTAATCCAGCCGCTTTGTCAGATTTCAAAAAGGCTTTATGGTGAAAGCATACTATACGATTATCTGAGGCACCCTGCATACAAAACCATGAAAAACATTTTCCAACCAAACAGATGCATAACGAAAGTCAGAAATAGCAATAAAATTAAATCGCTTACCTTTGAAGATCTTCATCTTTTTGCAATCCCAAATGTCTGTTACACAATGAGTGGTCGTTTTGTTCGATAAAGTCCTTCTTTATGTCCCAAAATGTCCATTTATTTGGCGCGTTTGATTCAGAAATACACCGGTTCCAACTCACACAACATGCCTACAAAGTATCTAATAAGTTACATGTAAACTTGGTCCAAACATTTCAAACAATGTTTCTAATCCAACCTCAGGTACCCTAAAATGTAAATAATCGATACAATTTAAAATGGAATAATCTGTTTCCAATACCAAAGAAAAACAACGAGGAGCGCACTCCTGTTCACACGCACCAAAAGACTAGAGTCCTTCTGAGTGACAAATGGAAAGAATAGGTCTACTTCTTCATTTCTCAAAAGAAAAACATCGAACAATTTCTAAAGACTGTTGACATCTAGTGGAAGCCATAGGAACTGCAATTTGGATCCTAATAAATTGGGTTTCCCATAGAAAAGTATCAGACAATCCAATGACCACAATTTTTAGCCCCCTGGATGGATTGTCCTCTGTGTTTTGCCTGCCAAATCAGTTCTGTTATACTCACAGACATTATCGTAACAGTTTTAGAAACTTTAGAGTGTTCTCTATCCAAATCTACCAATTATATGCATATCCTGGCTTCTGGACCTGAGTAACATGCAGTTTACTTTGGGCATGCTTTTAATCCGGATGTCAAAATACTGCCCACTAGCCTTAAGAAGTTGATGCTTTTGGGAAACTGGGATCAGGTCTGTCCAGAGGTTCTTTGCATCAACTTAGTATCAGTAACTGAAACTGTAGCTAATGGACTCGCAGCAGTCCAACCCGGAAGCACACATTGAGTAATACTCACTGAGGTTTATGTACTGTAGCATCTCTTAGAGGACAAGTTGTTTATGTTGCCTGATTTAAAAAAAGAAAAGTGAAATAATTGGACAGAGTGCCCCTTGTTGCATAATGGTTTGTTTATCATTAAGTCAGAGATCATATTCAGTGCTGGAGGTCATTGGTGTACAGTCCTACAGTCATGAGTACACATACCTAGGGCTATGTGTGAGAGTCCACGGGGTGGAGACTGTGTATAATGCTTGGAGGGAAAGAGGGAGGAGTTGCGGGGGAGGGTTCCCCCCCCCTGTCAGGTCAGTGATTTCTCAACAAATTGTAGAGTGATTGAGCTGAACACTCCTGGTTCACACACTTGCTCTCTCGTGCTCTTCCTCACACCCTCTGTGGTGTGGTGGAGCAGCTAGCCTGTTACCTTGCTCGCTCTCTCATTACAAGTTTGTAGTAGTGATGTGAAAGACAGATGGTAAGCTTGGCAGGTAATTAAGGGTTAAGGACAGTCTCCCTGGTTGCAGGGGAGAGGGGGCAGTGTTGGTTTATTTTAGTATTCCACCACGGGATTGGAGGGCTCAGAGGGACTGGGATTGTCTGGGTTATACTGCTTGTCTGGACTGGGGTACTGGTGGGTTGCACTGGGGCAGAAGAACCAGACTGGTCTGCTGTACTGGGAGAGAAGTCTGGACTATATTATTGAGAGACTACTACTGCCAGACTGGATTAGACAAAGACTGGACTTTATTTTTTTGAGCTGGAGTTTTTCTGGGCTGGACTGGGTGAGAAGTGTCTGGTACTGGACCTGGGAAATTCATTCTACAGGTACAGTAGACAAGACTGGAGACTGTGTGTGTGAGTGGGCTCTGTGGAGACTGGTAGATGGACTAAAGGGTGAAGCAAGTGTTCTGGACCTGTGTTATACTGGTAACAGTGGAAGGACTGGGAGAGACAAACTCGCTCAGGTAGGAACACTACACGCTGTGTGTCTACCCCTTTTCCCGCTCATATTATCGTCACACTGCTAGGAAACAGCCACCTCTTGACATCAGGAAACACACAGCAAAAATATAGTACATGCTGTATCAGCTGATAACGCAATGTGTGTGTGTGTGTTAAGGTCTGATTGAGAGATGCAACAGTAACTGCATGCTCTTATCAGTTCATGGGCAGAACAGTGCATGCGTGTGTCTGTTTGGGTGGACAAGACTACACAATGTAACCAAACTATCCCTCCCAAGCCTTCTCAATACCCACCAGAAACATTGAACTGATGTCATATACTGTTAGCTAGTTTTAACAAATGTATCAGGTCAATGCTGATTGGTAAAATATCCACAATACAAAAGATGATTCTTCGTTGTTTTAAATGTGTTTATTGATAGAAGTAAGAGGAGCCATTTAGACTCCAAGTGGCCTTAACATAGACTCTTTACCATTACAGCACTAGTTAACCCATTGATTACAGCACTAGTTAACCCATTGATTACAGCACTAGTTAACCCATTGATTACAGCACTAGTTAACCCATTGATTACAGCACTAGTTAACCCATTGATTACAGCACTAGTTAACCCATTACAGCATTCATGGTGTTGTCACAGATACACCTTTCACCACATTTTTCCGCCAACTTTAGCATCCCATCTTCTTTGTGTCTGCTTTCTTTTATATATGAAAGGTATTGCTGGCAACAAAGCCATGCACGACCTAGTCATGATTGACGTAAATTCCTGCCTACGGCTTAGTATGAAATGTAGCCGTAATGCTGAGGCAGCATTGGCACGCACTACACTCTTAAGCTCTTGATGGTTGCTAGGCAGCACCCGTTAGTTACTACTATCCTCCTGGCAGTTCTACACTTTAGGAGGCATGTCACTTCACCCATCTCTTCACCAAATGCACTGTTTTCTTAACCACAACTTGATGGATCCATAGAGGATTACTGTGGGAATAGATATTACTGAATGACAACATATTGGAATAAAGTAGGCTAATGCAATTGAAGGCATCAAATTATTGCTTACTGAAAGTCATCCAATTTTGAATATATTTAAAGCAATATTTCCAGTGGTGTAGAGTAATTAGGTAAAAATACTTAAGTATTTAACTATTCATATTTTTGACAACTTTTATTCCACTACATTCCGAAAGAAAATAGTGTACTTTTTACTCCTTACATTTTCCCTGACACCCAAAAGTACTCCTTACATTTTGAATGCTTAGCAGGACACACATTTTCTAATTCACGCACTTATCAGGAGAACATCCCTGGTTATCCCTACTGCCTCTGATCTGGCAGACTCACTAAACACAAATGCTTTGTTTGTAAATTATGTCTGACTGTCCGTAAATAAACAAGAAAATCGTGCTGTCTAGGTTGCTTAATATAAGTGTAACAGTTTAGCTTTCGTCCGTCCCCTCGCCCCTACCCGGGCTCGAACCAGGGACCCTCTGCACACATAGACAACTGACACCCACGAAGCATCGTTACCCATCGCTCCACAAAAGCTGCGGCCCTTGCAGAGCAAGGGGAACCACTACGTCAAGGTCTCAGAGTGAGTGATGTCACCGATTGAAACGCTATTAGCGCGCACCACCGCTAACAAGCTAGCTATTTCACATCGGTTACATAAGGAATTTGAAATGATTTATACTTTTACTTTTGATACTTAAATATACTTAACCAAATACTTTCACTCCAGTAGTATTTTACTGGTTGACTTTTACTCGAGTAATTTTCTTTTAAGGTATCTTTACTTTTACTCAAGTACGACAATTTGGTACTTTTTCCACCACTGACTATTTCTGCACCATTTCATGCTGCTTTGAGATAAGCATGGGGACATGCTCAATCAATATTAGATTTTTCTTTCCACTGAATCTCCGTTTGGATATTGGTTGGGCCAGAATTAGGCTTTGGAAATGTTAGCTGAGGTGAGTGCTGCTCATGATCATCTTGTCTAGTTGGCTCATTTATTTACACTGATCAGAACATTTAGCCAGGATGTTGTGTAGTTTAACAAGTGGATTATTTTGCTCTTCACTTGCAGTTGCTCAGTAGCCTAGGCCTACTCCCAACCAAACGCCTGTGACTTGTCTTAATCAATCCAATGTGATTTTGTTTCACTGAACCTCTATGTATAAATAAGTGGAGGTGGTATAGGTCATCTCTTTGTTTGCTGATCTATCACTGATTATAAACTGGGTGGTTCGATCCCTGAATGCTGATTGGCTGACAGCCGTGGTATATCAGACCGTATACCACGGGTATGACACAACATATACATTTTTACTGCTCTAATTACGTTGATAACCAGTTTATAATAGCAATAAGGCACGAGGAGGTGTGGTACAGCAGTTCCTCCTTTAAAAGTTGCGAGCTTACACTGCGGGACTTAGAGGTACCCAGCATCACTGCTTCATTGCTCCAGACCTCCGCAAGGGAGAGTTAGTGCTCATTATGCATTTGGGTCCCAAGCTTTTTATATGACCAATCATACATATCGAGACGAATTTGACGCGAGCCACCCGTCCCTGGTGACTTTCTTCAGCAAAGATGGCTGACAAAACATTACGGTGGAAGCAAATGTTAGGAATTATAACGTTATAACGAGTCAAGCAAAAAATGTACAATTGAGAAGAATATGTTAGTTAATGTAGAGACAAACGATTGTGCATATTTTTTTTGTCATAAAGTAAATGTACGAAAATTGCTATTTAGCAAGTTAGCTGACTAGCTAACATTAGCCAGCTAGCTAGCTAATGTTATGACATGAGTATGACATTGTAATTCAGGTTGATTAATGTTTTAGGGACTCCTGAGAACCAGCAAACCAGGCTGTCGTCTGGATGTAAAGAAGCTAAAGCTAAAGCTTTTACTGCACGTTGAATGTACAACTATTTATTTTCTTATTGTTTAGTGGATGATAAAAGTAGCTATGCCTATGGATGTGTACCTAGCTACATTATGTAGCTGATCTGTGTATGGAACCTAAAACTTTAGTTTCTGAACTAATATTCATACCAATGAACCTCAGCTATCATAGTTGTTGTATCAAGTTCAAGTCTGAATGGCATTAATGAAGCCTATGGATTGAGTGGAATATAATCACTTTATTGTGCCAAGGATGCAAGTCCTATATACATATACTGTAGTTATTACCACGCATGAGATGCCCACAGTGTAGCCTGTACATTGAATATATTCACTGATCATGTACTCTTCCTTGGCAATAAAGGTGTTGTTCAGGTATGAATCTCTGAGACATTCTTTTTCAGTCATATCCAATACCAGGTGTATCAAACTCCATTCTTAGAATGATGCCATGACTGCATGTATGTATTACAGATATACACTTCAACAGTGTTTACCACTCCTGCTCCTGGGACATCAATGATTACACATTGTAACTATGCAATAGACTATAAACATGATTTAAGCAAAAGCTAATTTGTAATTCCTATATACAGACAAAAACAGTACAACTACACTGCCTATGCATATCTAACTCCCTACATCTGCATTAATCTGAGGACACAGGATAGGTATAGTATTTCAATGAGATACTTAATTTCAACCAGTGGAGAATGTGAAACGCTTTATTGAAAGTTAGTTATCCAGGTGTTATAAATACATGCATTATAAATATAATTGTAATATTATTAAGTTCAATCAGTACTTCAATGCACATATGGTGTGCATTATAAAGAAAGAGGAGGTTGGGAGAGGTGTAGCAGACAGAACTATATACCTAGGTGTCATCTAAAATAACCCTAATTTATAAGACTGTTCTTAATTGATTAATGGTGGTGTTACCATCTATGTGAAGCTAGCCACAATAGTGGACTTTGCGGTTAGCCTTCAAAATAAAAGTATGGCATGATTCTATTTGTATACATTTGCATTACTGTCAATTACACTTTTTTTAAATTTATTTTGAAGGCAAAACACAAATTCCACTTGTGGCTAGCTTCACAACACATAACCCGGTCCGGTCGAGCGTCACTAGCCAGATGAAGCAAGCTGGCTGCTTATAACATTAGCTTTGGACAACAGGGTTAAGTAGCTAGCTAGCTATTTATTTTCTTGAACTGAAGTCCAATTTCAATAGGCGAACAACAAGTGGCATCCTAGCTAATACTTACTCACAAGGATTTCTAAATCATTGCTAACAATAATGAAAATTACTGTAGTTTCTACCGGTCATTGTTTTCAGGCTGATTTGTTTTATACTGTTCAATACAATCAGAATGGAGAAAGACCCATTGAAATCATTTAGAATATATGTGTTGCCACCCAAGGGTCACGCACTACTCATAAAGCAAATGTAGAACTTTTATTAATCAAAAACATAAAATACTTAAAAATGCCATATGATATTTTGGCCATATTGCCCAGCCCTAGTCTGAGGACGTCGGGAGATGGATGTGGTAACCGGCCACTAGGGGCAACAGTGAACGCCGTTAGCTACAAGTAGTTTTTGGTTTTGCGTTGTGGACAGGGATGGCGGATGGGTGTTTGGAATCAGAGGCAGATGCTAAGGTTATATTTATGAGTCTAGCAATAGCATATTTTTGCTTTAAGCCTACCCCAAATCTTAATCTTTACTTTAACCGTTCAGAGTGATTGCCTAACCTTAAGAATTCTGAGTTAATGCCTAGACTTAACACTAACCTTTAAAAATTGGGATTTAATGCCTAAATTGAACCTTAAACACTTCTAACTTTGACGTTTGGAACAACTTCTAAATTTGACGTTTGAGAAATGTCTGACGTGAGACAGAGATTGTGTAGATTATTTTGCTTGATTGTGTATGGGCATCTCCAAAAGCCCACGGAGGTTGTGAAATATGAACATGAGACTCGCATTCTTTTGAAAATATAAATGATTATTTTACGAGTTTTGGAAACCCTAATCTACTGCCAGAAGATTAGAAATGGGCCATTTTCTACTTTTCAACTGAGGTAAACAACCAATACTAGCCTGGATTGTCCCACCACCTGCCAACCCCTCTTTACGCTACTGCTGCTCTCTGTTCATCATATATGCATAGTCACTTTAACCATATCTACATGTACATACTACCTTAATCAGCCTGACTAACCCGTGTCTTTATAGCATCGCTACTGTTTTTTACTGTTGTTTTTATTTCTTTACTTACCTATTGTTCACCTAATACCTTTTTTTGTACTATTGGTTATAGCCTGTAAGTAAGCATTTCACTGTTGGATTCGGCGCACATGACAAACTTTGATTTGATGTTCTGGAGATCTCTCTCTTCAGCTCCTCCACCTCTCCCTCGCTGGCTGTTATTTTGGCCCCCAGGGCTGAAAAACCATGAAAAGAATCATCAGTGAACATTCAATCTACCATAGGTTTAAAAAATGTGAAATAGAAAGGTTAACTAGAAAGACTAACTATTTCCTTTTTAAGTAAATGTTAATCATTACCTGCATTCTCTGTCTCACTGGCTGTCACTCTGCCCCCCATGGTTGACAGTTCGCTGCTTGGGCTGAAATTATGGACATTTTTTAATGCTCACATAAGCCAGAATTTATTTTGGACCACTTTTTTGTTGTATTTTATCCCCCTTTTCCCAATTTCAGTTACGATCTTGTGTCATTGCTGCATCTCCCCAATGGGCTCAGGAGAGGCGAAGGTCAAGTCATGTGTCCTCTGAAACATGACCCGCCATATCGCACTCCTTATCACCTGCCTGCTTAACCCGGAAGCCAGCTGCACCAATGTGCCTGAGGAAACACTGTTCAACTGACGACCGCAGTCAGCCTGCAGCCACCTGGCCAGCCACAAGGAGTGGTTTGAATGTGATGAGCCAAGTAAAGCCCCCCCCACTCCCTGTCACGGCCAGTGGTGATATAGCCTGGGATCAAACCCGGGTCTGTAGTGATGCCTCTAACACTGCGGAGGGGGGAAGCGAGGGAGAAAAAAATTCCCCCCCCTCCTTTCCTCCTCTGATGAAATATCACATGGATTTTGGGAGTGTGTGTGCTCGCGGATGTGATGTTATTCTCAGCTTCAATGTTAAAATGGGAGCTGATAGTTTGGTCCCCTGCTCCAGCCTACTTCAGCTGCCCTATGGTGTAATGGGTGTGTCCTTTCTTCCTCCCCGATAGACATGTGGTTCTCTCTTTCTCTTATCTTTGTACTGCATATATTGTTCAGGCCTGTGTGGGCGTCTGGAAGGTTTTGGTTAGTCTTGTGAGTGCTTGCGGGATGGGGAGAGGGTGGGATGGAGAGAGAGGGATGTGGCTGGTTTGTAGTGTGTGTGTGTGTCACCCCAGTCAGTGGCTAGGAGGGTGTTGGGGAGGTATTATTTTGATTGATCTAGGCTATGTTGCCATGGTGACCCAGAGCACTGTTATTCTCACCTCCCCCCTCGCTCTCTCTCTCCCCCCTCTTAGTACCTGATGATCTGAGTCCCGAGGAGAGACAGGAGTTGGAGAGCATCCGCCGTAGGAAACAAGAACTACTGCAGGACATACAGGTAACACACACAGAGTAGCAAACCGCTGGCACTTTCAAACCATTACTGCCAAATACAAAGCAGCTGATTCTGTTATGGAATGTCAACTTTCTCTCTCTGCGGTTTCAATTGCTTAATGAAATGTGAAATCCAAGAACTGCATGTCCAAAGAATTAGGACCTCCTTCTCCCCTACACTTGACCCCTAATTTCTGCAGTGCACAGTATGCCTCTTCACTAACCAGTCATGAGAGAGGGAGACAAAGAGAAGGAAGAAAGGGGGAGAAGGAAGAGAATGCATTATGTCCACTAGAGCGTTACACTCTTTCATGATAGATGAGGCTCTGTCTAGGGCTGTGTTTCTGTGTTTCTGTCTAGCCTAGTACTGCACTTCCCCCATACCCAGCATTTACCCTCTGATCTGGAAGAATTCGATCCTACAATGGGATTGTGTGTGTATGTGCATACAGTACCAGTCAAAAGTTTGGACACAGTTACTCATTCCAGGGTTTTTATTTATTATTCTACAATGCAGAAAATAGACTATGAAATAACACATGGAATCAAGTAGTTACCAAAAAAAGTTTAACAAATGTAAAATATATTTTCTATTTTTCGAAGTAGCCGAGCTTTGCACACTCTTGGCATCCTCTCAACCAGCTTCATGGGGAATGCTTTTCCAACAGTCTTGAATGAGTTCCAACATATGCTGAGCACTTGTTGACTGCTTTTCCTTCACTCTGTGTTCCAACTCATCCGATACCATCTCAATTGGGTTGAGAGCGGGTGATTGTGGAGGCCAGGTCATCTGATTTGTGGTGGAAAAAGTACCCAATTGTCATACTTGAGTAAAAGTATAGATACCTTAATAGAAAGTTACTCATGTCAGCCAGTAAAATACCACTTGAGTAAAAGTATTTGGTTTTAAATATACTCATGTATCAAAAGTTAATGTAAACATTTATATTAAACTTTATATTAAGTGTGACTGGATAGCCAGTGTCACACTCCAACACTCCAACATTATTTACAAATGATGCATTTGTGTTTAGTGAGTCCGCCTGACCCGAGGCAGTAGGGATGGCCACGTGTTCTCTTGATAAGTGTGTGAATTTGGCTATTTTCCTGTCCTGTTAAGCATTCAAAATGCAATGAGTACTTTTGGTTGTCAGGGAAAATGTATGGAGTAAAAAGTAGAACATTTTCTTTAGGAATGTAGTGAAGTAAAAGCAGTCCAATATAAATAGTACTACTTAAGTAGTAGTTTATCTTCTTTGGGACTGGGGGGGCAGTATTGAATAGCTTGGCTGAAATAAGGTGCCCAGAGTAAACTGCCTGCTACTCAGGCCCAGAAGCTAGAATATGCATATAATATAATAATTAGTATGCTGTTGGAATGATGTCTGTGAGTGTAACAGAACTCATATGGCAGGCAAAAGCCTGAGAGAAAATCCAACCAGGAAGTGGGAAATTTGTAGGTTTGTATACAGTGTAAATGGGGTCAGATTTCACTTCCTACGGCTAGTCAGCAGTCTTTAGAACCTTGTTTCAGGCCTCTACTGTGAAGGGGGAGCAAATGAGAGCTGTTTGAGTCAGGTGTCTGGCAGAATGCCATGAGCTAGGTCACGAGCACGGCCGTGAGTGCGAGCTGCGTTCCCTTTCATTTCTAAAGACAAAGGAATTGTCCGGTTGGAATATTATTGAAGATTTATGATAAAAACATCCTCAAGATTGATTTTATACATTGTTTTGACATGTTTCTATGAACTGTAATGGAACTGTTTTGACTTTTCGTCTGGACTAAGTGCCTGCCCTTGTGAATTTGGATTTGTGAACTAAACGCGTGAACAAAAAGGAGGTATTTGGACATAAATTATGGACTTTATCGAACAAAACAAACATTTATTGTGGACCTGGGATTCCTGGGAGTGCATTCCGATGAAGATCATCAAAGGTAAGTGAATATTTATAATGCTATATCTGAATTTTGTGACACCTCTCCTTGGTTTGAAAATGGCTGTATGTTTTTCTGTGGCTAGGTGCTGACCTAACATAATTGCATGGTGTGCTTTTACTGTAAAGTTTTTTAAAATCTGACACAGCAGTTGCATTAAGGAGAAGTTTATCTATAATCGTATGTATAACACTTGTATGTTAGATCAATGTTTATGATGAATATTTCTGTAATTTGATGTGGCTTTCTGCACTTTCACCGGATGTTTGTTTGAGACCAATGCATTTCTGAACATAACGCACCAATTTCAAATGAGGTTTTTGGACATTAAGATGAACATTATCGAACAAAACACACATTCATTGTCTAACATGGAGTCCTGGGAGTGCCATCCGGTGAAGATCATCAAAGGTTAGTGATTAATTTTAACGCTATTTCTGTCTTTTGTGACACCTCTCCTTCTTTGGAAAATGGCTGTATGGTTTTCTGTGGCTAGGTGCTGACCTAACATAATCACAGTGTGCTTTCGCCGTTTAGTTTTTAAAACATCAGACACTGTGGCTGGATTAACAAGAAGGTTATCTTTAAAATGGTGTATAGTACTTGTATGTTTGAGGAATTTTAATTATGAGATTTGTTTGAATTTGGCGCCCTGCAATTTCACTGGCTGTTGGCGAGGTGGGACGCTAGCTTCCCACATATCCCAGAGAGGTTAAAGTATTTTTACCTATACTTTACACCACTGCATCTGATGCAGCACTCCGTTTCTCTCCTTCTTGGTCAAATAGCCGTTATACAGCCTGGAGGTTGTTGAAAAAAAAATTATAGTCCCACTAAGTGCAAACCAGATGGCTGCAAAATGCTGTGGTAGCCATGCTGGTTAAGTGTGCCTTGAATTCTAAATAAATCAGACAGTCACCAGCAAAGCACCCCCACACATCACGCCTCCGTGTTTCACGGTGGGAACCACACATGAGGAGACCATCCATTCACCTACTCTGCGTCTCAAAGACACGGCAGTTGGAACCAAAAATCTAATTTGCACTCATCAGACCAAAGGACAGATTTCCACCAGTCTAATGTCCATTGCTCGTGTTTCTTGGCCCAAGAAAGTCTCCTTCTTATTGGTGGCTGTTAGTGGTTTCTTTGCAGCAATTAGACCATGAAGGCCTGATTCACGCAGTCTCCTCTGAACAGTTGATGTTGAGATGTGTCTGTTACTTGAACTCGGTGAAGCATTTATTTGGGCTGCAATTTCTGAGGCTGGTAACTTTTTAATGAACTTATCCTCTGCAGCAGAGGTAACTCTGGGTCTTCCTTTCCTGTGGCGGTCTTCATGAGGGCCAGTTTCATCATAGTGCTTGATGGTTTTTGCGGCTGCACATAAAGAAACTTTCAAAGTTCTTGAAATGTTCTGTATTGACTGACCTTCATGCCTTAAAGTAATGATGAATTGTCGTTCCTTTGCTTATTTGAGCCGTTTTTGAAATAATATGGACTTGGTCTTTTACCAAATAGGGATATATACTGTATACCTTGTCCCAACACAACTGATTGACTCAAAAGCATTACGAAGGAAAGAAATTCCACCAATTTAACTTTTAGTCACATCTGTTAATTGAAATGCATTCCAGGTGACTACCTCATGAAGCTGGTTGAGAGAATTCCAAGAGTGTGCAAAGCTGTCATCAAGGCAAGAATCTATAATATAAATGATATTTTGTTAAATAAATCACTTTTTTGGTTACTACATGTTTCCATGTTATTTTATAGTTTTGATGTCTAAACTATTCTACAATGTCGAAAATAGTAAAAATAATGAAAAACCCTTGAATGAGTAGGTGTCAACCTTTGACTTGTACTCTATATACAGCGCATTTGGAAAGTTTTCAGACCCATTGACTTCTTCCACATTTTTTTACGTTAGCCTTATTCTAAAATGTATTAAATTGTTTTTTTCTCCCCTCAATCTACACGCAATGCCCCATAATGACAAAGCAAAATCTGGTTAACACATTTGATTTAATTTATAAAATAAAATAAAAAAACGGCAATATTACATTTACATAAGTATTCAGACCCTTTACTCAGTACTTTGTTGAAGCACCTTTGGCAGCGATTACAGCCTCGAGTCGTCTTGGGTATGACGCTACAAGCTTGGCACACCTGTATTTGGGGAGTTTCTCCCATTCTTCTCTGTAGATCCTCTCAACCTCTGTCAGGTTGGATGGGGAGTGTTACTGCACAGCTATTTTCAGGTCTCTCCAGAGATGTTCAATTCCAGGCTCTGGCTGGGTCACTTAAGGACATTCAGAGACTTGTCCCAAAGCCACTGCTGCATTTGTCTTGGCTGTGTGCTTGGGTCGTTGTCCTGTTGGAAGGTGAACCCCCCCCCCCCCCCCCCCAGTCCAAGGTCCTGAGTGCTCTGGAGCAGGTTTTCATCAAGGATCTCTCTGTACTTGGCTCCATTCAGCTTTCCCTCGATTCTGACTAGTCTCCCAGTCCTTGCCGCTGAAAAACATCCCCACAGCATGATGTTGCCACCACCTTGCTCCACCAGAGGGATGGTGCCAGGTTTCTTTCAGACATGGCACTTTGCATTCAAGCCAAATAGTTTTTATCTTGGTTTAATCAGACCAAAGAATCTTGTTTCTCATGGTCTGAAAGGTGTCTTTTGGCAAACTTCAAGCGGGCTGTCATGTGCTTTTTTGCTGTCTTCTGTCTGGTCACTCTACCATAAAGGCCCGATTGGTGGAGTCCTGCAGAGATTGTTGTCCATCTGGAAGATTCTCCCATCTCCACAGAGGAACTCTAGAGCCCTGTCAGAGTAACCATCGGGTTCTTGGTCACCTCCCTGACCTGACCAAGGCCCTTCTCCCCCGATTGCTCAGTTTGGCCGGACCGCCAGCTCTAGGAAGAGTCTTGGTGGTTCCAAACTTCTTCCATTTAAGAATGATGGAGGCCACTGTATTCTTGGGAGACCTTCAATGCTGCAGATATTTTTTTTTTGGTACCCTTCCCCAGATCTGTGCCTCGACACAATCCTGTCTCGGAGCTCTACGGACAATTCCTTCAACCTCATTGCTTGGTTTTTGCTCTGACATGCACTGTCAACTGTGGGACCTTATATAAACAGGTGTGTGTGCCTTTCCAAATCATGTCAAATCAATTGAATATACCACAGGTGGACTCCAATCAAGTTGTAGAAACATCTCAAGGATGATCAATGGAAACAGGATGCACCTGACCTCAAATTCGAGGCTCATAGCAAAGGGTCTGAATACTTCTGTAAGGTATTTCAGTTTTTTATTTTTATGTGAGCTAACTTGGATTAGCTAACACAACATGCCATTGGAACACAGGAGTGATGGTTGCTGATAATGGGCCTCTGTACGCCCATGTAGATATTCCATAGAAAATCAGCCGTTTCCAGCTACAATAGTCATTTACAGCATTAACAATATCTACACTGTATTTCTGATAAGTTTGATATTTAAAAAGTGACCCCAAACTTGTGTGCGTGAAAAATAAATAAATGTGTGTGAATGTATGTATATATATATATAACACACACACTGAACAAAAATACAGTTCATATAAGGAAACCAATGTAACGGCGTTCTTCGTTTGTTGAAAGAGAGTCGGACCGAAATGCAGCGTGGTGGTTAATCATGATCTTTAATGAGGAATTGGTGACGATACATGAAATAACTAATAAATACAAAAACAACAAACGGAACGTGAAACCTAATTACAGCCTATCTGGTGAAACTACACAGAGACAGGAACAATCACCCACGAAATACAAAGCGAACTCAGGCTACCTAAATACGGTTCCCAATCAGAGGCAACGAGAAGCACATGACCCTGATCGAGAACCGCCTCAGGCAGCCAAGCCTACACTCAACACACCCCTAATCAACCACAATCCCAATGCCTACAAAAACCCCCAATACGACAACTCAATAACCCATGTCACACCCTGGCCTGAACAAATAATAAAGAAAACACAAAATACTAAGACCAAGGCGTGACAACCAATCAATTTAAATAAATGAATAATTTCCAAATATTTGGATTTCACATGACTGGGCAGGGGCGCAGCCATGGGTGTGCCTGGGAGGGCATAGGCCCAACCACTTAGGAGCTAGGCCGACCCACTTGGGAGCCAGGCCCAGCACATCAGGAGTTTTTCCCCACAAAAGGGCTTTATTACAGACATACTCCTACAGTACATATAAGGAAATTAGTCAATTGAAATGCATTTATTAGGCCGTAATCTATGGATTTCACATGGATGGTCAGGGGCGCAGCCATTGGTGGGCCTGGGAGGGCATGTGTAAGTATGTCACACCGGCTCCAGTTCCCCGTCCCGTACCTGTCATATGCGTCTGTTACCATCATTACGCGCAGCTGCGCTCATTGGACTCACCTGGACTCCCTAACTTTGTTGATTTGTCCCTGCATATATGTCTGTTCCTCTGTGTTCCCTGTAGTAGTATTGTTTGTTGTGTTTATGTCCAGACGCTTTCCTTGTTCCGCTGCATGTCCGTCTATATTAAATAGTTCTGTGCCTACTTCTCATGTCCTGCGTTGAGCGTTACAAAGTATGTACATACGTATGTACATACGCACATGTCTGGATCTGAATACGAGAGTGTGTGCTGCTCTCTGCACGTACACGGCTTTGAGGATTAGGAGAGTATGTATGAGAAACAAGCCACACTACCAACTCCCAATACACACATCCCCCTCTGCCCAGTGCTGCTGTGTAAAGAGATTGATTGAGTTCATTAGTGGGTTTGACTGCCTCCCCCTTTGTTTCATCTCTCTGTTTCTGTGTCTTTGATCTTAGCGGCTCTGATTAGCCAATCAGGGGCTTAGATTTTGACCTGCCCCCTCCTAACCTGACCCTGAAAGGGAGAGCGAGAGTGCATATGAAAGAGAGAAAAAAATATGTTAAACTGGTGTCAAGGGCAAAGAAGGCAGGGGATTGTAGATCTGGGTCAGGTGAAGAGAGGTTGGCGGGAGGGAGGGTTGGTCTGGTTTGACCCCAGCTAGCAGAAGGTGCACCAGTTACCTGTGGGGGATCATCTGTAGAAGATTCACCCACTCTGCATACAACCCATAGGACTGCCTAGACGTAACATCTCTTACACAACATATCAACATACCTGTGTGTCTCCTGTCAGAACGCTGGAAACGTCCTTGTTCAGAAGCAGATATTTCCCAGTTGGTGAAATACACCAATTACACGCTCTCTCGCCTTTATTCATCCCTCCCTTTTAGTGTCTTGGGTATTAGTATTATCTGAAGCTGGATCAAAGCCGCTCTTTGAGATTGAGGGAGGGTCAGATTTCTCTTGTGTGATTAAGTGACTGATCAAATAGATCTAACTGTACCATGCACTCATCCTCGTTCTCCCTCTCTCTCTTACTCACTCCATCTAGAGGCTGAAGGGTGAGATAGCAGAGGTGACAAATGAAATTGACAACCTAGGCATAACCGACGAAAGGTGTGTGTGTGTTTCCATGTCCTGTTATTGCCTTAATATTTGATTGTGTGCAACTCTACTGAGTAATGTACTGTATGTACTTTGTGTGGTGTTGGGGGAGGGTGTAGACACCATGGTGATGGCGGTGGGTGTTGGGGGAGGGAGTAGAATCATCCTTAGTGAAGTGTCCCCAACCTCCCCACCCACTGACCCATAGTATTGGTGATGATGTCAGTGATCGTGTGTGCTTCTCTCATTGAAGACGCTGATGGGTCTGGGACAGTGGTCGCCCCAAGGCTACAGACACTTAAATGGGTTAATGGGGCTGTTCATTGCATGTATGATGTCTTTAGAGAGCATAATATAACTCTATTATGAGCTCTAAAGACTCTAAAAAGCCTTTGTAAACCATTCATAAAGCTTTTATACACCTTATAGATATACCCTTTCTACATGTTATAGGGCATAGACACTGAGTGTACAAAACATTATGAACGCTTTCACTTGGTCGGTCTATGATTCCTTGTCACTTGTTAAATCCACTTCAATCAGTGTAGATTAAGGGGAGGAGACCGGTAAAAAAAAAAAAAAGTTTACAAAGGCGTTACAATGTTCTAAAGGCCTAGTGCTGAGCGATTCCGTTCTTTTTGAAGTCTGTTTTGGTTCGATTATTAATAAATAATCACGAATTTCTATTTTTGGTTCCGATCATTTAAAAAACAACATTGACGCGTTGTGGGTTGAATGCTTTAACAACCCATAATAAAAACAATTTCATAAAAGCCCATGATGGTACTGCCTGCTCATGATTTTTTTACCTAGCAGGCGTAAAAGAAACCCAGACCAGACAAGTAACAGCACAATGGAGTATGATCATTGTAGTTAGTTTAGTGCACAAAAGGTGATAGTTATGTAGAACATTGGCCTGTTGGAAACTACATCTCACAGTTCGGACATGAGAATTACTCTAGAGAAACTACGGCGCATTGAGTTCACCATAAAAAAATAAAAAAAATGCAATTCTAATAATTGAACTGACTTCGGTCAATTTTAAAAACAACTAGAAATAACCTACATTTCTGTTAATCGCTCAGCAATACAAAGGCCATTTGAGTTGTTTTCGAAGGCTCTATGCATGCGTTATACTGACTTCAAGTGGAACTGACAGCGTTTTAACTACTTTGCAGATATTACACAATCCTATCAGTCAAAAATATAACATTCCCAGTTTGTTAAAAAAAACTTTATAAGAGTAAAAAAAAAAAAAAAGGTTCTATTTGACTCAACATTCCATGACGTACACTAAGGCATTGTTGGAGAATAGATGGATGCAGTTCAATGCTTTAATATAATTCACCAATACATTTCTTGGTAGTCCCCAAAAATACTGAATTTGAACAACTAGTTAGCATAGTTTGTAAATTCACTCTGCCTATCTACTCCGAATAATTTACACTCGTCTGAGTGTGCCAGAGTGCAGACTGAGGTATTTAAGAATGCGCGACACCAGCTGAATATGACCGGTGTCAGTAAATTTGGGCAAAAAAAGGTAAATCGTCTGGAATGCTGCGTTCTTTTGTTTGAGTCTGGAAGTAGCTAGCAAGCTAGCAAACTTTTGCCAGTTAGCTTGGGTTCTTGACTGCTGTTATGAGGAACGCTCAGATTAACCCTACTCCTCGGCCAGTGTCCAGTGTTAATCGTGCAGTGTACGCTCGGAGAGCGACACACTCTGTCTGTAAATTCAATCTGATAATGCTCTGAATTTACGAATGACTCCGAACACACTGGAGGCAGAGGCAATCTATGAACGCACCCTTAGCTAGTTGTGTTAGAGTTGCGTCAATTCTAATCTGGTATCAGGATAAATATGACATTGAGTCACCGATTGTATACTATGTATTTTTTATTAGCTAAGCAATAAGTGGTAAATGCAAATTTCGTATATACGGGCTCTCTGTCCCACCTCGCAGGGCAGACAGAGAACTGACTTGTTCTTGACAAAGATATTATAAATATACTCTGACAGAAAAAGTTCCTGCTTCCGAGCCGGCCTGTCAGAGTAGAGACTGGGCGTGGTTTAGACTCACCCAGCCTATCGTTGATTGTTGTCGTACGAGTTGGTACCAGCCCCCGGGCTCTCCAGTTGATAAATGTAACTTGCTGTGTCGAGTATCTATGCGCTCATTCCCAAGATACCGTTATCACATATCTGGTTTCTGTTATTGTTAAGTTTGAGTTCTAACAAAAAACAGTCTGTGGTTTGCTACACTACGTTCTGTATGTGTCCGTTTTTATGTTATTCTGTATTTTTCCATCATGAGAAAGGCCCATGGCCCTGAAACTGTTAGCTGACTTGAAACATTGTTATGTTGCATAACACCTACATGCATCCACACAAGCCAACAGCAGATAATATTCAATCACATATATGGTAACGGGCTATAGTGCATAACACAGAATCCTCACAGTTGTCAGTCAAATGTATTTGGCATTGATCAAAATTAATAGGCAGGCAGGCAATTTCCCATTCAAACGTAGGTTTGGACAATCATACATAGGTAGGCAAGCTGCAGAAGGACGAGCAGGCTACTATTCCCCATCGTTTATCAGTGCAACTAGCTGAACATGTTTGAGAGGGTTTTTCTAATGTCCCCTTAGCATTAGTTGTTGATCTTGTTGATGGGCATAAGTGAGGGAGAGAACTTACTTTTTACATGGTTGTTTGATCAATAGGACTGTAAAGTTCCCAAATGTAAGAGGACTCTTGTGATATTACACCGAACAAAAATATAAGTGCAACATGCAACAATTTCAAAGATTTACTTTGTTACAGTTCATGTAAGAAAAATCTGTCAATTGAAATAAATTGGGCCCTAATCATCTATGGATTTCACATGACTGGGAATACAGATATGCATCTGCTGGTCACAGATACCTTTTAAAAACAAGGTACTGTAGGGGTGTGGATCAGAAAACCAGTTGGTATCTGGTGTGACCAGACCACCACTTGCCTCATGCAGCTCGACACATCTCCTTTACATAGAATTGATTCAACGGATGTGCGAAGTTACTGGATATTGGTGGGAACTGGAACAAGCTGTCGTACATGTCGATACAGAGCATCCTAAACAACCTCAATGGGTGATGTCTGGGGCCATGCAGGCCATGGAAGAACTGGGACATTTTCAGCTTCAAGGAATTGTATACAGATCCTTGTGCCATTTTGTTTTCTGTGTGACCAACATGTTTTTATCATGCTGAGACGTGAGGTGATGGCGGCAGATGAATGGCACGTTAATGAGCCTCAGGATCTCGTCATGGTATCTCTGTGCGTTTGTTGTCTGTAGCTTATGCCTGCCCATACCATAACCCCACCGTCACCGTCTCAGACATCAGCAAACCACTTGCCCACACGGTGCCATACACGCTATCTGCCCCGTACAGTTGAAACCGGGATTCATCTGTTAAGAGCTCTCTCTACCGCACCTGCTGTCTCGAACTCTGAATGATCGGCTATGAAAAGCCAACTAACACTGACCTGTTGCACCCTCTACAACCACTGTGATTATTATTATTATTTATGAACATTTGAACATCTTGAACATGTACTGTTATAATCTCCACCCGGCACAGCCAGAAGAGGACTGGCCACCCCTCAGAGCCTGGTTCCTCTCTAGGTTTCTTCCTAGGTTCCTGCCTTTTTTCCTAGTCACTGTGCTTCTAAATCTGAATCGCTTTCTGTTTGGGGTTTTAGGCTGGGTTTCTGTAAGCACTTTGTGACATCAGCTGATGTAGGAAGGGCTATAGAAATACATTTGATTTGTCTTCTCCAGCGTGCCAGTGGCCATCGACGGTGAGCACGCAGATGAGCTTCCCTGAGACGTTTCTGACAGTTTGTACAGAAATTCTTTGGTTGTGCAAAGAACAGTTTCATGGGGTGGATGTTTAACCATGCTGGCATGGCATGGTTAACAGATTTAATTCTCTAAAAAGATGTTGGAGGCTGTTTATGGTAGAGAAATGAACATTCAATTCCCTGGCAACAGCTCTGGTGGACATTCCTGCAGTCTTCATGCCAATTGCACGCGCCATAAACAATTGACATCTGTGACATTGTGTTGTGTGACAAAACTGCACATTTGAGAGAGGCCATTTATTGTCCCCGCACAAGGTGCACCTCTGTAATGATCATGCTGTTTAATCAGCTTCTTTATATGCCATACCTGTCAGGTGGATGGATTATCTTGGCAAAGGAGAAATGCTCACTAACAGGGATGCAAACAAATTTGTGCACAACATTTCTGAGAAACAAGCCTTTTGAGGGTGTGAAACATTTCTGGGATCTTTTATTTCAGCTAAAGTGGGACCAAAACTTTACATGTTGGGTTTTTATATTTTCGTTCAGTGTACATATTTGCAGTAATCCATTTGTTTATTTTGTGGCTTTTGGCGAATGCATTGTAATGCGCTGAAGTCGCCCTTTTGCTACTGCCTGCAAACACACAGTCCAGTTCAAAGTGAATGATGGCAGGCCCGTATGACAAATGGCTTGTTTGCATAAAGGCCTAATGTACATCTGATTGGACTCCGGTCCTGGATGAGACAGATGGTTTTATTACCTGCAATGTCTAATTGTCCAACCCACGGCCGCTTTCCCACTCTATATTGCTATAGAATTTTCACAAATGCCTTACTATACGTCATTCCCAAACATTCAAAACAATTATGGAAACGTGAAACTCACCATTATTTAAGCACTTGCTTGTCAGAAAATGTTTTTAAAAAAAGGTGTCATTCTTGCAGGGGGTATATATGAACAGATTTGAATAAGATTTCATGTTGCTAAAACACTGTCAGTTCCACCTTAATGACTGTTGTGTCTGTAGGAAAAGCATGCAGAGAAACAAGCAGGTGTCCATGGGGTGCAAGAAGTTCAACATGGACCCAAAGAAGGTGAAGCCCAATCGTAAACCAGCCTCTATCACCCACTCTGTTCTGTGATTGGTGCTCTGGCTGTGGTTCTGTGTTCTGATTTGACTGTGTGTACAATCAATCAGGGGATCCGGTTTTTGATTGACAGCGGTCTGCTGAAGAACACCAGTGATGACATCGCCCAGTTCCTCTATAAAGGGGAGGGGCTAAACAAAACTGCCATCGGAGACTATCTGGGGGAGAGGTGAGAAACGGGAGAGTAAAAAGAGAGTGAGAGTGTGGGAGAGACATTGAAAGAGATTGATGGATGAGCTATTAAGTGGGTTAATGCAAGGATTCCCAAACTCGTTCCTGTTTTTTTGCCCTAGCACTACTCAGCTGACTCAAATAATCAAAGCTTGATAATGAGTTGGTTATTTGTATCAAATCTAACTTTTATTTGTCACATGCGCCGAATACAACCAGTCTAGATATTACCATGAAATTCTTACTTACAAGCCCTTAACCAACAGTGCAGTTCCTGAAGAGTTAAGAAAATATTTAGCAAGAAACAGCTGTGAAGTGCTAGGGTAAAAAACAAAACTGGCACCAAGGGGAGGCTCCAGGACCAGGTTTGGGAAACTCTGGGTTAATGCATTCTCAACTCAGTGATATTGATTTGGCCCATTTCTTTCTGGACACATACATGTGCTGGCCACAGAGAGGAGGCAAGGATTAGGAGATTATAGATTGAATCTATTAGATGATATTTGGTTATGTTTCTGGTTTCATAGCTTTTTTCTGATAAATCTCCTTAACTTACCTAGGTCCTGTTCAGTTGGCAAGAAACATTCGGATATGGAATGAAACATGAAGAAACCGCATTGAACTTGTCCAATAAGAAACACTACTTTTCGGTTTCAAAACGTTTAACTACAGTATTCCCTACTGAATGCAACGCTGATCTAGTCGCTTTTATCACCTGCATACTGTTTCTGTGTTTCTGTAGAGAGGATTTCAATCTTGAGGTTCTACAAGCCTTTGTGGAGCTGCATGAGTTTACTGACCTTAACCTGGTCCAGGCCCTCAGGTAACACATACACATATGCTCACCATACACACACACCACACTCTCTTATGTTTGCATGTCCTCTCCCCCAGACAGTTCCTGTGGAGTTTCCGGTTGCCAGGTGAAGCCCAGAAGATCGATCGCATGATGGAGGCGTTTGCCCAGAGATACTGTCACTGTAACCCTGGCGTCTTCCAGCACAGCGGTATAGAAAGGCCACCGCACACACACACTTGCATGCACACACATACGCAAGCATGCTCACACACACACACACACACACACACACACACACACACACACACTAACTTCCCCGTCCATCTCTGTGTTCCAGATACGTGTTATGTGTTGTCGTTTGCTGTGATCATGCTGAACACCAGTCTCCATAACCCCAATGTGAAGGACAAACCCTCCCACCAGAGATTCACCACCATGAACAGAGGAATCAACGATGGCGGAGACTTACCTGAGGATCTACTCAGGGTATCTATCAATCTGTATCTCTCCCCATCACTCTCTCCATCCCTCTGTTTTTCTACCAAACTCTCTCTATTCCCCTCCCTTTTCCTTTACCTGTCCCTCCCTCTATCCATAGTATACTAGGATTGGCTGAGGACCTGAGCCCTATACTATGTATGTGGTTTGAGGAGTTAGCAAGGTAACTTTGGTCAGTTCTGAGTTCAACTCTGGATAAATGGTACCATGAAAGTCGCTCAACTTTTAGCCAGGTCAATTTCTATGGCAACGAATCCTTCTGAACTAACCTGCTCCCGGGCAGGTTTGAAGCTGTGCCGTGCCATTTTCCCTGCATTTCCCCACACGTGGGCTGGCCCCCTAGCAATTCGAGTTCTAGCCAATGAGCTTCAGCCCCTTGTATTTTCAGAGACAGCTTTTGGTGCTACTTTACAGAACTACGGGCTAAAAAGTATACAAAAGTACTGGGGCATCTATTTTTAATACTTTTATTTAATAAAAAATGGTGCTCATGATAAGCACACCAAAGACAGCATTAACGATACGTAATAAGAGACTGCTCTTCAACAAGCCTATATCACACTGAATTTGCTAGATGACTTTTCTTTCATTTTGATTTCGGCACAAATTAAAATGTGACATTGACTCGCCCATGGCTTGATGTTTCAGCATTGTCTCAATGAAGAGTTTGGCTTTCGACTAGCCACTTGTGACATGCATGCACAGTTACAAGCCTGCTAGAGTTAGCGGCGTCGTAGTACGGATAAAGCCTGAGCTGAAATGTGAAGCTAACTGAAGCTGGTTAACTTTAGAAAACCCTGAGTAGATCTAGCTTCAATTGTAGTATACCCCCATTCTGTGTTTGCATCAAATGTCTTGTGATCTCTTTCTCGCCCTCTCGCTCTCTTTCTTTCCATTCCCTTCTCTCTTTGTAGAACCTGTATGAGAGTATAAAGAACGAACCCTTTAAGATCCCAGAGGATGATGGGAACGACCTCACACACACTTTCTTCAACCCTGACCGGGAGGGCTGGCTACTCAAACTAGGTAAGTGTCAACTTTGCAGTTTACATTAAGTGGAGAACAGGACAGCCAGTTTTATTGATGTTGCCACTGCTCTCTGGTGGACAGATGCAGACCTACACTCTCCAGTTTGGTCTTCTCAGTCATACATATATTGAACAAAGATATAATGCAACATGTAAAGCAGGGGTACTCAACTCTTACCCTACGAGGTCCGGAGCCTGCTGGTCCTACCTGATAATTAATTGCACACACCTGGTGTCCCAGGTCTAAATCAGTCCCTAATTAGAGGGGAATAATGAAAAAATAAAGGGGAACTGTCTTTGAGGTCCAGAGTTGAGTTTGAGGGATGTAAAGTGTTGGTCCCATGTTTCATGAGTTGAGAAAACAAATCCCATAAATGTTCCATATACACAAAAAGCTTATTTCGCTCAAATGTTGTGCACAAATGTGTTAATATCCCTGTTAGTGAGCATTTCTCCTTTGCCAAGATAATCCATCCACCAGAGGTGTGGCATGTAAAGAAGCTGATTAAACAGTGTGTAACAGCAATTAAACAGCGTGTAACCACGCCAGCCAGGACCTCCACATCCGGCTTCTTCACCTGTGTGATTGTCTGAGACCAGCCACCCGGACAGCTGATGAGCTGAGGAGTATTTATGTCTGTAATAAAGCCCTTTTGTGGAGAGAAACTCATCCTGATTGGCTGGTCCTGGCCCACCCAGGGCTGTGCCCCTGCCAGTCATGTGAAATCCAAAGATTACGGCCTAATATATTTTATTTAAATTGTCTGATTTCATTATATAATCTGTAACTCAGTAAAATCGTTGAAATTGTTGCATGTTGCGTCTTAATATTTTTGTTCAGTATAGAATAGAGCCTAATTATGGTATGAAATTAGTAGAAATATTAATGGCTTAATGTAGTTTCTTTTGTCTTTTTTCTTCATTTGTTTTGTTTGGGTGATTTTGGTCTCCAGGAGGTATGTAAATGTATATGTCTGGATTGTAAACTTTACCCTCCCCAGCCTGTATGTGCTTTGCTTCAGGGTGCTGTTTCCCTACTGCCCACCGCTCTGTCCAATTACAATCTACTGTTAACTATGATTTCATTATAAAGAATGAAATGGTATTTAATTGTTGGCAAGATGTGCTTTATCTGCTCTGTGTTACTCATGCTGTGAGGTCCTAAGGTTATCAACCTCTAAACGCAAACAACCTTTAAACGTAACCCTACCATCCAATCAACATGCCATCTAATTGCATTGTGTTCATGGTCGACTTTGTTGTCGTCATGATGTGCCTTCTGAGAAGCATGACTGCATTAAAGATGACCTGGAACACGCCCATAGGCTCCTGCCTGGTACTGGCTGATGTCTGTGCTGCCATCTGTCTGGAGTGCCTAGGGGCAACTTTAATCTTTGCATTTAGCTTCTATGAATCCTGATTGAACTGACCTTTAACCCCCTCAGGAGGGCGTGTGAAGACGTGGAAGAGACGATGGTTCATCCTCACAGACAACTGCCTGTACTACTTTGAGTACACTACTGTGAGTACACTACTTTGAGTACACTACTGTGAGTTTCTTTTTCTGTCATGCTTTTTCTCCATTGGTTCCTTTGTATCAATTATGAGCTATAACCTTCTCTCCCTCCAGGATAAGGAGCCTAGGGGTATCATCCCTCTGGAGAATCTTAGTATTAGAGAGGTGGACGACTCTAAGAAACCAGTAAGTTACTCTCTCTCCCTCTCTTTTCCTGTGCTCGTTCTCCTGCCATTCTCCCTGTTTCCTTTTAGAAGCCTCTGTCACACCTCCCCCCCCTTCTCTCTCGCTCTCTCTCAGAACTGTTTTGAGCTGTTCATCCCGGACCACAGGGATCAGGTGATCAAGGCGTGTAAGACCGAGGCGGACGGACGCGTTGTCGAGGGCAACCACACCTTCTATCGAATCTCTGCCCCCACAGCTGAGGAGAAGGAAGAATGGATCACCAGCATCAAGTGAGATCTTGGCTGTCCAAATAACCTCTTCTTCTTTCTGAAGTGTACACACATTCACTACTCCGCACAAGTTTAAAAGCATTGGATTGGTGTAGACATGGGCTAGGGGGACTTATACCAGTAATATCCTTTCATATCCATGAAGGAAAGTGAACAAGTGCACACTTTGGGAGAAAGGAGAGATATTTGGGACACAACCCTTCTCTTATTTCCATCCTGTCCTGTTCTTGATATGTACGATCCTGTTCTAGTCCCAAGCCAAATGTAAAATCAATATTGCTCTCCCCCCTCTTCCCTGTAGAAAAGCCATCAGCAGGGACCCCTTCTATGAGATGGTGGCAGCCCGGAAGAAGAAGGTGTCGGCTCTGACTAGCCCGTAGAAAGGCCCCAGGCTCCAGCACTTCAGCAGGAGAAGCAGCAGACCTCACTCTACTCTATAGCCTAGTGTCTATGGACCTGAACTAAAGGAATTACTAAAGGAACTATAGAATTATGTACATAAGAAAGCAGAATGTCCCCACAATCTGAAAGGTGGAAGCTGTCATCATATTGATTACATGTTGCATTCTTCAGATACACAAACACTGGAGGGGAAGGATTTTGAAGGGGCACGGGTTTAGGATGGAGATCAGGATGCAGAGAGGATTGGACCTCCTTCAGCACCCTCTACAGGAAGTTACATCATGCAATATTTTGCTTTGATATAAAATGAACAGAGAAAGGTGCCATTAACCTCTTTACATAAACCTCTTCTCATAGTGCTGTCATTACTACAGAGCATCATCTCTTTCTGAATGGTTCCCATAACAAACCACCAGTGTTTCCTCTCTCGCTCTCTCCCCTTACGGGTCGAGATGATACTTTGCTGTTTTGTTAAATGTTTCCGGGACATTGGCCTGTCAGTGATCCGGGGGGTGAGATATGGGAGCTGATTCGGCACAATATTTTTTTTTTAAATACTGTCTCGGCCGAAAGCCTTGTTATGCCATCACTGTGTTAGTTCTGCTCTTAATTTAGTTTCTTGTTTTGATACCTCTGTTACTACAACTGCACAGTCATGTGGAAGGAGGTGGTATGGAGGGAGGGGAGAAAGATATCAAGAAGGGGAGAGGGAAACAAAGGATCGTAAATCTATCACTACTCAGGTTGAAATATTCTGTCTCTTATTCTGATATTGTGATGAGTACTTTTGCAGAAGCAGTAAATTTGCAGGGAAGGATCATTTTTATAAAGACCTTTCACAGTGTTATTATACAGTTGTATGCTGTCTGTTACAAATGTGTTGTCTTATAAGATGCATTTCTGTCATCAATGACCCCTTTGGAGGGCTGTGTTTTTGTTTTTCATTGGCAGATAAATTCATCAGTAATTTTATGTTTTAAGTTTATGAAATGTAAATCAAGCTTGAATTATTTGTTTGTTTATCAATAATACATATAATTTCTTGTAAAGTTGTTTTGTATCATAAAGGTTTGTGCCTCTTTATGCCATCATATGTTTATTTATTTGATTTCAGTTAACCAGATCTCAGATTTATTAAATCTCATGTTAATCTCATATTTGCTTTCTTTGTTTAATATTTGACTTGATAGGTGAAGTTAGCACACAACTTTAGAGATGTTTTGCCATTGGACTTAACCACACAAGACAGAAATTGGAGACAGCCATAGAGATCCACCTATGGGCACAGCAATGATAGGGTCCACATTCAATAGCTCGAGGCTTTAGCGCTGATTGACAGTCCAAACAAAAACCGTTAGGAATGGGTGAACACTGAGCACGAGGAATGTATTTCACATTTGATTTCCAACGTTTTGTCAGTTGTAGTTTAGCTTGGTAGCTAACGTTAGCTGGTAAGATTAACGTACACTGAACATTAAGGAATAGCTAGCAAATAGTTGACTGTGGCTGTCAAACTGTATGATAACATGGAGGGAGAAGATCAGAGGATCGTGTTTTTACAGAACGTGACTTTAAAGGCGCTAAAGTTGAAACCTGACAAATGGCAGAAGTTTATTGCCGGGGAGGAAACCCGAGCTTTGATCGGCAACTTCATTGAAAAATCCGACATCAATAGCCTTGTTATTTCTCTAAATGCTGCATCCCAACTTGTTTGCAGCCTTGAGTTTCCGCAAACAATTAAAAACAAAGCTGTATATTTTATCAAGAAAGATAAAGAAGTTATTACAAAAGACAATATAAAGAATGTATTTATTGGAGACGTCGCGAATTCCCCAGTGGACGCTACAATCGGCGCAATTGAGGGGGTGAGTAATGTTAGGCCAGGCCGCCTAGCTAGCCCAATGTCAACTAGTCTACAAGCTAATGCTTGACTTGGACTGAAATAGGTGCCGGTGTTGGTGCCGAACCCCCCCCTGACACAATTCCCTCCCCCCTTTGCGTTTTTCATTTCTGCAACTTGCTTGCTAGTTGAGATTTCTGCTCTTCACTCTGTTCTCAATTTAGCCTACATTTCACAGATTTTAGTAGCAGCAAGCATTGTTGTCTGCAGTTTTTGGTTTGGCTATTTGTTTCAAGTGTATGTGGCGGTTTATATTTAACGGTACAGTTGAAGTCGGAAGTTTACATACACTTAGGTTGGAGTCATTAACTCGTTTTTCAACCACTCCACAAATTTCTTGTTAACAAACTATAGTTTTGGCAAGTCGGTTAGGACATCATCACACAAGTAATTTTTCCAACAATTGTTTACATGTTATTTAATTTATAATTCACTGTATCACAATTCCAGTGGGTCAGAAGTTTACATACACTAAATTGACTGCGCTTTTAAACAGCTTGAAAAATTACAGAAATGATGTCATGGCTTTAGAAGCTTCTGATAGGCTAATTGACATCATTTGAGTCAATTGGCGGTGTACCAGTGGATGTATTTCAAGGCCTACCTTCAAGCTAAGCTAGCTGTGTGGCAGGTAGCCTAGTTGTTAGAGCGTTGGACGAGTAACCAAAATAGTTGCAAGATCAAATCCCTGAGCTGACGTTCTGCCCCTGAACAAGGCAGGTTGCCTTACCAGTTTGCCTGAACAAACTGTTATTGCAAATAATAAATGGTTCTTAACTGACTTGCCTAGTTAAATAAAGGTTAAACAAATATTTAAAAAACTCACTGCCTCTGCTTGACATCATGGGAAAATCAAAAGAAATCAGCCAAGACCTCATTTTAAAAATTGTAGACCTCCACAAGTCTGGTTCATCCTTGGGAGCAATTTCCAAACATCTGAAGGTAGCATGTTCATCTGTACAAACAATAGTACGCAAGTATAAACACCATGGCTTAAGGACAAAGCCTTGACCTCAATCCTATAGAAAATTTTTGGGCAGAACTGAAGAAGCGTGTGTGAGCAAGGAGGCCTAAAAAACCAGACTCAGTTACACCAGCTCTGTCAGGAGGAATGGGACAATTTATTGTGTAAGGATACCTGAAACGTTAAACAATTTAAAGGCAATGCTACCAAATACTAATTGAGTGTATGTAAACTTCTGACCCACTGGGAATGTCATGAAAGATATTAAAGCTGAAATAAATCATTCTCTCTACTATTATTCTGACATTTCACATTCTTAAAATAAAGTGCTGATCCTAACTGACCTAAGACCGGGAATTTTTACTAGGATTAAATGGCAGAAATTGTGAAAAACTGAGTATAAGTGTATTTGGCTAAGGTGTATGTAAACTTCCGACTTCCACTGTAGGTGCAGGAACTGCACAATATTTTTGAGCTAATATTCTAGCTACAAGAGGAATTGGAGCTCAAGCAGTAGCTAGAACATTTGAGGTGCTGGTACTCATTGGACTGGTTGTAGCTATTGATAAATTAAACGGTCGCTCATAAATTTAACAAGTGTTTCTCCAGATTGCTTACCCTCTACACACCAACAAAGACAACACCAGATGCTGGCCCAGGGTGGTTTCAGATGATGTGTCTCGCCATGCACACAAACTGAAGAATGAAGTGTTCGTCGTTGGAGGTCAAATCAAAGGCAGAACATTCCTGCCATTACCAGCAAACGCAGATGCTCTTGAAGATTCAGAATACACCTACCGGTATTAAACTGTCACCTCCCCTAATGTCTCAAATCGCATAATACATTGACCGTTGAAAATAAACAGTGCATTGTCTCCTTTCCCCCAATGCAGGCTCTCTTGCTCCATTGACAGTAAGTTGATGCATGCCTTTGAGACGGTGATAATCGACTGGACTCACCAGGTGACAGAGGTTCTTAGTAAAGACTCTGCCCAGCCGATCCTGGATGGACTGAACCCACTGCCCAGAGTGGAGTTTGATTTCTGGAACAACAGACTCGTGAACCTGGAGTGTATTTATGCACAGGTACCCTATTTTACAATATGAAAGATGATATTGTTGTTTGAAACGTGTGTCTTTGTGCGCTGTCAGTGCTAGGAGCTGTCCATGGTTCTGATTGGGTTAGGCCAACAATAGGTGGTGTTGAATCGACAGCGAAAGGGGACCTGCATTAGCAGGTCAGGATTCAATCAGATCAAGCACTAATCTAGCCTGATGACTCACACAAAATTATTCCCCTGATCTGACATTCTATACATACTTTAGTCTGAGACTGCCATCATTGAAGTTGTTTGTGGTGACGAGGGGCGTTTGTATTGTCATAAGCGATTGTATTGTCTCTAGCCGATCAGAGTATCAAAGCCAATGACACATTTTCAAACCGCCACTTTACCCACCTGTGTTCTGGCTCTCTCCCAACCCATCGTTTTCTGTACCGATCAGACGACCCCGAATGGGCTCGCATTCGGTGAAGGGTTGGGTAGGTACTCAGATCTAGCTAGACTCATTGCGGAGAAGAAACTAACGTCCGTGGGTGTGGCGTAGCGTTTCGTCGGAGAAAGGAGACTGGATAGCCAGTAATAACCAGTGTTGGCTGACAGCTGCATAGCAGTAATGGTGCACAACTGCATGGTTTGTGGAGATGACTCCGACTCCTGTCGTTGGAGTAAAAGGAGTCAACTCTTGCTCGACTCCAACTCCTGTGATTGGAGTAAAAGGAGTCGACTCTTGCTCGACTCCCGACTCCTGTGGTCGTAGTTGAAGGAGTCGACTCTTGCTCGACTCCCAAAATATTCTGAAGCAGATGCGCATACATGTACACATCACCTCATTATTGCAGAGTCGTACTAGGAAGACTACATCTGCGTTCTAGAGGACTGATGCCGCCCACTTGCTCATCAACTTAGCCTATAAAATGCCTATTTTGTTTGAATTTAGAAGGTGATGTCTAGGAGCTAGAATAGTTCAGAGATATTTCTGCTGTGCGCAGGATCCCATTGCAGACGTTGCACTCTACGCTGATAAGCCTATTCTTTGCCATGTTATAGCCCTAATCAGACAGGTATTACTAGAGACGCTGGTTGAATGTTTACACAGTGTGTTCAATAAAGACATGAAAACGTATAATTGTTTGTCTGTTATTAGTTTAAGCACACTGTGTTTGTCTATTGTTGTGACTTAGATGAAGACCAGATAACATTTTATGACCAATATATGCAGAAATCCAGGTAATTCCAAAGGGTTCACATACTTTTTCTTGCCACTGTAAATTGATGGTGTGATCATAATCATTATTTTAGCGATCCATGGTAGATGTCCTTCCTAATAACAATGTCCACATCCTGCTGACATGAGCTTCTGAAAACCTACAGGAAGGTAGCTCTCCAGGAACAGGGTTGGAGAACCCTGACCTAGGACATCAACAAGCAGCCAGGGTTTCATTAAATATGCTTTAGAATTTATTTATTTTTTGCACATTTAGGCATAATTAAACTGATGCATTTGGCGACGTTCAACTTCAATTCACTGGCACAATGAATAATAGCTTAGCCATACTCATTCGTAGCCTGGTATATACTTTTAGTCAATTTACGAGGCATTGCAAGACAAGACGTTGCGAGATATACAGATTACCAAGATATAGCCTATGCGCACGGTTCCGACTGTCTGTCTACCTGCACTTATCCCCTCTCTCCCTCACTGGCTCCCCTGCTCTTTCTTTTTGCTATGAAAAATGCTAGTGTGTGTTTGGTGTTCGGTCTGTTGTGTGTAGAATAGCTCAGCCTACTCATTGATAGCCCCTACTTTAGTGAACTTGTGTGAGACATTGCGATTGTTCGACATTGCGATGGGTACAGCATTGCGATGGGTACAGCATTGCGATAGCCAATACATCTTTTGATTACCGATGTACAGTTCTGACTGTCTGCCTGATGGCTGTCATGCCTACCAATGGCTGTACCCTTCCCCTCTCTCTCCCTCCCTTTACCGGTAAAGATGCAATAGTTTGTTCTCGGATGTAGACAATGGCAAATAGTTTCCTCCGTTGCAGAAATTCTGAATCTTATGAGGCGGAATCGAAGCTTGACACCCACAAATGGAAGTCGACACCGGGAGTCGGCGGGCAAGGAGTCGAAGAATTTATTATTTTGGAGTCGACTCCCCATCACTACATAGCAGATGTTTTGGTGGTGTCATTCACTTTCAATGGAAGGACAGCGATAGTGGGCTGCTGAACAGGACGGGACTCTCGAAATTAGAAACAATTAAATTGGCTAGTTCAGCTGTCAAGAAATGGGCAGGTTGTAACTTGATCCTACTGCTACGATTGGATAGAGCAAGGCTGTATCTCCGCTCCCTTTCACATCTCCCCATCGCTCATATACTTGCTTCTCATATCACTTGCTGCTGTTTACTGCTACTATGAGAACTAGCTCAATGGCGTAAAGCCACAAATGTGAATAATATTTAACAAGGAGAGCGAGAGTAGGAAAAAAGTTAAAACAATGATGCACGTTCTGTTTGAATGATTGAAATCTGCCCATAGTTTGAGAAGTGAGAACACACACACACACTGTTCTTGGTCCATAAACATGTAGGAATATTCTTAGGTAGCTAACCCTATTGACAACCTTTATTTAGGCATTTTAAAACACTTTATTATTTCCCTATTATGACAATCATCTATTCCGACTATCAATTGTCAATTTACAGATACGATTGTGGCTGGTCGATTTTGGTCACTGTCAATTCATCCAGTTCTTAATACTGCACCTTTCTGTTGGATAATGATCTAGCTTGCTGCTGCAGATTTTTCCAGCTAGACATTCCTCTGCATTGTGCAGGTGGTGAGTGGCAGCTGGCATAGCAACAATTTCGCTATGTAGAGGGACTATCGGCTTAGCCGATAGAGAAATGCCGATAGACTAGAAAATGCCAATATCGGCCCGGCTGATTATCAGTCGTTCTCTTGTCCTTGGACCTTAAGGAGAAACGGTAACTTTAGCCAGCAGCATACCACCCTGCATCCCACTGCTGACTTGCTTCTGAACCTAAGCAGGGTTGGTCCCTAGATGGGAGACCAGATGTTGCTAGAAGTGGTGTTGGAGGGCCAGTAGGAGGCACTCTTTTCTCTGTTCTAAAAAAAAAAGAAAGCCATTTCCCTGTGTAGTGTGCTGTATTTTGGAGGGGTTGTTGAACAGGTGTCCTGACTGTCTGTGCTTATTAAAGATCCCATGGCACTTATTGTAAGAGTAGGGGTGTTAACCCTGGTGTCCTGGCTAAATTCACAATCTGGCTGTCATACCATCACAGTCATCTAACCATCCCAAGCTTACAATTGGCTCATTCATCTCCCCCGTAACTATTCCCCAGGTTGTTGCTGTAAATGAGAAAGTATTCTCAGTCAACTTACCTGGTAAAATAAAAATAAAAACAGTTGGCTTCTTAAGAGTACATTCTGGGCTAGGTATGAGCTGACATATTGATGAGTTGCTGCTCCTGTGTTACAAACGACTCCCTTATTATACATACTGCGTTACAACTTCTAAACGGTGCTAGTAGAAATCGTAGGCTCTCGATGTTAGCAATAATGACTCTCCAATGTCAAACCATTGATGTTAGGCTAATGCATGTTTTCATGTTAATTTGGATGGAGGATTTATGGCAATCAGTCTAATTTGAGTTTTTGAGTTCGTAACGCAGCTGCATGAACTTCTAATGCGGCTGCGTGGGCTTTATCGGATTATAGTCTGTGTGGTTTAGTTGCATCCAATGGCAGTGTCCGTGATAAAGTAACGCAACAGGTCGCTTGTGGATTTGACAGCTCTAATGCAGTTCCGACACTGCCAAAACAACGCTATGTGGATGTCAATCTGATTGAATCTAGCCCTAACTCGAGCTGCGCTGCAGGTATCAGGAGTGTGAATACTGATAGGTCAATTGGTCATGGTCCTTTCTTTTTTCTGAAGTTGATGGAGCCAAAAGTGCGCAAGATGGCAGAAATTGTTGAAAAAGCATCAAGTACCTACTGGCCAGCACTGAAGAGTATCTACAGGGATGTCAATGAAGGTTAAACAATGTTTTCACTAACTCAGATTTCCCTGTTTGAACACAAATGGTCGTGGACCTGCATGCATTATATGTTATGCCACCCTCCATTGTAGGTCGGACGGAAGCACGGGATATTGTTCTTTATCTGAAGCCACTGCAGAAGATACTTGATGAGATTGAACAGTTGGAGTACTCACAGGTGAAAACAGCTTCATGTGTCCATCCTATTAATTCAGATAATTATCTTTAAACCTTCACTTTACACCTTTTCCCTCTGTCCTATTTGCAGCTGCCAACCTACGTGGGAGCTGTGATGCACACAGTGTGTCTAACCTGGGCTAACTCTGAGCACTACAGCCACCCTGCTAGGATCATTGTCATCCTCCAAGAAATCTGCAACCTCTTCATTGATATGGTAATTGTCAGTGATGTTTTTTCAAAGTGCCTGTCTTTTCAATGTCTTTTTAATAACTCCAATCAGAATATACTTACCCCCTAGCCCCCTTCCCTAGACACTTCTCAGACCTAGCCCCTACTACAAAAACACATTTCACCTAGTAAAGAAACTGCTACATACATTCATATTTTGGAGACCGTCCTCCTGTGTGCTGCAGACAAGGAACTTCCTGGGTCCAGAGGAGGTGATGAAGGGCCTTATGGGGGAGATCGACGAGATTCTGGGAAACATCAGGATGAGCATTGTCACCTTGGTGACCCTCAGAGAGACTTATAATCAGTGCAAAGTCGACATGGACAAATACTTCAAAGTCAGTATACATTTTTACACTCTCACCTATTTTACAACACTCAAGGCAACATTTCATCAAACCTTCAAGTGTTACAACTCTATGACTAAAGTCAATTATCTCTGTACATTTATGTCTAGAATGGAAACTCAAAGAACTGGGATTTCCCTTCACACCTGGTGTTTACCAGGCTGGATGCCTTCCTGCAGCGTCTACAGACCATAGAGGTACACACACACACACACACACACACACACACACACACACACACACACTGGGCTAACCTGCGTCTGGTAGGAGGTGTATGCGGTGTCAGTGGAGCTGCTAAAGCTGGAGAAGGTGGACATCCAGGGGGTCCGAGGCAGCACCCTGGGAAACATGGTCTTCAGCATCTACGAGGAGTTCCTTGATCTCATCAAAATATTTGCAGAGTGCAAATACGACGCCATCGACACAGGCAACAAGGTAACCAACCTTGGCTCTGGACAAAACTAGTGCGCTACTAGGGAATGAGGTGTAATGTCAGACGCAGAGCCAGCTGTGTTGTTCGGAGTAGTGCACTACTAGGGAGTAAGGTGTAATGTCAGGCGCAGAGCCAGCTGTGTTGTTCAGAGTAGTGCACTACTAGGGAGTAAGGTGTAATGTCAGACGCAGAGCCAGCTGTGTTGTTCAGAGTAGTGCACTACTAGGGAGTAAGGTGTAATGTCAGGCGCAGAGCCAGCTGTGTTGTTCAGAGTAGTGCACTACTAGGGAGTAAGGTGTAATGTCAGACGCAGAGCCAGCTGTGTTGTTCAGAGTAGTGCACTACTAGGGAGTAAGGTATCATGTCAGACGCAGAGCCAGCTGTGATGTTCAGAGTAGTGCACTACTAGGGAATCAGAGTTGCTCCTCTTTCCCTCTCCCTCAGAGCTTTGATGAGAACTTCAGGAAGTTCCAGGACCAGATCTTGGACTTTGAGAGACGGTTAGGCACCATCCTGTGCCAGGCTTTTGATGACTGTGCCTCCACAGAGTCTGCTGTCAAGGTCAGTCTAATGTAAGGTGTTCTGAAACCTAAAGTATGTACAGTAGTGAAAGTCACTCTTCAAAACCTCCTTCCATTTCCTCCTGCATGTAGATGTTGGACATGTTTGGCTTCATCCTGGAGCGCCCTCACATCCAGAACCAGATCTGTTCTAAGTACAAGGAGCTGGTGGAAATGTTCAGCTCAGAGCTGGACCACACCAAGCTGGTGTACGATGCCCAGATGGCAGCCGTGGAGACATGTAAAGGCGTCCCGCCCATTGCCAAAAACATGCCCCATGTTGCCGGGCAACTCAATTGGGCCAGGGAGGTACAAGACCGCATCCAGATCCCCATGAAGAACTTCAAGGCTATCCACCACCCGTACGTGCTGTAGTATGGTCCGCCACTTATACTCTAGTATACACTACTGTCAGTGTCCTGGTTAACTATGCACAAAGCATCTGAGACTCCTCACCTTTTAACTTTTTTTCTATGAATACGCATGTTGAAATGAAATGCATTAAAATGGCCTTGCAGACAGTTGCTGTCAGTGTGTATTGGAGGCTAACAGTCCTGTGTGTTGTGTTGTATCCAGGTGTATGGACACGGATGAGGCCAGGCTGGTGTTCCAGAAGTATGAAGAGATGATGGGGCTGCTGCACCAGTACTGTGTGAGCGTGTACACAGAGTGGACATCCCGGGTCGGCACTGACTGCCAGTTCAACCTGGAGCAGCCTCTGCTTCTACGCAACACCAAGAACAACGTCCTCAGTGTCAACTTCAACAAGCAGGTCTGGCTGGAAAACGCCCTCTAAACACACGCACACACACACACACACACACACACACACACACACACACACACACACACACACACACACACACACACACACACACACACACACACACACACACACACACACACACACACACACACACACACACACACACACACACACACACTCTCTCCAAACACACACTCTGTCTTGACACTTTCTGTAGACTAACCAGACTATGCTAGAGTTAGCCATATCTCTGTGTGTCTGGTCTGTGAGGTGTGAAAGGAATAACATGTTTATCTCGCTGCAGCTGGTGGCCGTTCTGAGGGAGGTGAAGTATCTGACCATCCAGGGCCAGCAGGATGTGCCTCCCAGCGCTGCTGAAGTCTTTTCCCAGAGTGAGACCTTCAGGAAATACGTGGGCAACCTGGACCTCATCGTCTCCTGGTACAACCAGGTACAGGACAGGACACTGGAAGGGAGGGCATAGACAGATGGATGAATATATGTATGTTTGGTTAACATACAAGGAGTGGAGTTTTAATTCTAAAACTGCAACTGAAAGACACAAACTCAATGTAAAAACCTTCTGAGGTGGTATCTGTCATCCACAGATCCTAGCCACCGTCCTGCCAGTGGAGTTTCCACTGCTTGAGGAGGAGCTGAAGGGCATCGATGAGAAACTGGCCCTGGCTGAGAGCACTCTGAGCTGGCATGGGGAAGGTACTGGACTGAAGGCTGATGAACACAACATTACTAGTCATATTCATAACATATGGTCATAATGGTCACTTATGTGTGTGCCAGGTGTGTGGGAGTACATCCAGCAGATGAGAGACAACTTGCATGACTTTGAGAGCAGAATCAACCAGGCTAAGACCAATGTGGAGGCCATGCACATAATCATGGAGGTTAGGACCGTCTATCTGATACACCCCTGCTTTCCCCTCTGTACTGTACCACTGGAGGGAAGATGTGATAGTTGTATTGTGATGTGAATGACAGGAGTGGTCTGTGAGCCCCATGTTTGAGAGGAAGGACAATAAGGACTCTCTGCTGGACCTGGATGGAAGACAAGCAGCCCTTAACAAGAAGTACGCTGCCATCAAAGAGTCTGGCGAGAAACTCCACCAACTGACACAGGTAAAGAAACAACTACTACATACAGTATGTAACAAACAGTGAATAAGTATACTATGGGAGAGTGTTCAGTACACTGAGTGTACAAAACATTAAGAACACCTTCTATTGAGTTGCACCAGCCCTTTTGCCCTCAGAACAGCCTCAGTTCATCGGGGCATGGGCTCTACAAGGTGTCGAAAGCATTCCACAGGGATGCTGGCCCATGTTGACTCCAATGCTTCCCACAGTTGTGTCAAGTTGACTGGATGTTCTTTGGGTGGTGGACCATTCTTGATACACACAAGAGAGTGTATCAGCATAGTTGTAGTTCTTGACACAAACCGGTGTGCCTGGCACCTACTACCACATCTCGTTCAAAGGCACTTAAATATTTTGTCTTGCACATTCACCCTCTGAATGGCACATATGCACAATCCATGTCTCAAGTTTCTCAAGGCTTAAAATTGTTCTTTAAATTGTTTCCTTCCCTTCATCTACACTGATTGAAGTGGATTTAACAGGTGACATCAATAAGGAATCATAGTTTTCACCTGGTCAGTCTATGTCATGGAAAGAGCCGGTGTTCTTAATGTTTTGTAAAGTCAATGTTTGATAAGTGTGCCATGCTGAAGAGTCTGTGTATCTGGTGTCTGTAGGAGAATAAGAAGCTGTTTGGAGCAGATGAGAGCACTTACTCGTGGATGGCCTACGTCGACTACATTGATGACAAAGTCCTGGACGGGTTCTACAAAGTCGTCAATGTGTCTCTCAAGTTCCTTGCTAGTAACATGCTCGCCAAGGTATAATTCATCTCGGAGACAAACCCTCACAGGTATCAGTCGTGTTAAATCCCTTTATGTGCTACTAACTGGCGTGTTGTGTTGACTTGCAGTCGAGTATAAACCCACTGTTTGAGGTGCGTTTTGAATTGGAGGATGGAGACACATCGTTCTACCCGTCTTTGGTCTATGGCATATCTGATGGCTTTTACGACCTGGTCGAGAGTCTCATCCATGATGTGTACCAAGTTGCTGAACTAGTTCCTCGGATATCAATGACCAACAAAACATGCTACGATGTGAGTACAACCCTTTGTGTGTGTGTGAGATTGAATGTTACCTATGTGTGTGTCCCATTTTGAACCATCATACCCTGCGTAAACTATGGTGTGTGTCTTTGTATGTTTCTCCCATGTGTCCCTCAAGGTGGAGTTGGATGAGATGTCAGAGCTGTCAGACATGCGTGAGAATGTGTTGAACCAGGTGGTTGGGGCCATGAAAGAGGCCCAGGAGTACCGGGACGTGCTCTATAAATACGCCTACCTGTGGCAGGATGACAGGGATGACTTCATGGAGCAGTTCCTCCTCTACGGCAAAGTTCTTTCCCCCGAGGAGATTGAGGCGCACGGAGAGGATAGCGTGCCCAAAAACCCCCCCACACTGAAAGATTTCAAGGAAGAGGTACAGAAAGAATCCCAAATGACACCCTATTCCCGTAGGACTCCGGTCAAAAGTAATGCACTCTTTAGGGAAGAGTGTACCGTTTAGGATGCACCCCCTAAAACACAGTAGGGACTCTTAGCAATTTAGGTAGGACATAGGACATTGGTGGCACCTTAATTGGGGAGAACGGGCTTGTAGTAATAGCCGGATCGGAATGATATCAATACATCAAACACATGGTTTCCATGTGTATGATGCCATTCTATTTACTCTGTTCTGGACATTATTATGAGCCGTCCTCCCCTCAGCAGCTTCCACTGATGTAGGAGTGTTAGGTTCTCCTGGGTTGGTCCCAATGAGTGCTGTGTGTGTTCCCCTACAGATCGATACGTATGAGAAACTGTACAAGGAGGTGAGCAACTTGGAGAACTCCCAGGTGCTGCAGCACTGGCTCCAGATTGACATCCGTCCCTTCAAACATGCCCTGCTCAACACCATCAAACGTTGGAGCCTCATGTTCAAACAGTTCCTCATAGACCGAGTCACCAACAGGTACAGACCAACAGTGACAGGACAATAGTACTGCTGGGTGTTGCGTTAAAGACCTGCAGAATGGGATTCATTGGTAGGATGAAGACTTTCTTCAACTGTTAATTGTCTGCTGCTGCTGTGTGGGTGTGTGTGTGAGCGCATCTTTGTCTGCGTGTGTTTGTGTGTGTGTGTTATCCTAGCCTGAGGGACCTGGACGGCTTCATCAAGGAGGTGAAGGATGGGCTGACCAAGACCGTGGAGGAAGGGGATTACCAGGGCCTGGTGGGGGTCATGGGTCACCTGATGAGGATGAAAGACAGACAGGCAGCCACAGACACCATGTTCTCCCCTCTCAAGGAAACCATCCAGTTCCTCAAAGACTTTGGAGAGGAGCTGCCTGACGAGGTCCATGCTCAGCTACAGGTAGGCGACACACAGATCTGACTCCAGGTAAAAGTGGCACCTTACTACAGATCTAAGATCACTAGAGATATTGTTTTATAGCAGCTCTTTAAGCAAGGGCAGAACCTCTTTACTGCATGGGTTTCCCTTGCTCAATAACAAAACAAGAAGCTGAGCTTTATTTAGCCTTTAAACATGAAACGATGTGTCTTGGTTTAGGATCTTCCAGAGCACTGGAATAATGTGAAAAAGACGTCCCTCCAAGTCAAACAGAACTTGGCTCCATTGCAAGCACATGAAGTCAACATCGTCCGAAGGAAATGCCAGCAATTTGAGGTAATTTTAACACATCCGTATATGTAGCTACATCTATATAAATCACATAGAGACGACGGACGAAGAGAGAGTTACTGTATCGGCATGGTGTGAAGCTGTGTGCCCTGTGTGTCCACAGATCAAACAGTATGAGTTTAGAGAGAAGTTCAGACAGCAGCCCTTCTTCCAATTCTCTTTTGAAAACCCACACGAGGCTCTCGATGATGTGAGTAGTTCAACAAATTTTGTGGATCTAATTTAAGCTCTGTTTTGAGTATAAACCCTAAACCTTCCAATCCGGTGGGTAACCACAGATTCAGATGGATATCATGGGCTTGGAGGAAGAGATGGAGGGCCTGTCAGACTCGGCCGGTCTGTTTGAGGTGAATGTTCCCGACTACAAACAGCTCAAAACCTGCCGCAAGGAGATCATCCTGCTCAAAGAACTCTGGGACATGATCCTGCTGGTAAGACCACAGCTCACAGGCATACTGGTGTTTAAAAAAAGGCATAAACCTAATGGGGGAAAAATCTGGATGCATGCAATAGTGTCACTCTGGTTAATAGATGTTTTTTTATTCATCTTGTTTGTATTCTCTACTCTGATCTTATGCTGACCTGAGTCAATGGTTAGATAATCACTGACTGATTCAATAGATTGACGGACAGTGAGTGACTGTGTGCTTGTTGTGGCTGCAGGTGAGCGGGAACATGGATGACTGGAAGACCACCCTGTGGAAGGACATCAACGTAGATGAGATGGATATGGACACCAAGAAGTACGCCAAGGACATTAAGGGGCTGGACAAGGAGATGAGAGCCTGGGATGCCTTTACCGGATTGGACAGCATGGTGAAGAACATGATGACGTCACTGCGCGCCGTGGGAGAACTGCAGAATCCGGCCATCAGGGACCGCCACTGGCTGCAGCTCATGATGGCCACCAAGGTACAAGTCAGCTTCAGTCAAAGGCACCAATGGCCGTGTCCCAAATGGCACCCTTTCCCCTTTATAGGACTATAAAGGAAGTAGGATGCCATTAGGGATGCATCCAATGACATTGGAAAATGCTTCTCTCCATTTCCTTATTACATTCAGGACTGATGATGTGTCATAAAGAGCTGATATAGCTATCATATAGCTAAGAGCTAGGTTATAAAGCTTTTACTGAACCTGTAATCCATGTCCACCCCCAGGTGAAGTTTGATATGTCTGAGAAGACCACCTTTGAGGACCTGCTGAAGCTCAACCTGCACCAGTTTGAGGACGAGGTGCGCAGCATCGTGGACAAGGCCGTCAAGGAGTCTGGCATGGAGAAGGTGAGGACACATATAGAAACTATAGTGGTTAGGCTAGTGATTATAGGTTAGTGATTATAGTGAACAGGCCTTTTAGTCTCTCTCAACCTACTAACCCCTGCCATGTGGTCTCCTTTCTTCCCCTCAGACTCTGGCCGAGCTGGACAGCACGTGGAGCTCCATGGTGTTTGAACACGAGCCTCATGGCCGGACAGGCACCATGCTGCTCAAACCCAACGAGGAGCTGGTGGAGACTCTGGAGGACAACCAGGTACACGACACACAACACACAACCACATCAAACAGGATTAGATAGGCAGTCATCACACCCATTTCATGCAGTGCCAGTAGTACACTATAGAGTGTCATTTGCGATCTGTCCATTGAGTTCCATTCACTGGAACCTCCATCATTTGGCTCCCTGTGCAGATGTACTCCCTGATGACTATGGAGATGTATGACATCAGTGACTAACCCCTGTTCTTCTTCTTTGGTGACCTCAGGTACAGCTGCAGACTCTGATGACCTCCAAGTACATCGCTCACTTCCTGGAGGAGGTGTCTGGCTGGCAGCATAGGCTGTCCACTGCAGACTCCGTCATCTCCATCTGGTTCACTGTGCAGCGCACCTGGACCCATCTGGAGAGCATCTTCATTGGCTCTGAGGACATCCGCTGCCAACTGCCCGAAGACTCCAAACGATTTGATGGCATCGACATGGACTTCAAGGAAATCATGGCTGAGGCAACGAAGGTTACCAACGTGGTGGAGTCCACCAATAAGAAAGGGCTTCTGGAGAAACTGGAGGGTTTGGAGACAGGGTAAAACAATGGCTTAGAACAAATATTATTATATAAGATTTCAATGTTGCCCTGGTTTGACCATGCCAATCAATGACTATAATGGTTATCTCCATGTGTGTTGCCCCTCAGACTGGCTATGTGTGAGAAGGCTCTGGCTGAGTACCTGGAGACCAAGCGTCTGGCCTTCCCCAGGTTCTACTTCGTCTCCTCTGCTGACCTGCTGGACATCCTGTCCAATGGAAATGACCCTGTGGAGGTATGCTTCCAGGCAGCCAGTACATCTACAGAACACAGCAACAGACCACATATTATCCTATATCTCCAGTGTGTGACTGCCTGTATTCTCATCTGCAGGTCAGCAAGCATTTGTCCAAGCTGTTTGACAGCCTGTCCAACCTCAAGTTCCAGCTGGACGAGAGTGGCAAGCCCATCAAGGTGGCCCTGGGAATGTGGAGTGAAGAGATTGAGTATGTCACCTTTGACAAGGACTGTGACTGCTCAGGACAGGTGTGGAAACAGTCATATACTACTGTATAACTACGTGTGTAAATCTTACATTACGGCTCTGTATACTACAGTCAATGCTATGCAGTATTTTTAGATGTTCCTTCTGTGTTTGTGTGCAGGTGGAGATGTGGCTGAACCGTGTGCTGGAGAGGATGTGTGCCACTCTGAGAGTGGAGTTTGGAGAGGCGGTCCAGGCCTACGAGGAGAAACCCAGAGAACAGTGGCTGTTTGACTACCCAGCCCAGGTATGTACTCTCACCTATCTCTTGGTTAAACATGATTTTAGAAATGTTCGCGAATGTATGAAAATACAGAAATATCTCATTTACATAATTATTCATGCCCCTGAGTCAATACTTTGTAGAAATACCTTTGGCAGTGATTACATCTGTGGGTTTTTCTGGGTAAGTCTCTTAAGAGCTTTCCACACCTGGATTGTGCAATATTTGTCCATTATTCTTTTCTAAATTCTTCAAGGTCTGTCAAATTGGTTGTTGATCATTGCTAGACAACCATTTTCAAGTCTTGCCATAGATTTTCAAGTAGATTTAAGTCGAAACTGTAACTCCGCCACTCAGGAACATTCACTGTCTCCTTGCAACTCCAGTATAGCAACTCCAGTATAGATTTGCCCTTGTGATTTATGTTATTGTCCCGCTGAAAGGTGAATTCATCTTCCAGTGTCCAGTTGAAAGCAGACTGAACCAGGTTTTCCTCTAGGATTTTGCCTGTGCTTACCTCCTTTACATCATTAATTTTTTTATCCTGAAAAACGACCCAGTCCTTAATGAGTAGAAGCATACCCATAACATTAAGAAGCCACCACTACGCTTGAAAATATGGAGAGTGGCCTCTCTTAAATATGGCGTTTGCCTCTCTTGCGGCGTTGCTTCCTCTTTCGAGTCCCGGGGATTAGGGCCTGGTCCAGAGTAAGCAGAACATCCAGAGCTGCCGACACGTTGAAGTAGAATTTGTCATCCAAATCAAGTTTTGTGATCGCTGTTTTCGGTCATAGGAAATGATGGAGAAGACATGTACAACAACATTTAAGATCAGTGTAAAAAAAACACACAAATTAGGAGCCCATGAAATGGCTGCTATCCACTGCAGCACCATCTTGATTTGTGTGCAGATAACTCGAATCATCACAATTTTTTTTGTTGCGAGTACGTATCTCAACATGTGTTGTGTTGTGTTCCAGATTGCCCTGGCCACCACTCAAATCTGGTGGACCACGGAGGTGGGCATAGCATTCGCCAGGCTGGAGGAGGGCTATGAGAACGCCCTCAAGGACTACTTCAAGAAACAGGTGACCCAGCTGAACACTCTGATCACGCTGCTGATAGGAGAGCTGTCCAGAGGAGACCGTCAGAAGATCATGACCATCTGTACTATCGACGTCCATGCTCGAGACGTAGTCTCTAAACTCATCAGCACCAAGGTAAGCCTAACCCTCTCTCTGTCGGGAACCACTGAACTAACAAGCAAAACAAAACTGGTCTAGGGTTAGAGTTATTTTTTAAATGATTCATTTCGATATCTCAAATGTGTGATTCTCCAGAATCTCAGAAGCTCGAAGAACCAATCGCACACGTATGTCAGAGACAGACAGGTCAAGTAGCGAACAAGGTGAGCCCCTCCCCTCATCGTAAGGAGTCACTCGCCCGCCCTCTGGTCTTCTCACCTCTCTTCCTCACGAAGAGTACTACTCTAAGTGCTCCTTAGCACGACTTGATCTATTTTCATGTTAAACTGTTCACAGGTGTGACATGAGGTTACAATGCCGAGCACATGTTTTCAGCTTTCGTCTTCTGTGTTGGCTGACTTTGCCGAAAGGAACGTTTTCACTTCAGGCAAGAATTTGCTTTTATGCTTTTTCTTACCATTGTCTCCTTTGGTAGCTAGCGTCACATGGCTTGGCTAGCTTAGCTGCAAGGCTTAGCTAACCTGGCTAGCTCGCCACAAGGCTTGCTATGCTACCGACTAGTTTTCTACCTGGAAGGGTAAAATTAATAGCTTTCTCTCTCACTAAGCTCAACCCACTACCGTGCCGCAGTGACTAGATCGACGTCCTAGCTTCACTGCTTATTGGTAGAGAGCCATGCTTTTGTTCGTCGCAAGACCAACAAAGCGTTAGCTTCCTTTGGCTAAAATTTTGCTAACTAGCTAGGCTACTTACCCACGAGGTGAACGCTAGCTATGTTTCACTTTGTTCTCGGATTAGGTGTTTTCTGGAGCCATGGAGCCTGCTAACTCGACCCAAGGAGTACCGAGCAAGGCCCCTGCCCGAGCAGGGTCAACCATATCAGGCAAAGACACGCACACATTGGATTTTGTCCAAGACGCATGTCTACGTATCATGGGAAAAGCTTGAATAACCAAATTCAACCCAGCTAACTTCCCGAAACATATGCAGTTATGTTTTTCTATAGAGGTTGCTTTTCAAACTTTAAATACCATAACATGGTTACACACAATGGAAAGTGCTCTAATTCACTGGTGTTAACAAACAATCAAACCTGGAATCACAACCATCGGAAATCCATTACCACGATGTTTTACGATTCATACATCCAGTCTCTCTCTCTCATAGCCTAGTTCAATCCAAACAAATGCCACAAATCTTATGATGCCTTCCCAACGTATCAGCTGATAGTTTTTAGCATCTTTCCTGACTATCCTGGCGACTCTCAAATTACTGTCAAAAATGTATTTTGTAATTTATATCAACTTCTGAAAAGTTACTCGAAACACTAATGCACACATTAACAGACAAACAATGTTCTCCGTTACCCCCATTCACAACGTAATTTCCGTGGCGACCAATAGTGCTTCGCTAGTGACGTCATCATCAAGCTCTCAACCTTGGCTCAATCCGTAACGACTAGCAATGAATTGTAAATATTTTTGTTCGATAAACCAAACCTAATTTATCACATCTGTTCAAATCCTGAATTATAATTTACCACCCCAACCAATATCTCTAAATTCGCTAATTTTATAACATTTCGATGGGCATAAATCGTAATTGTCTCTTCGTTATTATTTTAGAATTCATTTTGATCTAAGTAACTGTCTCGTCTTTGACTTAGTATTTTAATTACGACTCTATTCCCAATACGTTATTCACTTGTTTTAAATCTCTCGATGTTTCATGTAACTCATTCAGTCTATCTTCAAATTGTCGTCCCAAAATATTTTATACACTGCCATACACTCAAACCACTGTGATTGACGTGCACTGTCCCTTTAAGATAAGACATTTTATTTTTTTCCCCGCAATGAAAACGGAAAACAGATCATGTTTAGAATACGTTACTTTTTGTTCGAATTCCCTGGCGTTGCCTAACCAAAAATCAATACCTAGGAAAACAATCACAACTTTTCACGATTAAACTATTCTTACCTATTTTATAGTCCAAAGCGTTGCACCATATAGCTCATTGAGTGCCTAGCACTTCCGTTGCAAGCTGTAGCATCTTTCCAGACTATCTTTACGATACTTCTCCTTTTTTAAAGAAATGTATTTGGAACTTTTGGCCGCTTTTGAAAAGTAACTCTAAGCTATAATGCACGCATTTTCCCTCTAAATGCCACAACCCCTTTTCTCTGTTTAATTTGAGGAACGATGTTGTTCAACGTGAAACGACACCACACATCTGCCTGCCTCTGTAAAATATATGTTCCCTATTCAGATTGCGTTCAGTTTTAAATTTTAATCATCAAAGTAAAACCAACCCAGCTTCTCAACTTACTATACCCTAACATCTGAACGTACCATTTTATGTGCTAAATTTATCATATGTCAGTCGATTCATAAATAGCTATAATGTCCGGATAGCACGAAATTGTATCGTATCTCTCCGTTATTCCCTACATTTAACTTTAGGTGACTTTTTCTCCTATGATACATTTATTTTCAATACGACTCCCCTCTCAATACATTATTATTATAATTGTCCGTAGTCGCAAAACTTCGACACCGGGAATTCCCAGAAAATCGTCCTAATTTAAAACCCTTCCTGGCTATATTCGTAATATCAGCTCCCATTCAGGTTCTTTGTCTGAGTCAGATTTTGGACGCCTCCCTTCCATTCTCTTTGTTCTCCTATTACGGTAATCTCCCGCTAGTTTCCGACACTTCTTTTGAGGAATTTCTAAACAATCCTTACCGTTACTTAGCTATGGTATTTAATCACTTATCTATGCCTTTCTATATTTAATTTTAAATTCTATGTGCGTGTACTTCTATAAATTTGCAATTTGTTCCTTTTCTGTCTGACTATGTGTGTGTCTCTTTGATGGAAATCTTATCAATAGCTTTGACTTTTGAATCAGATATTAGGTCTTACCTTACAACTATAAGCCCAGGGTTTGTAAATCCCTAGTTAATATCTTATTTTCCGGTTGTGTCAGAGGGCTTTTAAAGAACGCTAATAATCGTTATCTCACGCCACTAATTGTTAGACTCCCCTCTCGCATGGAACTATCCTGTCTATAGATTTGGGTTTTATCTCATTTCTTTAGATTTAAGTTCCCCCTCCTCCTTATTTGGATATTTCCGTAGTATTAGTTGAATCGGAACGATGATCAATACTGCCACAATTCAAATGACCAATCCAGTTATCTTGCGCATTCTTGCTGTCTCCCCACGCCCAGTATTTGTACAAGATCACCGTCCTATCCCCCAGTACCTATTTAATATCCCGTCTTAATCTCGGGCGGGTGTGCCTCTCATGATTAAGTTTAGTTTATTTACGGTAGTGCACATTACCACAGGTTATTTTCGAACCTGCTTCAGTGTATATCGGTTATACAAAACCCAGTGTATGTTGGTCATACAAAACCCTGTGGGAATAGCAAAGCTCCCATTATTGATGAATTCTGAAAATTTTAGAACATCAATTAAAGAACTCAAATCCCCCCAGAATCGAGAATAAAGGCTACTATACCTGCTGCCGACTGGGAAAAGCACTGTTCGTTTGAATCTGTCACCGTATCTGCCATCTGTAGTGTATACCGGCCTGTTTTTAACCTCCATTCCGGGGCCAGGTCTTTAAATTACGTGCACGATTTTTTCCGGCGTATGACCTCCAGATGGCAGAGACGGATTTTTAGATCCGGCTCGAAGAACCAATTGATAAAGGAATTCTAACTTCCTCTGTATTGTTTCCCAATCAGAATGAAATACTCTGTCAATGCATTCTAAAGGGATTGTAAGACCCAATATTATTATAAGAATGGACAGAACCCCGGTCTTAAAAGTCAGGTAACAGCGTTTAATTCAAGAGAGTACTCACCCAAAATACAAAGAACATTACATTTTAAGGAGAGAACATAAAATGACGTCATCAGTTTCTCACACTCTCTCCGATCCACACAATAGCGCAGTGTCTTCAGGTCTGGAGATTGTCTTCTACTCCTCTCATAAAACAAAAATTCCAATCTGTCTAAAGAGATATGCCATCCCTCTCCCTTAAACCCGCAAGGTACAGACAATTAATTCGTTTTACTTACATTTTCAGTCCTAGTTTAACCAAGAACCCATACATTTCATACCATAACATAATAGTATTAAAATAAATGGTTCTAATTTAAATGTATACATAATTAATCATTTCAACTATAATTTCCTCCAACACCTAGCTATAGACTGACCAGATGAATCCAGGTAAAAGCTATGATCCCTTATTGATGTAACTTGTTAAATTCACTTCAATTAATGTAGATGAGGAGACAGGCTAAAGAATGATTTTTAAGCCTTGAAACAATTGAGACGTGGATTGTGTATGTGTGCCATTCAGAGGGTGAATGGGCAAGACAAAAATGTAACCGTACTAGACTAAACTGTACTGTATGGTACAGTACTGCACACTACTCAGGGCTTGACATTAACTTTTTTAGCCACTTGTCATTTGGACAAGTATGACAGATTTTTTACTGAAGTCACTTGCCCCCCCCACCCCCCAAAAAGTCTAACACCATCATCCAAAAGCATGACTGAAAATGAATGAAGTACATAGGAGGAAACTGAAATAATTTAGCCTAGGCGCAGATGGAAAAAGTGACACTGTCACGCCCTGATCTGTTTCACCTGTCCCTGTGATTGTCTCCACCCCCTCCAGGTGTTGCTGATTTTCCCCCGTGTATTTATCCCTGTGTTTCCTGTCTCTCTGTGCCAGTTCGTCTTGTATGTTTTTCCAAGTCAACCAGCAGTTTTCCTGTTCTCCTGGTTTTTGCTATTCTCCTTTTCTAGTCCTCCCGGTTTTGACACTTGCCTGTTTCTGGACTCTGTATCCGCCTGCCTTGACCACGAGCCTGTCTGCCACTCTGTACCTCCTAGACTCTGTACCCTCCTGCCTGACCATTCTGCCTGCCTTGACCACGAGCCTGTCTGCCACTCTGTACCTCCTAGACTCTGTACCCTCCTGCCTGACCATTCTGCCTGCCTTGACCACGAGCCTGTCTGCCACTCTGTACCCTCCTGCCTGACCATTCTGCCTGCCACTCTGTACCTCCTGGTCTCTGTACCCTCCTGCCTGACCATTCTGCCTGCCTTGACCACGAGCCTGTCTGCCACTCTGTACCTCCTAGACTCTGTACCCTCCTGCCTGACCATTCTGCCTGCCTTGACCACGAGCCTGTCTGCCACTCTGTACCTCCTAGACTCTGTACCCTCCTGCCTGACCATTCTGCCTGCCACTCTGTACCTCCTGGTCTCTGTACCCTCCTGCCTGACCATTCTGCCTGCCTTGACCACGAGCCTGTCTGCCACTCTGTACCTCCTGGACTCTGTACCCTCCTGCCTGACCATTCTGCCTGCCTTGACCACGAGCCTGTCTGCCACTCTGTACCTCTTAGACTCTGTACCCTCCTGCCTGACCATTCTGCCTGCCTTGACCATGAGCCTGTCTGCCACTCTGTACATCCTGGACTGATCTGGTTTTGACCTTTTGGATTAATAAACATTGTAAGACTCCAACCATCTGCCTCCTGTGTCTGCATCTGGGTCTCGCCTTGTGTCATGATGGACACAGTCAAAGAGTCCATCATCATGGGCTGCAGAGCAACTCTGCTGTCCTCAGAACTGCATAATTATAAATTAATTAGCATTTTTTTTCTCCTCTCTTTTACATTTTTTAAAATTTCACCTTTATTTAACCAGGTAGGCCAGTTGAGAACAAGTTTTCATTTACAACTGTGACCTGGCCAAGATAAAGCAAAGCAGTGCGACAAAAACACAGAGTTACACATGGGATAAACAAACGTACAGTCAATAACACAATAGAAAATCAGTATACAGTGTGTGCAAATGAAGTAAGGAGGTAACGCAATAAATAGGCCGTCAAAATAAAAATAGGTGTAAAAATAATTCCAATTTAGCAATTAACACTCTTATTAGGCCTAGGCTACTATATTTGTTGTAGGTATGTTTGCACATTGCTAGAATAATATGGCAATAGGCATAGGCCAACTACGCAGTTATTTCATAAGCTTTCCTCAGCTGTAGCCTAAGTTTTCTTTTGACTCTTCATTAGATTTTTCCATCCATTGTTTAATCAATATCACTATGGCCTAAAATATTTATAATTCAACATAAATCTGTGAATGAGAATAGCATTGACACCACGGCTTTCATAATGATTCCCATCTAAAAGCTGCAACTTTAGGACATTAAACACTTTATTAGAATAGTTTGGAAAATACTCTTCATAACTTTAATTTGTCTTCATGCTTTTATGCTATTTCAGTTAGTAGGATTAGGCTTTTGGTAGTTTGGTTCTCAATGGCCAAATTTAACATTTGGGCTTATGCAACAATAAGAGTTTCAGTGATATAAAAATAGACTTTGGCTATTGGCCCAGATCATTTGGGAGAGAGAAATAAAACACAAGGTATTTTCTGACCAGATATTTTGCGCTGCTTTTGTGAGACTCTTAGCTCTGTCTACATTGTTCTCTTGTTTTGTGTTAATATAACATATTTATTGAAATAGGCTATAGCAAATAGGAATATAGGCAATTCACTCAGAATGTCAACCATGCCCTGCTGTGCGCTGTAGCAACGCCGCTGCCTGATCCTATTCTGATCTAAGTAACTGATATTGTGATTTTTTTACTTGTCCATTCGGAGAAATTAAATCTATATTCTGGTTGTCCAACTATTTTCTTTACTTGCCCTGGACAAGTGGACAAGCCTTAATGTCGAGTCCTGCTACTGTACTGTGCTGTACTATACTGTGCTGTTCAAACTTGGGAAACATAGACGTCTATGATTGGTTCAGATTTGGTCCAATCCGTAGTGGCCTTAATTCGACCCCAAAAAAGACATCTATGATTGGTTCAGATTTGGTCCGGTCTGGACTGGCCTTGCTCCTTGAACCCTTCCCATTCTCATGCGTTCGCTCTCAAGGAAGACGGAAGGAATCGACTCTAACCCCTGAGTGTGCCCTTTGTGCCACGGCTCTCCCCCAAGCACTAGGGGAAGGCATCGTCCATCTCAGTAGTACCTCTTGGCCTACTGAGGATGAGAACGGATGAGAAACGCTGGGTGTTTGCCCAACGTGTTTGCACAACATGTTTTCCCAACATCTGTGTACGCGGCTGTGTAACCTCAATCGTCAGATTGTCTCTTGGCTCTCAGTCACCCCTCAATCTTCATTTCTGGCACTCCGCTAGGGGTATTGGTGACGACAGATGCATCACTCATGGGCTGAGGCGCAGTTCACGAGGGGAATGCAATAAACAGAGTGTGAACTCCACATTGCTCACATAAATTACCTCGAATTGCTGACAGTGTTTCTTTCACTGAGACACTTTCTACACTCCCTTCGGAATTGCCACGTCTTGATCAGAACGGACACTACGACTGTGGTGACTTACATCCAACTCTTTGTGTCCTGGGTGCCTCCCTGCGAGGGAAGGCCCCTCACTCGTCAACGGTTATCACATTGGATTGTGGAAGCTATTAGATTGGCCTATAATAGCAAGGGGTTACAGCTTCCGAAAGGCCTGGGGGCTCACTGAACCAGAGGTATAGCTACATCTAGAGCACTGTTCAAGGGCATCTCCTTGCAGGAGATTTGCAATGTGGCTTTTTGGGCATCCCCTCATACTTTTATGAGGTTCTACTGGCTAGACTTTACTGCGCGTTCTTTGGTACGTAGTGTTCTCAGTGTCGGGGCCTCTAAGGATTGATACGATGAGACTATCTGGCTTCGGAAAGAGAGCACGTTTGCGATATGGAAGTTGGCCATATCCCACGTGAGATATCGAAACAAATAATTGAAAGATAATTTAAGATTATTTGGGTAACCCTGGTTCTCTGATATTATGATTGAGATACAGTGCCTTGCGAAAGTATCCGGCCCCCTTGAACTTTGCGACCTTTTGCCACATTTCAGGCTTCAAACATAAAGATATAAAACTGTATTTTTTTGTGAAGAATCAACAACAAGTGGGACACAATCATGAAGTGGAACGACATTTATTGGATATTTCAAACTTTTTGAACAAATCAAAAACTGAAAAATTGGGCGTGCAAAATTATTCAGACCCTTTACTTTCAGTGCAGCAAACTCTCTCCAGAAGTTCAGTGAGGATCTCTGAATGATCCAATGTTGACCTAAATGACTAATGATGATAAATACAATCCACCTGTGTGTAATCAAGTCTCCGTATAAATGCACCTGCACTGTGATAGTCTCAGAGGTCCGTTAAAAGCGCAGAGAGCATCATGAAGAACAAGGAACACACCAGGCAGGTCCGAGATACTGTTGTGAAGAAGTTTAAAGCCGGATTTGGATACCAAAAGATTTCCCAAGCTTTAAACATCCCAAGGAGCACTGTGCAAGCGATAATATTGAAATGGAAGGAGTATCAGACCACTGCAAATCTACCAAGACCTGGCCGTCCCTCTAAACTTTCAGCTCATACAAGGAGAAGACTGATTAGAGATGCAGCCAAGAGGCCCATGATCAGATGGATGGAGCCAAATACAGGACCATTCTGGAAGAAAACCTGATGGAGTCTGCAAAAGACCTGAGACTGGGACGGAGATTTGTCTTCCAACAAGACAATGATCCAAAACATAAAGCAAAATCTACAATGGAATGGTTCAAAAATAAACATATCCAGGTGTTAGAATGGCCAAGTCAAAGTCCAGACCTGAATCCAATCGAGAATCTGTGGAAAGAACTGAAAACTGCTGTTCACAAATGCTCTCCATCCAACCTCACTGAGCTCGAGCTGTTTTGCAAGGAGGAATGGGAAAAAATGTCAGTCTCTCGATGTGCAAAACTGATAGAGACATACCCCAAGCGACTTACAGCTGTAATCGCAGCAAAAGGTGGCGCTACAAAGTATTAACTTAAGGGGGCTGAATAATTTTGCACGCCCAATTTTTCAGTTTTTGATTTGTTAAAAAAGTTTGAAATATCCAATAAATGTCGTTCCACTTCATGATTGTGTCCCACTTGTTGTTGATTCTTCACAAAAAAATACAGTTTTATATCTTTATGTTTGAAGCCTGAAATGTGGCAAAAGGTCGCAAAGTTCAAGGGGGCCGAATACTTTCGCAAGGCACTGTATCTCACCGCATTCCCCTACTTGCAAGAGTGTGAGGAAGTTCGGCATGCTCGAGAATGACCAGAGGGCGGGCGAGTTGCTTCTTATGATGAGGGGAGGGGCTCAACTTGTTCACCACTCATTGTTTTGACCAGGGTCTCTGGTGTTTTGACTAGGGTCTCTGGTGTTTTGACTAGGGTCACTGGTGTTTTTACTAGGGTCTCTAGTGTTTTGACTATATGCTCTGTCTCTGTCTTTTTGTTCCAGATTGATAACGTCGGGGCGTTCATGTGGCAGTCTCAGCTGAGGCATCGCTGGGACGACCATAACAAGCACTGCTTCGCCAACATCTGTGATGCCCTGTTCAGATACTCCTACGAGTATCTGGGAAACACCCCACGATTGGTCATCACCCCTCTGACTGACAGGTACACAGACCAATCACAGCTCAGCTGAATTCTATCTAATCCATCAAAATATATATTTTCACATTTGATCTTGACAGGATGTTACCACTTCAATACAAATTTTGTCCCAAAAATGACAATCTGACATAATGTCTCACTCCGTTCTGTTCAGTTCTGTTGTGTGAGCGATCATGTAAAGAGTTTCTGTCTCTCCCCCAGGTGTTACATCACTCTGACCCAGTCTCTCCATCTCATCATGGGCGGGGCTCCGGCCGGTCCTGCCGGTACCGGGAAGACCGAGACCACCAAGGATTTGGGCCGAGCCCTCGGCATCATGGTCTATGTATTCAACTGCTCTGAGCAGATGGATTACAAGGTGAATCTGTTGCTCAGACTTCTTATATTGCCAAAAAATGTCATCTTATTCAAGCATACAATAGATTCTGCTGTGGTTTCTGATTGGGCTTCATGTTGTCCTGTCTTTCCAGTCTTGTGGAGACATCTATAAGGGTCTGGCTCAGACTGGGGCCTGGGGCTGCTTTGACGAGTTCAACCGAATCTCTGTGGAGGTGTTGTCTGTCATCGCTGTACAGGTAAGTTATGCCTCTATTTGTACACCACAAACCTTGATCGTGATCTCTCCCCTCTTTCTTTCCCCCATCTCACTCCCTCCTCTATCTCTCTCTCTCTTTCTCTCTCATGGTGACACTGACCCTACTCCCCCCCAGGTGAAGTCTGTTCAGGACGCTATCAGAGATAAGAAGATCATCTTTAACTTCCTGGGTGAGACCATCAAGCTGATCCCCACCGTGGGAGCCTTCATCACCATGAACCCGGGATACGCCGGCCGTGCAGAGCTACCGGAGAACCTCAAGGCTCTGTTCAGGTACCATACACATAGTGGATCTTTCTCTCTGCCTGTCTATCTCGCAAACTCTCTCCATCTGTCAGCCTCAACATCTCTTTATCTTCTTTCTCCCTCTTTTTTGCAGACTGTTTCTCTCTGTCACCGTCTCTTTCTCTCTTGCCCTTACTTGTCTTCATACCTGAGTGTCTCTCTCCTGTAGGCCTTGCGCCATGGTGGTGCCGGACTTTGAGTTAATCTGTGAGATCATGTTGGTGGCTGAAGGCTTCATTGACGCCAGAGTGCTGGCCAGGAAGTTCATCACCCTCTACACCCTCTGCAAAGAGCTGCTTTCCAAACAGGTACAGTAGCTACCTCACTGCTTTAATACACTGCCACTCTCACTCTATTCACCCAGACTTGCTGTCTGCTCACAACCACAGAGATCTTACATTCTCACCATCTCTTTAAAACATCTTCATATAGTTTCCTTTGTGTTGTGTCTGTGTGTACAGGACCACTATGACTGGGGTCTTCGTGCCATTAAGTCTGTGTTGGTGGTGGCCGGCTCTTTGAAGAGAGGAGACCCGGGTCGCCCGGAGGACCAGGTCCTGATGAGAGCTCTAAGAGACTTCAACGTCCCCAAGATCGTGATGGACGACTCGCCTGTGTTCCTGGGACTGATTGGAGACCTGTTCCCTGCTTTGGATGTCCCCAGGAAGAGAAACCTGGACTTTGAGAAGGTCGGACACGCACGCACAAACACACATACATACACACACTTGCCTCTCCTTAACTAGACAGAACACAGGACAGAGGTGGGAAGGGCAGAAGTAACATGAGCACTCAAATAAATGTACACCTGTGTTTATACAGTATCTATCTATCATCTGAAGTAAAAAACGGTTGTCTTTGTTAAAAAAGTAGTTTCTGATGCTACAGATGTAGGATCGTAATTGATCACCCTGTTGCAGGAGAACTTTTATGCAATGCAGGAAATGTAAAACTTATAGTGTATTTGTGGTTTAAAAAGGCTTCTGAAATTTGTAATTTCCACATAGAAATTTCAGACTTGATTTTCCCTTACGAAAAATGTATCAGCCACTACAACAAAATGTCCATTCATTATAATCCACATAATAATTCCAATTTCCTGATGCTTCAGGATTATTTTCCTTGCTGTAGCGAACTGGCTCAAATTAACATTTTACATCTGTAACTGAGGTATTTGTTGTGTGGGTGTGTATCTCAGGTAGTGAAGAAGTCCGTGCTGGACCTGAATCTGCAGGCGGAGGACAGTTTTATTCTGAAGGTGGTTCAGCTGGAAGAGCTGCTGGCCGTCCGACACTCCGTCTTCATCATCGGCAATGCCGGCACCGGCAAGTCCAAGGTACCATAAATCCTCATCCCTCTAACATCTATTGTGCTTTTCTGACTCCAGTTGTCTGGAAAGAGTCTGCATTTCAAATGCCACCCTATGGGCCCTGGTCAAAAGTAATGCACTAAAAAGGGAATAGGGTGCCATTTTGGATAGAGCCAAATGTTCTGTTTGGTTAGAAGCCAAACTATTGTGTTGTGTCTCCAGGTGATGCGCTCGTTGAATAAGACCTATCAGACCATGAAGAGGAAGCCGGTGATCGTGGATCTGGACCCCAAGGCTGTCACCTGTGACGAGCTGTTTGGCATCATCAACCCTGCCACCCGAGAATGGAAGGACGGTACGATGGAACTAGTTAGGCTAGTTGAAACGTGTAGTCAATGAAGCCCTAACAACACAATAAGTCAAGCAGCTTTGCATCTGGACTTCTCTCTCTAGTTCTAGTTCTAGTTAATAGTGTTGAAGTGTTTTTGAGTAATGTTGCATGGTATACCGGTACCACATTAATATCACGGTACTAAAACGTCATGATACTTATGATACCAATATTTTAGAATACCGTAGTACCGTTTCATATGATACTACCAACTGTTTCATCCTTACCGATCTAAAGAACATACTGGCGTCTGTTATAAAATGTTTATGAAGTCAGTTTTGTTTATGCATTCAGTTGAATTTAAGCAACAGCCACTAGTGTCTTGTATGCGCATGTCCAATAATGTCCAATAGGTACACACAACCTTGTTGTGTGTACCTACTTGACAGTAGGTTTAGGTAAATTTGATGGGCACAGGAAGAAAGGAAAAGGGTCTGCTACTCATGAGATGTGCTTCAAAAGGTAGGATTCATATAGGCCTAATGGAAGCCTAAACTATATCAAAAATCTATTTATTTCTGGTGCACCTAACTAAAAGTTGGGAGCAGTGTGTGTTGTGTGTTTTTACGAGAGTGAGGGAGACAGAGACAGTGTGTGTGTCTGTGTTAACTGAAGAGTAAACAAGGTTTCATGCAGTGTTCTCCCCTTACTGACACAATGACATGCAGATCATTATGCATATATCTCACAGGAGGTTGGTGGCAGACACACACAAACACACATACACAGACCTTAATTGGGGAGGAAGGGCTCATGGTAATGTCTGAAGTAGAATCAGTGGAATGGTATCAAACACGGTTTCTAGGTGTTTGATATCATTCCATTTGTGCCGTTCCAGCCATTATTATGAGCCGTCCTCCCTTCAGTAGCCTCCACTGATGTACTGTTTATTCCTTCCTCCCATTCCTCCAGCCAAATCACAGCTAGGCCTTTGCAAATATGAGCAATCAGCCATTCTATGCAGTATTCTATTATACGCTGATCAGTGTGACGTTAAATTCAATGTGTTGTATTGAGTCGAAGTGTACATTTCAGTGAGAAGTTTTTGGAGAACGTTTTTAAAACGTGAACAAGTGTCGGGGGAAGGGGCGAGCAGGATGCTAGGCCACTGATTTCTTTCCACCATGGTATCGTGATACTACTTGGTATCATATCATTTGTAAAATGTTGATATCGTGACAAGCCTATTTTTGAGTCTGTCTGGTTGTTGTGTAATGTTGTGTGCCACGCTGGTTGCAGGTCTTTTCTCCTGTGTGATGAGAGATTTGGCCCTCATCAGCCATGACGGGCCCAAGTGGATCGTACTGGACGGAGACATCGACCCTATGTGGATCGAATCCCTCAATACTGTCATGGACGACAACAAGGTCTGTGTGTGTTTGTGTGTGTGTACCTTGACCTCGGGGTGATCTGGAACACCTCCAGGTTGGGGATTTTGGCAAGGAGGTGAGACAGAGACTGCTTGTGTGTGTACCGTAATTGCTGGACTATTAAGCGCACCTGAATATAAACCGCACCCACTGAATTATAAAAAAATATGTATTTTGTACATAAATAAGCTGCACATGTCTATAAGCCGCAGGTGCCTACAGGTACATTGAAACAAATGAACTTTACACAGCCTTTAAACGAAACACGGCTTGTAACAAAAATAAATAGGCTTTAACGAAACACGGCTTGTAACAAAAATTAAAACAGTAGCCTACCAAGAAAGTCATTGGTCACTATCTTCCTCCTCCTGTGCACTGAAGTCATGTCCTTCGGTGTCGGAGTTGAATAGCCTCAGAATTGCTTCATCCGATGTTGGATCGTTTTCATTGTCGCTCTCGTCACTTTCATCCGGAGGCAAATACCCGCTGAGCTCATGCTGCCCTTCAACACGCAGCAGTCCAGACTTTCGAAACCCGTTGATGATAGTGCATTGTTTGACAATGCTCCACGCTGTCAGGACCCACTGGCAGACTTGACCATAAGATGCTCTTCGCCTGCGGCCCGTTTTAGTGAAGGATTTCTCCCCACTTGTCATCCAAGCCTCCCACTGAACAAGGAGCGCCGCCTTAAATGCACGATTTACACTGATGTCGAGTGGCTACAAATACTTTGGGCCATCTGCTTTTCTTCCCTCTGAAAGCTTTTGTTGTCTTTCTGCACTGAGTCAGTTCCTCCCGCTGCTGTTTCCAACGTCTTATCATCTACTCATTAAGGCCAAGCTCCCGTGCAGCAGCTCTATTTCCTTTTCCAACAGCCAGATTTATCGCCTTCAACTTGAAAGCTGCATCATATGCATTTCTCCGTGTCTTTGCCATGATGAGGGTGACAAAATTACTACCGTAATCAGATGATGGGAAGTTTGAGCGCGCTCGATTTACGTCACATGTGACGGTGCTCAGTTTTTTGGCGGCATGAATCTTGTGAAAGCGGGAAAAATCCATAAATTAGCCGCGTCATTGTATAAACCGCGAGGTTCAAAGTGTGGGAATAAAGTAGCGGCTTATAGTCCGGAAATTACGGTATGTTTGTATGGTCCTAACCCCGTGTGTGTTTCTGTGTAGGTGTTGACTCTGGCCAGTAACGAACGCATCCCTCTTAACTCCACCATGCGTCTGGTGTTTGAGATTAAGGACCTGCGGACGGCCACTCCAGCCACCGTGTCCCGGGCTGGAATCCTCTTCATCAACTCTGCTGACCTGGGATGGAGCCCGTCAGTACCTCCCTACACATACACTATATATACAAAAGTATGTGGACACCCTTTCAAATTGGTGGATTCGGCTATTTCAGCCATACCCGTTGCTGACAGGTGTATAAAATCGAGCATACAGTCAATTCATCCCCATAGACAAACATTGGCAGTGAAATTGCTCGTACTGACGAGCTCAGTGACTTTCAACTTGGCACCGTCATAGGATGCCACCTTTCCAACAAGCCAGTTCATCAAATCTGCCCTTCTAGAGCTGCCCTGGTCAACTGTAAGTGCTGTTATTGTGAAGTGGAAACGTCTAGGAGCAACAGTGGCTCAGCCGTGAAGTGGTAGGCCACACAAGCTCACAGAACGGGACCGCGGAATGCTGAAGTGCGTAGCACGTTAAAATCGTCTGTCCTTGGTTGCAACACTCATTACCGAGTTCCAAACTGACTCTGGAAGCAACGTCAGCACAAACTGTTTGTCGGGAGCTTCATGAAATGGGTTTTCATGGCTGAGCAGCCGCACACAAGCCTAAGATGCGCAATGCCAAGTGTCGGCTGGAGGGGTGTAAAGCTCACCGTCATTAGACTCAGGTGCAGTGGAAACGCGTTCTCTGGAGTGATGAATCATGCTTCACCATCTGGCAGTCCGACGGATGAATTTCGGTTTGGCGGATGCCAGGAGAACACTACCTACCCGAATGCATAGTGCCAACTGTAAAGTTTGGTGGAGGAGGAATAATGATCTGGGGCTGATTTGCATGGTTCGGGCTAGGCCCCTTAGTTCCAGTAAAGGGGAATCGTAATGCTACAGCATACAATGACATTCTAGATGATTCTGTGCTTCCAACCTTGGCTACAGTTTGAGGAAGGTCCTTTCCTGTTTCAGCATGACAATACTCCCCTGCACAAAGACAGGTCCATAAAGAAATGGTTTGTCGAGATTGGTGTGGAAGAACTTGACTGGTCTGTACAGAGCCCTGACCTCAAACCCATTGACCACCTTTGAGATGAATTGGAACGCTGACTGCGGGCCAGGCATAATCGCCCAACATCAGTGCCTGACCTCACTGATGCTCTTGTGGCTGAATGTAAGTCTCTGCTGCAATGTTCCAACATCTAGTGGAAAGCCTTCCCAGAAGAGTGGAGGCTGTTATAGCAGCAAAGGGGGGACCAACTCCATATTAATGCCCGTGATTTTGGAATGAGATGTTCGACGAACAGGTGTCCACATTCTTTTGGTCATATAGTGCACATTAAATCGAACACCTTGGTGGTGTCCCATATGACACCCTATTCCCTATATAGTGCACTACTTTTGAATAGGGACAATTGGACATGTTAGGGTTGGTGTCAATTACAATTTCATTTGAAATTCCAATGAAATTCTTGATTTCACTCATGAAGTGGAGAATTTATGTTGAATTCAATTAGAATTTATAGAATTGGAATTCAAGTTTGAATTGGAATTGTAAAAATAATCATATTTGGAATTGATTTGAATTGGAATTCAATATTTGTACATTTTCCAGTTGATGGAATTAATGCATTTAGTATAAGAAATGGACTGCAATTTGTATTTCTATAGTTCCAGTATAGCTATGCTGACTGAACAGTGACATGATCAGCCTAAAAGCCTGAGGGAATTGAATTCTAATTGGAATTTGGGAAATTGTTGGGGATAATATTTAATTGGGAATTTAATTTTTGGAATTGACCTAACATTGGAATTCAGAGGAATTTCATTATCTCTGAATTCAATGTCTGACCTGGAATTTGAGTTGAATTAAATGGAATTTACAGGGAAAGAGAATTGAATTAGAATCCATTAATTTGTGGAATTAACCCCTAACCTGCAACACATATTTATTGACCTGAGTGACCATGCGTCCTGTCTGTTATTGTGTTCCTTCAGGGTGGTGACCAGCTGGATCGAGAAGCGAGAGGTCCAGTCGGAGAAAGCCAACCTGTTCATCCTGTTTGACAAGTACCTGCCTACCTGTCTGGAGAAGCTCAAGTTCGGCTTCAAGAAAATCACTCCTATCCCAGAGGTCACACTGGTCCAAACCCTGCTCCACTTCATGGAGTTTCTACTGGTGCCTGAGAACACCCCGCCCGACTCCAACAAAGAACTCTACGAGCTCTACTTTGTGTTCGCCTGCATCTGGGCCTTCGGAGGGGCCATGTTCCAGGACCAGGTAGCTACGTTCATCCTCAAGGGGTGCAGGGTTCTCCCCAAATACTGTTAGAGGAGTGCTGTGCCACCTTGTGGACTATGTAAAATAAAGTAAAAAGATTGCAGATAGTGGCAGTTACAGGTGTTTAAAAACGCTAAAATCTCTTGAGTCCAAAGGGGGTCACTGCATCCCTCTAGGGCCCTGGTCAAAAGTAGTGCACTATATAGGGAATAACATGACATTTCAGAGGCAGCCAGGGTAATATTTTCACTGTGTGAAATGCAGACTCTCCATGAACAAGTGAAGGAAAGTGACAGTCAGATTCTGCTAAGTTCAGACTAACTTAACTTCTCTCTCTCTCTCTGTCTGTGTGTGTGTGTTTGGTCGGTAGCTGACAGACTACCGTGTGGAGTTCAGTAAGTGGTGGGTGAATGAGTTCAAGACCATCAAGTTCCCATCTGCAGGGACTGTGTTTGACTACTACATCGACAGAGACTCCAAGAAGTTCCAGCCCTGGACGGAGTTAGTCCCCAAGTTCCAGCTGGATCCAGACCTCCCACTGCAGGTCAGAGTCCTGTCTGTCTGCCTAGCAACTCACCCAATTAATGAATGACACAGTGGACTAACTCTTAGCTTCCAAGACTCTTAGGACATTGTAGTTTGTCTTTGTTAGGAGGTGCTCTGCAACAATGTTGTAGTAAGACGTTTCTCTCAAATAAATTGGGATTTTGGAGAGTTAATTGAGCTGACAGCCATTTTGCGTTGTTTCGCTTTGGCTTCAGTCATCAATCTAGCAAGAGGGCAATATTTTATTGATGTAGTAGTGTGTGTGTCCCACCCGTAGAAAGCTATGACCTTTGGCTTTCACCTAGAATAGTTTATTTATGTCTGACAAAAAAACCACTTTTCAACCCATATGATCTAATACACAATAAAAGTACAATAAAACATATACCAATGTGATGATATGTGACCCGTTTCAGGAAACTAGGCGTATGTCGCAAGTCACGACTTCACAGGAGAGGGGTTATAATAAATAAAAAAATGTGAATGAAAAGGCCTTTTCATACTTTCGTCAAAATTTGTTACATTTGTGAACGTCTAACATTTGGGCCATTTAAACAGCATGTGTACCGCCTACAGACAAGGGGAGAAGGGATGTAAAGGGCTTGATTCTGTTGTTCTGAGCAAATGCAATGTGTCTGCATCCGATGAAAAACAAATGTTTGACTTCCACACACAATTACTTCTTTACTTATTTTAGGTTTAAGAAAGTGTGTAGATCGCATTCTTTATCATAATGCTATGAAAGTTATGTATTTAGATCCGCCTGCCTAAGACAAATTCAACGATTGCTTTGCCATGTCTGTAGCATGAAGCAGCCGAGCTGGATAAATGTTTTTCTAAGGACTGCCCTTTTGATGTAATGTTGCAGTGAAGTGGAATAAATTGATGTAATGATGCAGTCAAACACCAGAGGGAGGCAAATACAAGTTTATTTGACAGAGGACATTTACATGCTCCTAGGAAAGTCTGGATTGCTGTCTTCTGACTTATAAAACAGTGAGAAATCGATCTAATAAGTCATGTAAACATCTACATGTTTTTTAAAGGAATTCTAGTGCCCGATTTCAGTGACAGTCAGCTTAAGAGGATTGTTAAGCACCAGATTCTGGAGAGTTATTCTGCTGACCTTTACTCTCTGTCTCCTGTTCCTCTCAGGCGTCTCTGGTTCACACGGCTGAGACCATCCGTATCCGCTACTTCATGGACAAACTGATGGAGAGGAAGTGTCCTGTGATGTTGGTGGGCAACGCGGGCAGTGGCAAGTCAGTCCTGATGGGAGACAAGCTCCGCAGCCTCAGCACTGATTATTATGTGGTCCAGTCTGTCCCCTTCAACTTCTACACAACCTCGGCCATGCTGCAGGCCATACTGGAGAAACCCCTGGAGAAGAAGGCAGGCCGGAACTACGGCCCCCCCGGCAGCAAGAGTCTCATCTACTTCATAGACGACATGAACATGCCTGAGGTCGACAAGTACTTCACTGTGGCTCCGCACACACTCATCCGCCAGCACATGGACCACGGACACTGGTACGATCACAGCCATTGACTAGTCAACCACTACACAACCACAACATAACTACAATCACTGTTTTGATCTCTCTCTCCCTCTCTCCTCCTCTCTCCCTCCCTTTCATCCCCCTCTCCCTGCCTCCCGTCCCAGGTATGACAGAGCCAAGCTGACTCTGAAGGACATCCATAACTGCCAGTACGTGGCCTGTATGAACCCTACAGCTGGCAGCTTCACCATCGACCCCCGACTGCAGGTACTCACCAGACTAACGCTACACACAAGGCTGGAGAATAAGCATAGTAGAAGAAACCTCTCTAGTCGTTCTGTTTTAGACTACTCTTGACCCTCTGCATCCCATAGTTGCCTTATGTATGGTAATATACTGTAAACCTGCTCTCTCTCTCTCTCTCTCTCTCAGAGGCACTTCTGTGTCTTTGCGGTGAGTTTCCCAGGCCAGGACGCACTCCAAAGCATCTACAACTCCATCTTCTCCCAACATCTGGAGATGAATGGCTTTCTCCCTGCCGTCAAGAAGTTCTGCTCTACGCTGGTCACCTCCGCAATCAGTAAGAACACTACCAAGAAACACTGAGATAATCATCATGTCAAACTGAAAATGTAATGACTTAATTCAACATCTCATCCATCTAATTGGATGACATTGAACTAGAGTCAGAGATGGGGGAAACCAATGCATTATATAGGCCTACAGTATTTTCCCTGTTTCCATGTTCTTACCTGTCTGTGTGTATATTTTCTTCTCCAGTGTTCCACCAGAGGATCTCCACCTCCTTCCTTCCCACGGCAGTCAAGTTCCACTACGTCTTTAACCTCAGAGACCTCTCCAACATCTTCCAGGTAAACCCTTCTCCCTTACATCTATATGATGGGCATCTTGATCATACATCATAAAGTTGGTTTGAGACACTTTGTTATGGATTACTGAGGAGAGGAAGGAGATATCTTGCCGTCTGTGTGTGTAAATGTGGTGAGAGTTCACCATCATGTTAGTGCCTGTGTGTGAGATGTTCAATTGGTCCCTCTGTGTCTCTCCTGTCTGCTGCCAGGGTCTTCTGTTCTCCATGCCAGAGTGTGTGAGGGCCCCTGCTGAGCTGGTGAGACTGTGGCTTCATGAGTGTGACCGTGTGTACGGAGACAAGCTGGTGGAGGAGAAGGACATGGTGCTGTTTGCCAAGATTGAGGGAGAGATCTGCAAGAAGTGCTTCGAGGTAAGACTTAACACACACACACACACACATATTGTCTGATATTGAGAAAAAATCTAAACTAATGTTGAATAAAGTTATTCAATATTAACAGTAGATTTCTCATTGGTGTGTATTTTCCTCTGTCTGCAGGAAATGGATGCAGGTTTCCTCTTTGAGAAGCCCAACATCTTCTGCCACTTTGCCCAAGGCATCGGCGAGCCCAAATACTTCCCTATTCCAGACTGGGTGGTTCTGAACAAGCTGCTACTGGAGGGCCTGGACAGCTACAACGAAATCAACGCTGTCATGAACCTGGTGAGTCCACTATGACACACTACAAAAGCAAATACCTTGTGTTGGCATTGCGTCATCACTGGATAGTACCCAGAGTAGTTAAAAACCTGATTGAGATGAAGAGAGAGTCTAGTCCTAGACCTTCCTGTTGTGACCCTGTTTGTTTGTGTGCATGCGTGCATGTGTTTCTTCTTCAGGTGCTGTTTGAGGATGCAATGTCCCATATCTGCCGTATCAACCGTATCCTGGAGTCTCCTCGCGGTAACGCCCTGCTGGTCGGGGTGGGCGGCAGCGGCAAGCAGTCTCTGTCTCGCCTCGCTGCCAGCATCGCCAACCTGGAGGTGTTCCAGATCACCCTGAGGAAAGGCTATGGCATCCCCGACCTCAAGGTGTGATGCTATGCTCTGGCTACCTGTTAACCTCTGTTAAGATGCTGACACACATCTCCCTTGCCCTCCTCTCTCCTCCTCTCCCCACCCTTCTCCCTCGGTCTCCTGGTAGTTGGACGTGGCTGCCCAGTACATGAAGGCTGGGGTGAAGAACATAGGGACGGTGTTCCTGATGACCGACAGCCAGGTGGCCGAGGAGGAGTTCCTGGTGCTGATCAATGATCTGCTGGCATCGGGGGAGATCCCTGGTCTGTTCCAAGACGATGAGGTGGAGAACATCATTGTTGCCATGAGGAACGAGGTCAAGGCTGTGGGCCTGCCAGACTCACGCGAAAACTGCTGGAAGTTCTTCATCGACAGAGTCCGCAAACAGCTCAAGGTGATACTCAGTGTGGCCAGTCTGGCTTGTCATTGGGGGCTGTTGAGGGTTTTGGTCTGTATGTTCAGCAGCATTACAGAGGGGTCACCCAGCTAGCACATAACGTTCTGAGAACCATATGTTTCTTGGAGCTTGGTTAAAGCGTGGTTGTCAATCAATGAAATGTATTTATAAAGCCATTTTTACATCAGCAGATGTCACAAAGTGTTTATACAGAAACCCAGCCTCAAACTCCAAAGAGAAGGAATGCAGATGTAGAAGCACAGTGGCTAGGAAAAACTCCATAGAAAGGCAGGAATCTAGGAAGAAACCTAGAGAAGAACCAGGCCCTGAGGGGTAGCCAGTCCTCTTCTGTCTGTGCCCAGTGGAGATTATAAGAGTACATGGCCATTAAGGCCAGATCATTCTTTAAGATGTTCAAACGTTAATAGATGACCAGCAGTGTCAAATAATAATCACAGTGGTTATAGAGGGTGCAACAGGTCAGCACCTCAGAAGTAAATGTCAGTTGGCTTTTCAATGCCAAGCATTCAGAGTAGTAGTGTGTAGTGTGTTTGGTGAACAGGTCAGGATTCCATAGCCGCAGGCCGAACAGCAGAAACTGGAGCAGCAGCACAATATACTGGGTACGGGGACAGCCAGGAGTCATCAGGCCAGGTAGTCCTGAGGCATAGTCCTAGGGCTCAGGTCCTCTGGGAGGGGAGAGTTAGAGGGAGCATACTTAAAATCACACAGGACACCAGATAAGACAGGAGAATTACACCAGATAGGACAGACTGACCCCGCCGCCCCCGGCACATAGACTATTGCAGCATAAATAGTGGCGACTTACTACCCTGAGACAAGACGGAGTATAGCCCACGAAAATCTCCCCCACCACACGAGCCCGAGGGGGCGCAAAACCAGACTGGAAGATCAGTGACTCTACCCCCTGAAGTTAAGTATATCGAGAGAAAAAAAAGCCAGTGACTCAGCTCCTGTAATAGGGTCAGGGGCAGAGAATCCCAGTGGAGAGAGGGGAGCCGGCCAGGGAGAGACAGCAAGGGTGGTTTGTCACTCCAGTGCCTTGTCATTCACCTTCGCACCCCTGGGCCAGACTACACGCAATCATAGGACCTACTGAAGAAATTAGTCTTCAGTAAAGACTTGCAAACGTAATAAGTTGGTGGTCCGATGGTCCAGGATAATGAGGATTTTTAAAAGATTCACAATATCGGTTCCACGGGACAAAACTAGATCCAGGGTATGATTGTGGCAATGCGTAGGTCTGGAGACATGTTGGACAAAACCCACTGAGTCGATGATGGCTCCGATAGCCTTTTGGAATGGGTCTGTGGACTTCTCCATGTGAATATTGAAGTCACCAAACTTTTTTATATTACATGCCATGACGACAAGGTGCGATAGGAATTCAGGGAACTCGGCGGGGAACACTGTATACGGTCCAGGAGGCCTTTAAACAGTAGCTATAAAAAGTGATTGAGTCAGCTGCATAGATTTCATGACTAGAAGCTCAAAATTTGAAAACAGTCTTTTTTTTTCTTGTAAATTGAAATTTGCTGTCATAAATGTTAGCAACACCTCCACCTTTGCGGGATGAGAGAGGGATATGGTCATTAGTGTAACCAGCAGGAGAGGCCTCATTTAACGCAGTAAATTCATCAGGCTTGAGCCATGTTTCAGTCAGGCCAATCACATCAGGTTTATGGTCAGTGAAGGATCTAACATGAAGTATTCCTATTTTAAGATATGAGGTATTATCACAATCTCTTTCAGTAATGGCTAACAGCCTGCTGCCTGCACCCTATCTCATTGTGGAGCTAGAGGAGTTAGAGCCTTGTCTATGTTGATAGATAAGATGAGAGCACCCCTCCAGCTAGGATGGATTCTGTCATTCTTTAGCAGGCCAGGCTTGGTCCTGTTTTTTGGTGAGTCTCAGAATGTGTTCCAGTTATCCACAAATTCGAAAAACTGTTTTCAACCAGCGATTTGTGTGAGTCGGGCTGTAAAACTCATCACTCCCCCTAACTGGGAGGGGGCCAGAGACAATTACTCAATATCAACACATCTTTCTAGCGAAGTTACACGCTCAAGTTATGTTGCACTTGGTGACCTATGAATGTTTAATCCTAACATTGTTGCTGCTGACGTGGATAACAATATCCCTATAACATTTACACCAGTGTTCCCCAACTGGCGACCTGCGGGCCAAATTTGTTATCTGAGCTAAAACCCAAACTTTTTTTTGTGTGTGGAATTGTCATTGTTGGACATAAATGACTATAAAAAAAACACCAGGAAATCAGCTCCAATTGATTTTAATTTAAGAAATCGGTTTCCAAGTATCAATAATCAATATCAATGTAATACTATAAAAAAATGTAAAAAACATGAGAAATAAGAAATACACTATATATACAAAAGTATGTGGACAACCCTTCAAATTAGTGGATTACTTTCTGTTTAGTGTGTTTTGCACCTGACGGAGCTGTTTCGGTTGTGCTTCTTTGTTTCTTTGTTTGATAGTGTTCAGTTTAAATAAATAACATGAACAAGTACCACGCTGCGCTTTGGTCCTCACCTACTTCCACCGACGACCGTTACACTTGTCTGCTAAATGAACTAGTGTAGCCCACAGCCATTTGGCATAGCCAGATGAGGACCTAATATAAGGACAACTCAGAGTATGCTATTCTGTTCTTCTGAAATAGACTACATTTTCTTAATTTCATGCTTCTTTAGACCTGTTGTAACGGCTTTCTTCCTGGGAAGGAGAGGCGGACTAAAACACAGCGTGGTTGGAGTTCATGTTATTTTAATAAGGTAACTCAACATGAACAGAATACAAAACAATAAACGTGAAAACCGAAACAGTCCTATCTGGTGCAGAAAACACAAAGACAGGAAACAATCACCCACAAACCCCAACACAAAACAAGCTACCTAAATATGGTTCCCAATCAGAGACAAATGACTAATTTGACTGAGAACCATATCAGGCCAAACACAGGAAGACAAACTAGACACACAACATAGAATGCCCACCCAGCTCACGTCCTGACCAACACTAAAACAAGGAAAACACACAAGAACTATGGTCAGAACGTGACACCTGTCTAAAATAAATAATAGATTTATTGTGAAGGTGAAGGCTATATTACATGGGTTTATTAGACTTTTTTAAATGTAGTTGTTCCAAAGGTCTGCATCAGTGGATGTGTGGAAGCAAAGAGATTATATATTAGTTTGTTAATTAACGGTGAATTACAGTGAGACCGACAGTTATTTGCTTGACAATCACCGGCTGACGAAATTGTGTGACCGCCACAGCCCTAGTGGTGCGGTCTACCCAACGCATCACCAGGGGCACACTGCCTGCCCTCCAAGACACCTACTGTACAGCACCCGTCACAGGAAGGCCAAAAAAGTCATCAAGGACATCAACCACCTGAGCCACTGCCTGTTCACCCCGCTACCATCTAGAAGGCAAGGTCAATATAGGTGCATCAAAGCTGGGACCAAGACTGAAAAACAGCTTCTATCTCAAGCCCATCAGACTGTTAAATAGCCATCACTAGCCAGCCTCCACCCAGTACCCTGCCCTGAACTTAAGTCACTGTCACTAGCCGGCTACCACTCGGTTACTCAACCCTGCACGTTAGAGGCTGCTGCTCTATGTACATAGTGTAATGAAACAGCAGGGAGCAGGTCTCGACCTTCGAGCCTGAGGTCCGGCGTGCTTTTGCGACTGTGCCGCAAAAGCATGCTCAAGTGGCAGAGTCGATTTCCGCGCTTATACACCCAGGGTCGTTACACTACTCCCTCCTTTCAAAGAGCGCGTCCTCGCGCTAGCTTGCGACTCTACGTCTTACAGGAACGCGCTCACCGGCCAAGCACACGCACTGTCGTGGATGGGAGGTCCGATCACTTCTGACACCAATGTAATGAAACAGCAGGGAGCAGGTCTCGAACCCTCGACCTTCGAGCCCGAGGTCCGGCGCGCTAGTGACTGTGCTGCAAAAGCATGCTCGAACGGCAGAATCGATTTCCGCGCTTATAAACCCAGGGTCGTTACAATAGACATGGAATCACCGGTCACTTTAAATGGAACACTAGTTACTTTAATAATGTTTACATACTGTTTTACTAATTTCATATGTATATACTGTATTCTACTGTATTTTAGTCAATGCCACTCAGACATAGCTCATCCAATTATTTATATATTTCTTAATTCCATTATTTTACTTTTAGATGTGTGTATTGTTGTGAATTGTTAGATACTACTGCACTGTTGGAGCTAGAAGCACAAGTATTTAGCTACACTCACAATAACATCTGCTAAATATGTGGATGTGACTAATAAAATTAGATTTCACTAGATCCATGGATAGATAACAGAAGACCACAGGATTTTGGATGATCACTGATGCCGTGTCACAATAAATGAAATGCATGATTAATGCATGAGAAAATACATTTCCATGTGTCCTATCTGTGTTTGGAGTTCAAAAAAGTTTCCCCAAAATAGTTAGGGATAGTGATGAGGTATTAAAAGTATTATTGAAACGTTAAGTGAAAGGTTTAAGGAAGTTAGTTAAAAACCTCCAAATAACCTTTAGATTCCATTCTTAGAGTGTTAAAAAAAACGTTCAATAATAACCAGAAAACATTTTGAGAATGTTCGCATAATGTTATTTTAATTACCTTCAAATAATTTCCGTTCTCAGAGCGTTAATAAAACCTCCCAGGCAAACTTTCAGGGAACCAGAGTAAAACATTCTCAGAACCTCCCTGCAACCTAAAAATTAACATTCCCAGATCAGGCTACATTTTCACTTCTGTTTTCAGAGCATTTAAAAAGTGTTTAATTTTCCCGGGCAGGAAACGTATGGCTTCGTTGCCACAACCAATGTGAAGCCAAAAACATACATTCCCACAACTTCCAAGGAACCAAATATGCTAGGTGGGTAAAGTGTGTGTGCGTTTGTGTGTTGTCCTGTAGGTGATCCTGTGTTTCTCTCCGGTGGGATCCACTCTGAGGGTGCGAGCCAGGAAGTTCCCTGCGGTGGTCAACTGCACCTCCATTGACTGGTTCCACGAGTGGCCAGAGGAGGCGCTGGTGTCTGTCAGTGCTCGCTTCCTCTCCGAGACAGAGGGCATCATGGTGAGGAAGACACGTTATACACCCCTCAACCCCCTTCCAAAACAATCCCTAGCCCATTCCCTGAGTTGCCTCATGTAGACCCCTCATCTAGCTTTTACTGTATTCCTGTGTGTAACGATTTTCTCTCTCCCCCCCAGCCCGAGGTGAAGGACTCTCTGAGCCAGTTCATGGCCTTTGTCCATAAGACAGTGAATGAGATGTCCAAGTCCTACCTGCTGTCAGACCGTCGCTACAACTACACCACGCCGAAGACCTTCCTAGAGCAGATCAAACTCTACCAGAACCTCCTGGCCGTCAAGAGGAGCGAGCTGCTGTCCAAGATGGAGCGCCTGGAGAACGGATTAACCAAACTGGAGAACACCTCCGCTCAGGTCAGATATACAGTATACCACCACACACACGGTCTGGGAGTTAGTTATCCACCTGCACTAAATGTAACACAAACAGGCTATTACATTCTATACTGTATCAATATCATATCTTCGTTTTAAGATTTCTATATAATTTGTGCCCTTTCAAATTATTTGTGCTACTCATTCAAATGAGTGGAATCAGCTATTTCAGCTACACTCGTTGCTGACAGGTGTACTGTATAAAATCGAGCACATGGCCATGCAATCTCCATAGACAAACATTGGCAGTAGAATGGCCTTAATGAAGTGCTCAGTGACTTTCAACGTGGCACCGTCATCGGATGCCACCTTTCCAACAAGTCAGTTCGTCAAATTTGTGTCCTGCTAGAGCTGCCCCTGTCAACTGTAAGTGCTGTTATTGTGAAGTGGAAATGTCTAGGAGCAACAACAGCTCAGCCGCGAAGTGGTAGGCCACACAAGTTCACAGAACGGGACCGCCGAATGCTGAATTGCGTAGCGTGACAACATCGTCTGTCCTCGGTTGCAATACAACACTCACTACTGAATTCCAAACTGCATCTGGAAGCAACATCAGCACAATAAACGGTTCGTCGGGAACTTCATGAAATGGGTTTCCATGGCTGAGCAGCCGCACACAAGCCTAAGATCACCATGCGCAATACCAAGCGTCAGCTGGAGTCATGTAAAACCCACTGCTTTGGACTCTGGAGCAGTGGAAACACGTTCTCTGTAGTGATGAATCACACTTTACTATCTGGCAGTCCAACGGATGAATCTGGGTTTGGCGGATGCCAGGAAAACGCTACCTGCCACGATGCATAATACCAACTGTAAAGTTTGGTGGAGGAGGAATAATGGTCTGGGGCTGTTTTTCATGGTCTGGGCTAGGCCCCTTAGTTCCAGTGGAAGGGAAATCTTAACAGCATACAATGACATTCTAGATGATTCTGTGCTTTCAACTTTGAGGCAACTGTTTGCGAGGTCCATACAGAAATGGTTTGTCAAGATTGGTGTGGAATAACTTGATTGGCCTGCCCAACATCAGTGCCCGGCCTCACTAATACTCTTAGAGTGACAGGGGATGGAACTAGGTATGGTGTTGAAAGCGGCATGGAGAGAGAGAGCGGAGAGGAAGGACTCAAGTAGCAGAGTAAACTATACAAATGGACGTTACACACGGCGTATCACATTTAAACTTCTTATGGACTTGGTCCCTGTGGCGGGATCAAAATCAGCGGAAATTTTAGAGCGCCACCAATAGTTTTCGATAAAACTCAAACTTTCTATAAAACACACATGCAAGGTAGTGAATTAAAGCTACACTCGTTGTGAATCTAGCCACCGAGTCAGATTTGTGAAATGCTTTTCGGCGAAAGCATGAGAAGCTATTATCTGATAGCATGCACCCCCCAAAATACCAGAACGTCATCTAAACAACAGATTTTGCGGTAGCCGGCGCTACCCAAAACACAGAAATAAAATATAAAACATTCATTACCTTTGACGAGCTTCTTTGTTGGCACTCCTATATGTCACATAAACATCACAATTGGGTCTTTTTCCCGATTAAATCCATCATTGTATACCCAAAATGTGATTTGCTGAAGACCGGTCTGATCCAGAAAAATGCCCCTTTACAAGACGCAACGTCACTTTTTAAAATGACAAAAGCTGCCTATAAACTTTAAAAAATCACTTCAAACTACTTTTCTAAACCAACTTTAGGTATTAATAAATGTTAATAATCTATCAAATTGATCACGGGGCGATCTGTATTCGATAGCAGCAAGTCTTGAAATCATAACATAACATCCTGCGGTGAGCCCCAAGAAAGGAAGTGCCTAAACGTCATCAAACCAAGGATAAAGTAGCCAAAAAATGCCAGTACTGGCGACATCGTGTGGAAGCTGTAGGCGTTTACAGGGGATCCTCATGTATTTTCTTTAGCCTTAGACAATACATTGACTGGCGGATGAATATTATTTTTGTGTTTTTGGTGAACAGTTTTTCGAAGGATTTTTACTCCTAAACACGTTATGTTATAGCCACAGACACGATTTAACCAGTTTTAGAGACTTCAGAGTGTTTTCTATACACACACACACTTATCATATGCATATACTATATTCCTGGCATGAGTAGCAGGACGCTGAATTGTTGCGCGATTTTAAACAAAAAGCTGCGAAAATTCGCAGCCTCCTTAACAGGTTTTAACAAACCAAACATTCAAATACCATTACTGTGAAACAAACAAGAAATAGGACAGAAAAACAGAAAACTTGAGCATGCATAACTATTCACCCCCCCCCCTAAAGTCAATACTTTGTAGAGCCACGTTTTGCAGTAATTACAGCTGCAAGGCCCTTGGGTTATGTCTCTATAAACTTAGCACATCTAGCCACTGGGATTTTTGCCCATTCTTCAAGGCAAAACTGCTCCAGCTCCTTCAAGTTGGATGGGTTCTGATGGTGCAATCTTTAAGTCATTCCACAGATTCTCAATTTGATTGAGGTCTGGGCTTTGACTAGGCCTTTCCAAGACATTTAAATGTTTCCCCTTAAACCACTCAAGTGTTGCTTTAGCAGTATGCTTAGGGTCATTGTCCTGCTGGAAGGTGAACCAGTCTCTAATCTCTGGAAGTCTGAAACAGGTTTCCCTCAAGAATTTCCCTGTATTTAAAGCCATCCATCATTCCTTCAATTGTGACCAGTTTCCCAGCCCCTGCCGATGAAAATCATCCCCACAGCACGATCCTGCTACCAACATGCTTCACTGTGAGGATGGTGTTCTCGGGGTGATGAGAAGTGTTGGGTTTCCGCCACACATAGCGTTATCCTTGATGGCCAAAAAGCTCAATTTTAGTCTCATCTGACCAGAGTACTTTCTTCCATATGTTTGGGGAGTCTCCCACATGCCTTTTGATGAACACCAAACATGTTTGCTTATTTATTTCTGGACACTCTTCTGTAAAGCCCAGCTCTGTGGAGTGTACGGCTTAAAGTGGTCCTATGGATAGATACTCCAATTTCCACTGTGGAGCTTTGCAGCTCCTTCTGGGTTATCTTTTGTTTTTTTGTTGCCTCTCTGATTAATTCCATTGAATAATGAATTTAATGGTGCTCCGTGGGATGTTCAAAGTTTCGGATATTTTTTATAACCCAACCCTGATCTGTACTTCTGATCTGTACTTCTCCACAACCGTTTGGAGAGCTCCTTGGTCTTCATAGTGCCGCTTGCTTGTTAGTGCCCCTTGCTTAGTGGTGTTGCAGACTCTGGGGCCTTTCAGAACAGGTGTATATATACTGAGATCAGGTGACAGATCATGTGACACTTAGATTGCACACAGGTGGACTTTATTTAACTAATTATGTGACTTCTGAAGGTAATTGGTTGCACCAGATCTTATTTAGTTTTGACAACATTTTTGTTTGATTAGAGTTAGCAAGCTAGTCCCATGTGTAACAATTGTCTTCCTCTTCTGATGAGGAATAAGAAGGATCGGACCAATACGCAGCCTGGTAAGTGTCCATGTTAAATTTATTCAATAACTGAACACTGAAACACAACCGAAACAGTCCTGTCTGGTAGAGACACAGAGACAGAAAACAACTACCCACAAACACAGGTGGGAACAGGCTACCTAAGTATGATTCTCAATCAAAGACAACGATTGCCAGCTGCTTCTGATTGGGAACCATACCAGGCCAAACACATAGAAATACAAAACCTAGACTACAAAACATAGAATGCCCACCCCAACTCATGCCCTGACCAAACTAAAACAGAGACATAAAAAAGGAACTAAGGTCAGGACGTGACAGTAACCCACCCCCAAAGGTGCGGACTCCGGACGCAAAACCTAAACCCATAGGGGAGGGTCTGGGTGTGCATCTGTCCGCAGTGGCGGTTCTGGCGCGGGACATGGACCCCAATCCACTTTAGTCTTGGCCCACTTAGGTGGCGCCTTTGGAGCGGCGACCCTCGCCACCGACCCCGGACTGGAGACCCTTTCAGCGGGCCCCGAATAAACGGGAGACTCTGGCAGCGCCGGAGTGAAGGGCGCACCCAGCCTGGTGCGTGGGGCTGCCACAGGAGGCCTGGTGTGTGGAGGAGGCACCGGATGGACCGGACCGTGGAGGCGTACTGAAGGTCTCGAGCACCGAGCCTGCACAACCTGTCCTGGCTGGATACTCCCTGTAGCCCGGCAAGTGCAGCGGGGTGGAACAGACCGCTGGCGAACCCGGGGACACCATGCGTAGGGTTGGTGCCATATAACCCGTGCCGAGGAGACGCACTGGAGACCAGATGCGCGGAGCCGGCTTCATTATTCCTGGCTCGATGCCCACTCTAGCCCGGCCTATACGAGGAGCTGCGATGTAGCGCACCGGGCTATGCCTGCGCACTGGGGACACCGTGCGCCTCACGGCATAACACGGTGCCTGCCCGGTCAACCTCTCGCCACGGTAAGCACGGGGAGTTGGCTCAGGTCTCCTACCTGACTTAGCCACACTCCCCGTGTGCTCACCCCAATACATTTTTGGGGCTGCCTTTCGTCTCTGTTGTGCTAACTAACCCCGGTGACTAACTCCTCATATCGCCGCCGCTCGGCTTTAGCTGCCTCCAGCTCTTCCCTGGGGCGGCGATATTCCCCAGCCTGTGCCCAGGGTCCCTTACCGTCCAAAATCTCCTCCCAAGTCCAGGAGTCCAGAACCCTCTGCTCCAGGTTACCAAGCTGCTTGGTCCTTTTTTGGTGGGTAGTTCTGTAACGGTTGTCGTTGGTGGAAGAAGGAGAGGACCAAGGTGCAGCGTGTTACGTGTTCGGGATCTTTTAATTACACTGAACACTAGAACAAAACGGAACAAACGAAACAGTCCTGTCTGGAACAGAGACAGAGACAGAAAACAACTACCCACCAAAAAAGGACCAAGCAGCGTGGTAACCTGGAGCAGATTGGGAACCATACCAGGCCAAACACATAGAAATACAAAACCTAGACTACATAACATAGAATGCCCACCCCAACTCACACCCTGACGTAACTAGACATAAAAAAGGAACTAAGGTCAGGACGTGACACCAAGGGTGAACCCATGCTATGTTTTTGCTCTGCTAGCCATACGCCGAGTGCGGCAGGAAATCAATATCATCTAATTATCGATATTGGTGCCCACCACTAGTCATTACTGTATTATTGATACATTTATAACCCACCAAACTTGAATTTACCAATGAAGTTGACTAAGAACATATTCTCCTTTTACACCAATGATGAACAACCTGCAGAAGTGTTGCACAGCGTTGTCTTCTGTCTCTGATGTGTGTGTAGTTGTGTTCTGTTTCTGATGTGTGTGTTCCCTCCACCAGGTGGATGATCTGAAGGCCAAGCTGGCCGTGCAGGAGGTGGAGCTCAAGCAGAAGAATGAGGATGCTGACAAGCTCATCGAGGTGGTCGGTGTAGAAACAGAGAAAGTGTCCAAGGAGAAGGTCATAGCCAACGATGAGGAGCTCAAAGTGCAAGTAATCGCCAAGAATGTGGGAGAGAAACAGAGGTCTTGTGAAGAGGACTTGGCCAAAGCAGAACCTGCACTGTTGGCTGCCCAGGAGGCTCTCAACACTCTCAACAAGGTCTGGATGTGTGTGTGTGTGGGGGTTGGTTTCTAAAATCCCCAAATGTCCCCACAAGGATAAAACAAGGAAAATTCTCCCGGAGGGGCCATTTCCCACGTCCCCATGAGGACAAAGGCTATTTTAAGTTTAAAGAGTTAGTGGTTATAGTTAAGTTTAGGGAATTTGAATGGAAATTCATTTTAGGGCCCCACGGTGATAGAACATAACGTGTGTGTGTGTGTGTGTGTGTAAGTATGTATAGAGCTTTCAACACATTCTAGGATAGTTAACAAGATTAGTAGGAATCGAGCATTGAAACTACTGCAGTGAGCCGAAAATGCTGAAGAGTGTATGTATGTGTTGTTCAGTGAGTTAAGTGATTCTGTGTGTCATATAACCTCTCTGTTCCCCCTGTACTGCAGAACAACCTGACAGAGTTGAAGTCATTTGGCTCACCTCCGGAGGCGGTGGTGAACGTGATGGGTGCTGTGATGATCCTGATGGCCCCCGGAGGGAAGGTGCCTAAAGACAAGAGCTGGAAGGCTGCCAAGAACATCATGGCTAAGGTGGACGCCTTCCTGGACGCCCTGATCAACTACAACAAGGAGAACATCCCTGACACCTGCATTAAGGCCTTCCAGTGAGAAACACAAACCTAGCTGACACCCAAACACTTTAGCTGATTCATCAGGAAATCCTTATTTCTCTGAAGATTTGAGTCCCTTTTCCCCTTATATTCTTTTATATCTTGTTGATGATAGATTTTGTGTGTATCTTCTTTTTATTCCCTGTGCAGACCGTTTAAGAACGACCCCACATTCGAGCCAGAATACATCCGCTCTAAGTCACTTGCTGCTGCAGGTCTGTGTTCGTGGTGCATCAACATTGTGATGTTCTACGAGGTGTACTGTGATGTGGAGCCCAAGCGCCAGACTCTGGCCCAGGCCAATGCTGAGCTAGCCGCTGCCTTGGACAAACTCTCCATCATCAAGACCAAGATCAATGTGAGAGAATACAATAGAATTGTTACAAAACCGATTAACTAGCCTTCTAATATAGTTGCACTCGCTAAATCTAGGGGTCTTAGGCCTAGTTAACTGGTCTGTAACCTGATTTAAGATGTGCATCTACAGTGAGATTCAAAAGTATTGGGACAGTGACATTTTTGGGGGGACCTTTTACTCCAGCACTTTGGATTTGAAATGATACAATGACTAAAAGGTTAGAGTGCAGACTGTCAGTTTTAATTTGAGGGTATTTTCATTGATATCAGGTGAACTTTTGAGAAATTACAGCACTTTTTGGACATAATCTCCCCATTTTAGGGGACCACAAGTATTTGGCGAATTCACTTATGTATGACCGATCGGCTCGATTTGAAATTGTGTTTTTTAAATTGGATAAAAGGAGAGACTCAGAGCTAGGAAATGTTATATCATACACTATAGTTGAGGAACAATGGGAAAGTAATTCTGCTTTGAAAGGTGATAAACGTGTAACCTCACTTTTGAAAAAATGGCCCTATCTATGTTTTGGTACCTACTGGAGAGCTCTTCTTTGTCTACACCCATTCAGCATCGTTCACACCCTCTTAAAAGCTTTAGCCCCACCCTTCTCTTTAAGGATTCACATGTGAGGCTATGTAGTAAACAACCAAAGATTTCAAGACTAAAGGCTGGCTTATACTATGGGTTTGTTCGTAAATTTAATCTGGAGTGCTAGAGTGTGCTCTGGGTATTCGTAAATTCAGAGCGTTTCGTCAGTTATTCTGCGCTCTGGCACACTCAGATGAGAGTGCTCTGAAATCGGAGTAGATAGCCAGAGCGAATTTACCAGCTACGGCTATCAACTGTTTTTGCAGTGACATCATAAACATATTAGTGAAATAGTTACTTGCATAGTGGAGTCTTTTGTTTAGACATGTAGCTAGCTAGCTAAACAATTAACCATAATCCCAACTCATAACATTACTACCCTGCATGAATCTGCAGGTAGCTAACCAACCAGGTTCAATGTTAGCTAGCTAACATTAGGCTATAACTAGCAATGCAAATGGCTCTGAGATACAAATAATATTACTACACAGATCATACACGTAACGTTAGCTAGCTAGCTAACAGTACACTTTAACTTGAAATGAAAACGACTTTCTGACAAAATTAGAAAAGCGTAATATCTGAAAATGTAGCTTGCTAGACTCTCTTACCCGTATACATGGATGGATGCTTCTCCCTCTCTTTGTCACGGTTGCCTTTAGTTGGAAGATGTAATCCGGAGATGTAATCCAAGCAGACCACCATAGTCCCTGTGCCCAAGAACACCACGGTAACCTGCCTAAATGTTTACCGACCCGTAGCACTCACGTCTGTAGTCATGAAGTGCTTTGAAAGGCTGGTCATGGCTCACATCAACACTATAATCCCAGGAACGCTAGACCCACTTCAATTTGCATACTGCCCCAACAGATCCACAGATGACGCAATCTCTATTGCACTCCACACTGCCCTTTCCCATCTGGACAAAAGGAACACCTACGTGAGAATGCTATTCATTGACTGCAGCTCAGCGTTCAACACCATAGTGTCCTCAAAGCTCATCACTAAGCTAAGGACCCTGGGACTAAACACCTCCCTCTGCAACTGGATCCTGGACTTCCTGACGGGCCGCCCTCAGGTGGTAAGGGTCGGTAACAACACATCTGCCACACTGATCCTCAACATAGGGGCCCCTCAGGGGTCAGTCCCCTCCTGTACTCCGTGTTCACCCATGACTGCATGGCCAAGCACGACTCCAACACCATCATTAAGTTTGCCGACGGCACAACAGATGTAGGCCTGATCACCAACAACAATGAGACAGCTTATAGGGAGGAGGTCAGAGACCTGACAGTGTGGTGCCAGGATAACAACCTCTCCCTCAATGTGATCAAGGCAAAGGAGATGATCGTGGACTACAGGAAAAGTAAGGGCCAAGCAAGGCCCCATTCTCATCAACAGGGCTGTAGTGGAGCAGGTTGAGAGGTTCCTTGGTGTACAAATCACAGCCTGGTATGGCAACTGCTCAGCATCGACAGCAAGGCACTACAGATGGTACTGCATACGGCACAGTACATCACCGGGGCCAAGCTTCCTGACAGCCAGGACCTCTATACCAGGCGGTGTCAGAGGAAGGCCCTAAAAATTGCCAAAGACTCCAGCCACCCTAGTCATAGACTGTTCTCTCTGCTACCGCGTGGCAAGCGGTCCTGGAGCGCCAAGTCTAGGTTTAAAAGGCAGCTTAATAGCTTCTACCCCCAAGCCATAAGACTCCTGAACAGCTAACTAAATGGCTACCCCCCCATTTCTACGCTTCTGCTACTCTCTGTTAATTTACCTCTACCTACATGTACATACTACCTCGACTAACCTGTGCCCCTGCACATTGACTCTTTCCTGGTACCCCCTGTATATAGCCTCATTACTGTTATTTTATTGTTGTTCTTTAATTATTTGTTATTTTTCCATTTTTAATTTGTTTACTTCAGTTTATTAAATAATTTCTTAAAACTTATTTTTTCTTAACTGCATTGATGGTTAAGGGCTTGTAAGTAATAATTTCACTGTAAGGTCTTCACCTGTTGTATTCGGCACATGTGACAAATACAATGGTATTTTATTCGATTTTTGCTCAATGTGAGTTGAATTTGAAATCTTGCAACACAAATAGCTGAGTTGATCCCACAATAGAGTTTAGTTTGCTGAGACCCGCAACGTAATAATATTTATTATAGTTCATCCAACTTCGGTTCTCTTGGCGTAATGGTTAAGGTATTGGGTTGACCGTCGCTGGACCAGGTCGGGGCTACCCATCGAATTCGCTACATTGGTCCATGGAGCTTAAATAATTTTGCTGATGATATCCTTGCATTGTTAAATTGAGAGGACTAAAAATCAAAAGTTGAGTTAACTTTAAAAAATCAAGGCAACCAGCTGCAATACGATTTCTAGTTTACTCAACTTTGACAAATGTGTTGAGACAACTCAGGAATGTATGTTAGCAGAACTTTTCTAATTAAGTTGAGTGAACTAGAAATCATATTGCAGCTGGTTTCCTTGATTTGACTCAAGTTGACATAAACTTACAGTGTAGAATAGAATAATTCCATTGTGGAACAGAAATGTGCCTTGTTGCTGTCTTTCTATTCTCACCCTCCCGGTCTTATTATCCATGAAAGAGGGATGTTGTTGTCTTGTATTTAGCAACTGAATGCTAACCTGGCCAAACTGACATCGGAGTTTGAGAAGGCCACATCGGACAAGCTGAGGTGTCAACAGGAAGCAGACGCCACCAATCAGACCATCTCTCTGGCCAACAGGTGACGTGCAGCTACAGTACAGTACAGCACTGCACCACAAAACACAACCACAGACATGGGATGACACTCACTGCCTGTGCATTCCTGGTTTAAATTCAAACTGTGTCTTCGAACATTTGATTCAGTATTAGTATAGAGATATTTTAATATTTTTTGAATTTAAAATTATATCTTTGATTTAATAAGATTTAGTCTACCATCTTTGATAACTGTCATATTGACACGTGGTGTGACTGTGTCTCTCTCTCTGGCAGGCTGGTGGGAGGTCTGGCCTCAGAGAAGGTGCGTTGGTCAGAGTCGGTGGCCCAGTTTAAGATCCAGGAGAAGACTCTGAGTGGTGACGTCATGCTCATCTCTGCCTTCGTCTCCTACGTGGGCTACTTCACCAAGAAGTACCGCATTGAACTCATGGACAAGTACTGGCTGCCCTACCTCAAAGAGCTCAAGGTACACCACACACTCCTAACACTACCTCAAAGAGCTCAAGGTACACCACACACTCCTAACACTACCTCAAAGAGCTCAAGGTACACCACACACTCCTAACACTACCTCAAAGAGCTCAAGGTACACCACACACTCCTGACATTACCTCAGAGAGTTCAAGGTACACCACACACTGCTAACACTACCTCAGAGCTCAAGGTACACCACACACTCCTAACACTACCTCAAAGAGCTCAAGGTACACCACACACTCCTAACACTACCTCAGAGAGTTCAAGGTACAGCACACACCACACACTCCTAACACTACCTCAGAGAGTTCAAGGTACACCACACACTCCTAACACTACCTCAGAGAGTTCAAGGTACAGCACACACCACACACACCTAACACTACCTCAGAGAGTTCAAGGTACACCACACACACCTAACACTACCTCAGAGAGTTCAAGGTACACCACACACTCCTGGCTCAGCACACAAACCATACGTCAGTAACGGAAACATCACAGTCAGACCCGGGTCACTGAATGAATAGAATGATAAATTAGTTCAACATGACTTAATCACCTGAAAGGAGATTGACTTGCATGAATGAGTGTGTTATCAATTAAACATTTGCTAACCAGCAAAGTGATGCAGATGTAGTATACTGTAGTAATCTCCTGTTTCATCCCTCCCTCTCCCAGGTGCCCATCCCGATCACAGAGGGGCTGGACCCCCTGATGTTGCTGACAGATGACGCGGACATCGCTGCCTGGAGCAACCAGGGCTTGCCTAGTGACCGCATGTCCATTGAGAACGCCACCATCCTGTGCAATACGGAACGCTGGCCGCTCATCGTGGATGCCCAGCTCCAGGGAATCAAGTGGATCAAAAGGAAATACGGAGACAACCTTAAAGTCATCCGGCTGGGACAGAAAGGGTCAGTCCTTCTCACACACAGTCTTGATAGAGTAGCCAGTGTGTGGTCTTGTTGACCAGGCATTGATATACTACCTATCCTGTGTGTGTGTGTACAGGTACCTGGACAGCATCGAGAGCGCTGTGTCTAACGGAGACACTCTGCTGTTAGAGAACATCAGTGAGAATGTAGAACCCGTCCTGGACCCTTTACTGGGCAGGAACACCATCAAGAAGGGCAAGTAAGTCATCATCACCTCTATATACCACTTACAGCCCTCTGACACCCCTCCCTGGGCCACTATGACTCCTCACAATGTCTGCATCCCATATTCCCTATTTAGTGCACTACTTTTGACCTGGTACTATTGCGATATATATTATTTTGACCAGTCAAAAGTAGTACACTGCTTAGGGAATACAGTGCCATTTCGGACACACACAATGACTCCACATAGGGCAGGCATGTCAAACTAATTTTCCTTGAGGACCACATTTGGTCTTCACTGAGGTCCGGAGGGCCACACCTAAAATGTATTATATTTCTTTGCCATCCAATAAAAACAAAATTGTCCTTCAGTCTCTCTCATGCATTCTGTCTGGCAGGTACATCCGGATAGGAGACAAGGAGGTAGAGTACAGCCCTAGCTTCCGTCTCATCCTGCACACTAAGTACTTCAATCCTCACTACAAGCCTGAGATGCAGGCTCAGTGTACGCTCATCAACTTCCTGGTTACCAGAGACGGGCTGGAGGACCAGCTGCTAGCCGCCGTGGTTGCTAAGGAACGGCCAGACCTGGAAGAGCTCAAGGTGACAGAAGCCGTTTTTATACCTAGAGCTAGCATGCGTCCTTTGTTCTGATCTGATCTACATTCTGATTGTAGCTGTTGCATCTACACATGGTAGTAAAATGTCTCTTATCCGTCCACTTCTACTCTTGTAAGCTTGCGTTTATACGAGCAGCCCAATTCTGATATTTTTTTACACTAATTGGTCTTTTGACCAATCACATCAGATCTTTTAACATCAGATCTTTTTCAAATCTGATTGGTCAAAAGACCAATTAGTGAAAAAAATGTCAATTTGGCTGCCTGTATATACGCAGCCTAAGATATCTCACAATGCCTGTCTGACTACTTTCGGATGTGGTCGGGAACATCTAATCACAATGTCTTTTAGTTGTCTACACCTGTAGACAGGGGTGTAGAGCGTGGGGGAGTGGCGCTCCCTTACTTTTTCCAATTTGAGAATACTTAGAGGTGGCAAAACTATTTCTGGAAAAGTATTCTGATAAATTCCAAATCAAATATATTAAAAATTATAGAATGACAAACCAAATAAATATTTATAGCAGCCTAGAGTTAGGTAAATTATGGTTTTGCTCCCTGTCTTCTCTCTGGCGGTGGGGAGAAGAATGAAGAACTGTAGGCTATGGCGGAGGCAATGCTGGGTGGCGAGCTCTTTCGGTCTAACTTCGAAGCGCACTTTGAGCAGGCCAAATCCAATTTAACAAGAACAGCAACAGACAGAAAACTCTATGAGGGGTTTGTTAAAACGGCTGTCCTCAAAACGGTTTGTTATGGACTTGGTCTTGTCTTAAATTCAGTTTTCAATGGTCTTAAAAAATGTGACCGGAGATGAATACAGTGTTTCCTCTATGTTGTACAGCTGCTTAATTGTTGCCACCAAGACAAAATCTGGGGGAAAAATGAACATCAAATCATAGCTTACTCTCCTACCAAGGCGCATTTTCAAGATGCTAAAGAGCTCCCACATGTAGCCTACAACTCTGTGTGTGCATGTGCCACTGTAAGTCTGCTGTTGCCAGATGAGAGAGCACAGAGAGTAAGGTAGGCTACTTCAAGGTCTCAGAGCGAGTGACGTCACCGATTGAAACGCTATTAGCGCACACCCCGCTAATTAGCTAGCCATTTCACATCGTTAACACTAGGGTGGCAACACATACATTCTAAGTGATTTCAATGAGCCTTTCTCCAATCTTATTGTTTTATACTGTTCAATTAAACTTCAACCAAAACAAGTTTCAGCACTTCTGCATTTCCTGCACTCAGTTGCAGTGGTGGAAAAAGTACCCAATTGACATACTTGAGTAAAAGTAAAGATACTTTAATAGAAAATTGTAAAAGTGAAAGTCACCCAGTAAAATTCTACTTGAGTATAAGTCTAAAAGTATTTGATTTTAAATATACTTAAGTATCAAAAGTAAACGTAATTGATCAAATGTACTTAAGTATCAAAAGTAAAAGTATAAATCATTTCAAATTCCTTATATTAAGCAAACCAGATGGCACCATTTTCTTTTTCATTTTTTTTCCATTTACAGATAGCCAGGGGCACACTCCAACACTCAGACATAATTTACAAACAAAGCATTTGTGTTTAGTGAGTCCTCCAGATCAGAGGCAGTAGATGACCAGGGATATTCTCTTGACAAGTGCGTGAATTGAACCATTTTCCTGTCCTGATAAGCATTCAAAATGTAACGAGTACTTTTAGGTGTCAGGGAAAATGTATGGAGTAAAAAGTACAGTATTTGTTTTAGGAATGTAGTGAAGTAAAAGTAGTCAAAAAACTAACAAAAAATTACAGATACCAACAAACTACTACTTAAGTAGTATTTTTTAAATACTTTACACCACTGCTCAATTGAGATAATTTCCACACTGCCACATAGGGCTGCACTACATGGACAAATAATCTGGTACATATTTTTAACCAAATGTTGCAATTGCGTTTTGACTTGCGATTTCAAGAAAAACTGTTGGAATCATGGAAATAGAATGACTATTCTAATTCTATAGTTAGGATATAATAGTGAGCACTTTTAGTAGTGTTGTTTGAGATGACAACGAATTAAAATGCCAGGGAGGTTATTGTGACAGGGTAGGAAATAAAGTGTTTCCTAGGGGACCCTATAAGCTTTGGCTACATTGCATGTTTTCTCTTAGTTACTTAATGTAGCTAACATATTCTTGATTTGGATATTCGTCTTTGATTTAGAAGATACTGTTGCATAAACCACATGCCGATTTAGGTCTACACCATCACTAGTATTATCAGGCTGTATTAGCTAGCTACGTTTGCTCTTACTCAGTACATTTATTAGCTAGCTAGCTATTAGCATTAGCGACTAACAATTATCATCTCACAAGATTTAGGGCAACTTGCTAAGAAAATACGAACTAGCTGTTTGCTGATGTAAGAAACACAAGCTAATAGTGTCATTGTAGAACACTAGTGGATTTATAAAAAAACAGCATTGTTATCAACATTTTTGCATGTGCTGCATTGACCATGCAGACTAAACGTGTCTGGTGGTTGAGGAACATCAAATGCGCTCCTTGAGTGACAGGGGGCGTGGCTAGGTCTGTGTGGAAAGTGGCGCGAAGAGAGATGACTGAAGTAGCGAAGTAAACCTTAAACATTGACATTACACATGGCATATCACATTTAACAACAACCAAATATTAAAATACCGGTATAGAAGGTAAAGTAAAAATCCAAACCGGTCCATGCATCAATACCGGTATATCATAAAATATGGTATACTGCCTACATGGTTCTCACCCCCTTCCATAGACTTATACAGTAATTATGATAACTTCTGGAGGACATTCTCCAACCTATTAGAACTTTTGCAGCATGAACTGACATATTGTCCACCCAATCAAAGGGTCAGAGAATTAATCTAGTACTGAAAGCATAAACTACAGCTTCTAACATTGTGGCAACAGTTTGGGGAAGGCCCTTTCCTATTTCAGCATGACAATGCCCCTGTGCACAAAGCGAAGTCCATACAGAAATAGTTTAAAATGAATCTGTAAAACATTTATTTGTATATTTGTTTGGTCTATTGTTAAGTGGGGCATCTGTTATACATCAAGTCAAATTTGTATGGCCTTAGCTTCTCCTTCATCCAAATCCAGATAGCAGATGTTCTGAAAGAGCTGCAAAATCTGGACCCGTACAAATCAGCTGGGCTAGACAATCTGGCCCCTCTCTTTCTAAAATTATCCGCCGCCATTGTTGCGACCCCTATTACTAGCCTGTTCAACCTCTCTTTTGTATCGTCCGAGATTCCGAAAGATTGGAAAGCTGCCGCGGTCATCCCCCTCTTCAAAGAGGGTGACACTCTAGACCCAAACTGTTACAGACCTATATCCATCCTGCCCTGCCTTTCCAAAGCCAACTTAACAAACAGATCACTGACTATTTCAAATCCCACCGTACCTTCTCCGCTGTGTAATCCGGTTTCCGAGCTGGTCACGGGTGCACCTCAGCCAAGCTCAAGGTACTAAACGATATCATAACCACCATCGATAAAAGACAGTACTGTACAGCCGTCTTCATCGACCTAGCCAAGGCTTTGACTCTGTCAATCACCGTATTCTTATCGGCAGACTCAACAGCCTTGGTTTCTCAAATGACTGCCTCGCCTGGTTCACCAACTACTTCTCAGATAGAGTTCAGTGTGTCAAATCAGATGGCCTGTTGTCCGGACCTCTGGCAGTCTCAATGGGGGTACCACAGGGTTCAATTCTCGGGGAGACTCTTTTCTCTGTTTATATCAATGATGTCACGCTTGCTGCGGGTGATTCCTTGATCCACCTCTACGCAGACAACATCATTCTGTATACATCTGGCCCTTCTTTGGACACTGTGTTAACAAACCTCCAAATGAGCTTCAATGCCATACAACACTCCTTCTGTGGCCTCCAACTGCTCTTAAACGCCAGTAAAACTAAATACATGCTTTTCAACCGATCGCTGCCCGCACCCGCCTGCCCAACTAGCATCACTACTCTGGACGGTTCTGACTTAGAATATGTGGACAACTACAAATACCTAGGTGTCTGGCTAGACTGTAAACTCTCCTTCCAGACTCATATTAAGCATCTCCAGTCCAAAATTAAATCTAGAATCGGCTTCCAATTTCACAACAAAGCCTCCTTTACTTACAAATAGAACTAAATGATTTTTACAATTTAATATGGCTAACCAAAATAAAAACTGTATGGTTCTTCAAAAGGTTCTTTGTAGAACCTTTGAGATCGAGAAAGGTTATTTATAGAACCATTTTCCATAAAGGTAAAGAACCCTTTGCTAGAACCTTTTTTTAATGATTCTTTGTCGTTTAGGAAAGGGTTCTTTATTGCACCATAAAGGTTTATTTTACAACCTTATGAGCATGGTTCTTTATAGTACCTTCAAATAAGGGTTCTATATAGCACTCCAAAAGGGATCCGCTATGGTTACAAGCCAAATAACCCTTATTTGGCACTGTAGAACTATTTTTGTGGGTGTAGAGAGGGCAAGCCAAATCAAGCAATGAAAAATGATATCCAATATAATTGATATGGTTTGTGACAAAAAAAAGAGTCAGTTCCCCTGTCTTCAAGTGTATTTCTTCAGGATGAGTGGTAGGTGGTGTGGCTCCGGGGGTGAAGTGTTGGGAACCACACAACCTGATCTAGGATCAGCTTCTACATTCCCCAACCGTTTTAACCATTAGTGGGGGAAATGCAAAACTGACCCAAGATCAGCATCTAAGGGCACCTTTACTCTACTCCGGGTGCTGTGACTAACCTGTCCCCGTTGCTCTGCGATGTGTATATAGGCTGAGCTGACCAAGCAGCAAAACAACTTTAAGATTGTGCTGAAGCAGCTGGAGGACTCTCTGTTGGCTCGCCTCTCGGCTGCCTCCGGAAACTTTTTGGGAGACACCGCCCTCGTAGAGAACCTGGAAATCACCAAGGCAACCGCCACTGAGATCGAGGAGAAGGTACACACACACACACACAAACACACTTTCTCTAATGATGGTCTATTATGGTGTGAAGGTCAGTGGAGAATGTTTGGGTTTGTCGCCTTCAGGTGCGCGAAGCGAAGATAACAGAGGTTAAGATCAACGAGGCCAGAGAGAACTACAGACCTGCATCAATACGAGCTGCCCTGCTCTACTTTATCCTCAACGACCTGAACAAAATCAACCCCATCTACCAGTTCTCCCTCAAGGTAACACTCCACAGGACTTTAGAATCACACTCTCAATACTCAATACTTTATTATCAACCTCAGAACTAATATTTGATGAAAACTTGGTTTTGTGTGTGTGTGTCTGTCTGTGTGTGTAGGCTTTCAGTGTTGTGTTTGAGGTGGCCATCATGCTTACAGAGCCGGCGGACGAGGTGAAACACAGAGTGAACAACCTGATAGATCAGATCACCTACTCTGTGTTCATGTACACCAACCGCAGCCTGTTTGAGAGGGACAAGCTTACCTTCATTGCTCAGGTTGCATTCCAGGTCAGAAAACACACCAGGCAGACTAGTGAATAGGGTGCCCTATGAGCCCTGGTCAAAATTAGAGCACTAAATAGGGAATAGGGTACCGATTGGGACGCAGACAGAATGACTTTTGACAAAATAGGAACTTACAGAATCAAAGTGACATTTGGTGACACACATAGGCCCATATACTTACGTAGAACATTTCTGCTTGGTGGATGAGAATACTATTTATTTGTGTGTGTGAGTAGATCTTGCTGATGAAGAAGGAGATCAACCCTACTGAGCTGGACTTCCTCCTGAGGTTCCCGTACAAAGCTGGCCTGGGCTCTCCGGTTGACTTCCTGGCCAACCAGGGCTGGGGTGGCATCAAGGTGGGCACAGCCCAAACACACACACACACACACACACACTCTACACTCTCAGAAGAAAGAGTACGGTTAGAGTACAGTATTGTAAACAGGGGTACAAAAATATCAACATTTGCATAATGTCCTTTCAGAGGTACACATATAATCTCACATGGTACTGGGCTGTACCTTTTAGGTTACATGTGCTGATAATCTATTATAATAGTGTATCATTTTTGTACCCAATATTTTGAATATAAAGGTACAGTCATCACACACACTCAAAAGCCTCACCCATTATTATAATATTTCCCAGCATGCTCTATTGCAAGTACATTTTTTAGAATTGTTTGTTTCAATGTGTGTTTTTGCATGCACATTGATTGATCTTATGCTACACAAAGATAAATGAGAAAAGAGAAGGAACCCGCACACTGCACTTGATAGTATCACTGCTCTTTAATAAGCTTTACGTAACAGCCTCAAAAGCCCTGACGAAGGCCGTGAGGCCGATAAATAAAGCTTCTTAAAGAGCAGTGATACAATCAAGGGCAGTGTTTACGGGTTCCTGCTTTTTTCTCATCTTATTCAACTGTTACCATGCACCTGCAAAAAAGATAGCTCAGATATGCAAGTGCATTTAGATTTTTTTTTTTTGACAAAGACAAATAACATATTTTTCTAAACTAATCCAAGCTGTTAGAAGTTGGACTTATTGCCAGAGGTGGGACCAAGTCACTATTATTTGAGTCACAAGTAAGTCTCAAGTCGGGTCCAAGGTAGAACGGGTCAAGACTCGAGTCAAAGTCGTGCATTCTAAGAGCAAGTCGAGTCACAAGTTTTCAAGTCGCAAGTCAAGTAAAAAATATATATATATACAGTTGAAGTCGGATGTTTACATACACATAGGTTGGAGTCATTAAAACTCGTTTTTCAACAACTCCACAAATGACTTGTTAACAAACTAGAGTTTTGGCAAGTCGATTAGGACATCTACTTTGTGCACGACACAAGTAATTTTTCCAACAATTGTTTACAGACGGATTATTTAACTTATGATTCACTGTGTCACAATTCCAGTGGGTCAGAAGTTTATAGACACTAAGTTGACTGTGCCTTTAAACAGCTTGGAAAATTCCAGAAAATTATGTCATGGCTTTAGAATCTTCTGATAGACTAATTGACATAATTTGACACCATGGCACCACGCAGCCGTCATACCGCTCAGGAAGGAGACGCATTCTGTCTCCTAGAGATGAACGTACTTTGGTGCGAAAAGTGGAAATCAATCCCAGAACAACAGCAAAGGACCTTGTGAAGATGCTGGAGGAAACAGGTACAAAAGTATATATATCCACAGTAAAATGAGTCCTATATCGACATAAACTGAAAGGCCTCTCAGCAAGGAAGAAGCCAATGCTCCAAAACCGGCATTAAAAAAACAGACTACGGTTTACAACTTCACATGGGGACAAAGATCATACTTTTTGGAGAAATGTCCTCTGGTCTGATGAAACAAAAATAGAACGGTTTGGCCATAATGACCATCGTTATGTTTGGAGGAAAAAGGGGGAGCACGGGGGTGGCAGCATGTTGTGGGAGTGCTTTGCTGCAGGAGAGACTGGTGGTCTTCACAAAATAGATGGCATCCTGAGGAAAGGAAGATTATGTGGATATATTGAAGCAACATCTTAAGACATCAGTCAGGAAGTTAAAGCTTGGTCGCAAATGGGTCTTCCAAATGGACAATGACCCCAAGCATACTTCCAAAGTTGTGGCAAAATGGCTTAAAGACAACAAAGTCAAGGTGTTGAGGTGGCCATCAAAGCCCTGACCTCAATCCTATAGATAATTTGTGGGCAGAACTGAAAAAGCATGTGCGAGCAAGGAGGCCTCCAAACCTGACTCAGTTACACCAGCTCTGTCAGGAGGAATGGGCCAAAATTCCCCCAACTTATTGTGGGAAGCTTGTGGAAGGCTACCCGAAACGTTTGACCCAAGTTAAACAATTTTAAAGGCAATGTTACCAAATATTAATTGAGTGTATGTAAACTTCTGACCCACTGGGAATGTGATTAAATGTCAGGAGTTTAAATGTATTTGGCTATGGTGTATGTAAACTTCCGACTTCAACTGTATACATGCAACAACTTGTTAAACTACAAATCATTGTCTATCGAGGCTACCGGACAGGAGCTCAAACTTGGCCCCCAGGACCATACAACCAATAAAGTGGTTCTACAACGTTAAAGGAAATTTCCACATCCATTGCGACATTGGTCTTAATTAGACGTAATGATTATTAATGATATACCAACACCATGCATACATGGAACAATCATTTTATCTTATTCAATGTTCCAACTCCAAAGCGTGGAACACAGGCCACGTCGCCTATTTCTATGCGCACTAAGGCGCAACAAAAATGACAGACATTGGACAGACACACGCAACTCTGACATAACCCGGGGAAACATGAACAAATTAAACTATATATTGAATTAAATAAACATAACTTCTACCTCATGAGTCTTGTGAATGTTCATGTGCACTATAAACATCACACCCACTCAGAGCAGGGTAAGAAATGGTTGGCTATAAAATGAAAATGTATCGTAGGCCTATCAAACATGAAACAGAAATGTCTAGGTGTTGCAATATACAGTAATATACAGTAATATACAGTAAGGCAATGGAATATTGTAGTATTAGATGAAATATAGATTTACCACATAGGGCCTATGCATTTAAACGTGTGAAAGCAACAGAAAATATTTTATTTCAACAAGAGGAAGAAAAAAAGCTCCTGGCGGGAGTCTGTAGACTGCACGTGAAGAGCAGCACCTCTTCGCCACGGTAATATTGGATTTTAACAACACATTCCAAATACAAGCTTCATAAGTAAATTATCAATATGAAGCAATTGTTACATACCAAAAGACCAGTAGACCTATGCTAGTAATTTTTGCCACCATTGCTGGTGAGCTTGAAAAGTAAAGTGTTAATTTTCTTAATCACCACTTTTTTGGGAGCTGCATATTTATTTATTATGGCAATCCTCTCTCACATTTTGACGTTTGTGCTGCACCGGAACCTATAGCTGTACAACAAATCAACAATCTGTTGCTAGCTCACCCCTGTGTTGATTGACAGTTTGCTGGTCCAATCAGAGTGCCCAGTGTGCGTTTCACTTGCCAATCTGTAGCGTTTTCTTTTGCAAGGGCGATGCTGCTGCTACTGGCTCTGGCTGCGTGTAGATTAATTTACGTAGCCAAACCATATACTTGATGAATCTATTATGATCAAGATGAACAATCAAGCATGGAGCAATCAACTATTCAGTGACCACTCGTGCCCTGTGGGTTGGGGCATTGTTATCCAATGGGGACATAGCTATGGTAGCCAAAATAATGGCCTGCCCAGCATTTTTGTACATGACCCAAAGCATCCCAAATGAAAATATACTATAGTATACAATGGTATTAATTCTATAGTATTTACTGTAGTGTTTTTGTGGAATTTACTGTAGGATTCACTGTATAGTTTTTTAATACTGTAGTATTTACAGTTAATTATAGTATAACTACTGTAGTAAGAGCTGAAGTATATACTATAGTAATTAATGTAGTGTTTTTGCAGATTGTAGTGTACTGTAGTATTTTTGCAGACATTACTGTAGTATTTACTATAGTGTTTTTGTTTTATTATCTTTGACATATAAGTGGGCTTTCTCCTTCAGGAAACCTACTGGAGAAATACTAAAAGAGTAACATTTCCAGACTGTAGGTAGGTAGGTAGGTTGTACTGGGGTCTGAACAGATAGTTCAGAGCTTCTGCTCTTTTCTATAACCTGTAGGGAACACAATATGGTCAATACTTGGCATTTAGCTTTCTCATTTATGGGTGGCACAAATTGTGAAATGGGGGAGGGGAATGGGCATGGTATATGCAAATTAAATACTCTAGTATTTACTATATTTAAAGTGTAGTGTTTTTGCTGACTGTAGTATACTACAGATTGCTTGTCACGTTCGTCGTATGAATGAGACCAAGGCGCAGCGTTCCACATATTTTAATAAACGGAAACTCACTAAACAAAACAAATAAAGAACAAACAAAACGCTATACAAAATAGTGCTGACAGGCAACTACACATAGTCAAGATCCCACACCAGAAAGTGGGAAAAGGGGGTGCCTAAATATGATCCCCAATCAGAGACAACGATAAACAGCTGTCTCTGATTGGGAACCATATCAGACTAACATAGACATACAAAAAACCCTAGACCTACAAAAACCCTAGACATACAAAAACTAGAGTACCCACCCTAGTCACACCCTGACCTAACCAAAATATATAGAAAACAGAGATATCTAAGGTCATGGCTGACATTGCTATAGAATTCTATAGTAATTACTGTAGTATTCTATAGTAAACTGTAGTATTTCATGTGGGATGATGGGGTGTTAATTGCTTAATTAACTCAGGAACCACACCTGTGTGGAAGCACCTGCTTTCAATATACGTTGTGTCCCTCATTTACTGAAGTGTTTCCATTATTTTGGCAGTTACCTGTATGTAATGTGTTGTCATAAAGAGTTGAATTTCAATGATCAAATATTAACTTAGTGAAGGCTACAGAACTGAAAGCCACAACCATGACTCAGTCACTGGCAAAAACAGTCATGGGTGGTACTGGTAACTCAGATTTACTTGAAAGACATCCTGGGAAATATGCAAAAAGGCTTTACACCCTACAGTGTTAAAACAACACCCAAAAACCTTTTTGCCACTTAAAAGGAACAAATTACCTTGTCAATGTGGTGGTACCCTAAAAAGGCAAGGGTACATTGATGTACCTATAACTAAATATATAAATTACATACCACTACAGTGACAAGCGTTTGTACACCTTTATTTCTGAGAGTGTACAGACAATCACACACACACACACACTCTACTGACACACACTATCCACCTGCAGAGCTGAGTAATAGAGGTTTGTGTATGTATGTGTGTGTGTCAGGCCCTGTCGGAGTTTGATGAGTTTAAGAACCTGGACCGGGACATGGAGGGATCTGCAAAGCGCTGGAAGAAGTTTGTTGAGTCGGAGGCTCCGGAGAAGGAAAAGTTTCCTCAGGAGTGGAAGAACAAGACGGGCCTCCAGAAACTCTGCATGATGAGGTGTATGAGACCGGACCGGATGTCCTACGCAGTCAGGTACAAGACACACACACATACACCAGTGTAAAGGAAGCAGATGTTTGTTCTGGTAATGTTGAGTGTTTGTTATGTGTGTTGTAGTACCTTTGTGGAGGAGAAGATGGGTACAAAGTACGTGGAGGGGAGGAGCGTGGAGTTCGCTGTATCATTTGAGGAGAGCAGCTCGTCTACTCCCATGTTCTTCATCCTCTCCCCGGGAGTCGACCCCCTCAAAGATGTGGAAGCTCTAGGTATGTGCACGCACGCACACACACACACACACATACTTGCTGTAGGACCTTGAACCCTATCTGTTTCATGTCTAACCTGCCATCCTGTCATTTGGTCCAGGTAAGAAGATGGGTTTCACCTTTGACAACGGGAAGTTCCACAACGTGTCTCTGGGTCAGGGCCAGGAGGTGGTGGCCGAGGCTGCTCTGAACATGGCAGCTAGAGAAGGACACTGGGTTATACTGCAGGTACACTGAATGGGCACCACTTACTCCTTACTCACAGGCTGGAGTTTAAACAGCGTGCAAGTTATTGTCTTCATCTCAAATCGAAACCTATTCAACTACTGCGGGGCAAAAAAGTATTTAGTCAGCCACCAATTGTGCAAGTTCTCCCACTTAAAAAGATGAGAGAGGCCTGTAATTTTCATCATAGGTACACTTCAACTATGACAGACAAAATGAGAAAAAAAATCCAGAAAATCACATTGTAGGATTTTTTTATGAATTTATTTGCAAATGATGGTGGAAAATAAATATTTGGTCAATAACAAAAGTTTCTCAATACTTTGTTATATACCCTTTGTTGGCAATGACAGAGGTCAAACGTTTTCTGTAAGTCTTCACACAACTGTTGCTGGTATTTTGGCCCATTCCTCCATGCAGATCTCCTCAAGAGCAGTGATGTTTTGGGGCTGTTGCTGGGCAACACAGACTCAACTCCCTCCAAAGATTTTCTATGGGGTTGAGATCTGGAGACTGGCTAGGCCACTCCAGGACCTTGATATGCTTCTTACGAAGCCATTCCTTCGTTGCCCGGGCGGTGTGTTTGGGATCATTGTCATGCTGAAAGACCCAGCCACGTTTCATCTTCAATGCCCTTGCTGATGGAAGGAGGTTTTCACTCAAAATCTCACGATACATGGCCCCATTCATTCTTTCCTTTACACGGATCAGTCGTCCTGGTCCCTTTGCAGAAAAACAGCCCCAAAGCATGATGTTTCCACCCCCATGCTTCACAGTAGGTATGGTGTTCTTTGGATGCAACTCAGCATTCTTTGTCCTCCAAACACAAGGACAAAAAAAGTTATATTTTGGTTTCATCTGACCATATGACATTCTCCCAATCTTCTTCTGGATCATCCAAATGCTCTCTGGCACTGCAGGATTTGAGTCCCTGGCGGCGTAGTGTGTTACTGATGGTAGGCTTTGTTACTTTGGTCCCAGCTCTCTGCAGGTCATTCACTAGGTCCCCCCGTGTGGTTCTGGGATTTTTGCTTGTGATTTTTGCTTGCTTGTGATCATTTTGACCCCACGGGGTGAGATCTTGCGTGGAGCCCCAAATCAAGGGAGATTATCAGTGGTCTTGTATGTCTTCCATTTCCTAATAATTGCTCCCACTGTTGATTTCTTCAAACCAAGCTGCTTACCTACTGCAGATTCAGTCTTCCCAGCCTGGAGCAGGTCTACAATTTTGTTTCTGGTGTCCTTTGACAGCTCTTTGGTCTTGGCCATAGTGGAGTTTGGAGTGTGACTGTTTGAGGTTGTGGACAGATGTCTTTTATACTGGTAACAAGTTCAAACAGGTGCCATTAATACAGGTAACGAGTGGAGGACAGAGGAGCCTCTTAAAGAAGAAGTTACAGGTCTGTGAGAGCCAGAAATCTTGCTTGTTTGTAGGTGACCAAATACTTATTTTCCACCATAATTTGCAAATAAATTCATAAAAAATCCTACAATGTGATTTTCTGGATTTCTTTTCTCATTTTGTCTGTCATAGTTGAAGTGTACCTATGATGAAAATTACAGGCCTCTCATCTTTTTAAGTGGGAGAACTTGCACAATTGGTGTCTGACTAAATACGTTTTTGCCCCACTGTATATAGGCCGGAGAATAGTAGGTTCTTAGGTTATTTTTTTATTTTTTGCCTAATTCCATACATTTTTTTCCCCCAAATTCCATTTTCTCCATTTAGTTTTTTCAGGTTTTCACTCTCAAAATCACACTTGTTTAATAGAAAAACAACAACATTGTCTGTTCTAAGTCCACAACCATACTTAAACCACATCAGGAGACCTCTTTTGAGGTTTGGGAAAAATCTAAGAAATGTTCATTTTTGGATGTTGATGCCCTTTAATTCAAGTGTGCACCAGCAAGTTACTTGTTTGGTTAGTGGTGTTTCTGTAGTGCACATGTGATTGCAGAGTTTGATAAACAAATCGCCACTGCATTGATGCAAATAATCATAATATTGTTCTGTCAGGTCCACATAGACTACTCTGTAGTTAACATTTAATTGTTGAAGGTTATCATTGGCATCATCACTAAAGGCTACTAGCCAGCAGATCCGACACTCTTGCTTACAGCTAGGGTTGGCCAGGCTTCCTGTGTATTATTGGATTAAGACACCGCAGTTTACTTAAAGACTAGCAGTCGTTCAATCTTCTCGGTGTGACAGTGTAACACAGAGAGGGGCATTCCTGCATTGCCTATTCAGAAAGTTGAAGGAAAATAGGAATCAATGATGCATTTTGTTAATCTCTTATGATAATCTTGGGCAAATTCATACATTTTCTAATAAATTCAATATATTTAGTTGATTTCCTACTAAGTTCAATACATTTTTGAATATTGTTGAATTCCCGTTTTAATGTCTGAATTCCATGATTCTGTCTGCGTTCTCCGCATGGCAGATTTGATAGGGTCCTATAATACGGGTGCCATTTGGGACGCATCCATTGTCATGGAATATTTTGTGAAGGATATTTTTGCCTGTTGCTTTATATGGCTCTGGTTGTTATTAAACTGCAATTGTAACCTCATATAGACTAGTTGTAGACTAACTACAATGAGCAAAAATCTAAACGCAACATATAAAGTTTTGGTCCCATGTTTCATGAGCTGAAATTAAAGATCCCAGATAATGTTCGATACGCACAAAAAGCTTATTTCTCTCAAATTATGTGGACAAATATGTTTACATCCCTGTTAGTAAGCATTTCTCCTTTTCCAAGATAATCCATCCACCTGACAGGTGTGGCATATCAAGAAGCTGATTAAAGAGCACGATCATTACACAGGTGCACCTTGTGCTGAGTACAATAAAAGGCCACTAAAATGTGCAGTTTTGTCACACAACACAATGCCACAGCGGTCTCAAGCTTTGAGGGATTGCAATTGGCATGCTGACTGCAGAAAGTCTACGAGAGCTGTTGCCAGAGAATTGAATGTTCATTTCTCTACCTTAAGCCGTCTCCAACGTTGTTTTAGAGAATTTGGCAGTACGTCCAACTGGCCTTACAACCGCAGACCATGTGTAACCACGCCAGCCCTGGACCTCCACATCTGAGACCAGCCACTGGACAGCTGATGAAACTGTGGGTTTTCACAACTGAAGAATTTCTACACAAACTGTCAGAAACCGTCTCAGGGAGGCTCATCTGCATGCTCGTCGTCCTCACCAGGGTCTTTACCTGACTGTGCTCTTTACAGATGAATCCTGGTTTCAACTGTACCGGGCTGATGGCAGACAGTGTGTGTGTGGTGTCGTGTGTGCGAGTGATTTTCTGATGTCAACGTTGTGAACAGAGTGCCCCATGGTGGCAGTGGGGTTATGGTATGGGCAGTCAAAATCTATGGACAAGAAACACAATTGCATTTTATCAATGGCAAATTTGAATGCACAGAGATACCGTGACAAGATCCTGAGGCCCATTGTCGGGCCATTCTTCCGCCGCCATCACCTCATGTTTCTGCATGATAATGCACGGCTCCATGTCGCAAGGATCTGTACGCACTTCCTGGTGGCTGAAAATGTCCCAGTTCTTCCATGGCCTGCATACTCAACAGACAATGTCATCCATTGAGCATGTTTGGGATTCTCTGGATCGACTATTTGTTGCAGTTCCCAATATCCAGCAACTTCGCACAGTCATTGAAAAGGAGTGGGACAACTTTCCACAGGCCACAATCAACAGCCTGATCAACTCTATGCGAAGGAGATACTGACTGGTATTCTGATCCACGCCCCTACCTTTTTTTAAGGTATCTGTGACCAGAAGATGCATATCGGTTTTCCCAGTCATGTGAAATTCATAGACAAGGGCCTAATGAATTTATTTGAATTGACTGATTTCTGTACATGAACGGAAACTCTGAAATTTCTGAATGTTCAGTTTATATTTTTTGTTCCGTGTATATAGACTACTCGCCAGGTATTCAATAATAAACCCTCCCCTTTGTAGAACATCCACCTGGTGGCCAAGTGGCTGGGCAGCCTGGATAAACTAGTGGAGCGCTACAGCATAGGTAGCCATGATGACTATCGCGTGTACATGTCAGCTGAGCCTTCGCCTACGCCAGAGTCGCACTACATCCCCCAGGGCCTGCTGGAGAATGGCATTAAGATCACCAACGAACCGCCCACCGGCATGCAAGCTAACCTGCACAAGGCCCTGTATCTCTTCAACCAGGTAACACATATGTACGCTCACACACAAACACTGACTTTACAAAACATTAAGAATGCGTAAAGGCTCTTCAAACCTGTTTTAAATGATTCATGCATACTTTCCTAACCCTAAATTGTGCCTAAATAATCTATCAGATCAGAGTATTTTTGCCAGTTGGTGCTGAAACAGAGACAACTATGCTTATACACTGAGTTTACAAAACATGCTCTTTCCATGACCGACTGACCAGGTGAATTCAAGTGAAAGCTAGGATCCCTTATTGATGCCACTTGTTAAATCGACTTCAATCAGTGTAGATGAAGCGGAGGAGACAGGTTAAAGAAGGATTTTTAAGCCTTGAGACGTGTGCCATTCAGAGGGTGAATGGGCAAGACAAAAGATTTATGTGCCTTTGAACGGGGTATGGTAGTAGGTGCCAGGCGCACCGGTTTGTGTCAAGAACTGCAATGCTGCTGGGTTTTTCATGCTCAACATTTTCCCGTGTGTATCAAGAATGGTCCACCACCCAGGGCCTCTCGGGTGGCGCAGTGGTTAAGGGCCACCAGAGACTCTGGGTTCGTGCCCAGGCTCTGTCGTAACCGGCCATGACCGGGAGGTCCGTGGGGCAACGCACAATTGGCATAGCGTCGTCCAGGTTAGGGAGGGATTGGCCGGTAGGGATATCCTTGTCTCATCGCGCCCGGGTTGGATGCGCGCTGTGTTAAGAAGCAGTGCGGCTTGGTTGGGTTGTGTATCGGAGGACGCATGACTTTCAACCTTCGTCTCTCCCGAGCCAGTACGGGAGTTGTAGCGGTGAGACAAGATAGTAGCTACTAACAATTGGATACCACGAAATTGGGGAGAAAAAAAGGGGTACATTTTTTTTTTTTAAGAATGGTCCATCACCCAAACATCGACACAACTTGACACAACTGTGGGAAGCATTGGAGTCAACATGGGCCAGCATCCCTAAGGGGTGCAACTCAATATTAGGAAGGTGTTCCTAATGTTTGGTGTACTCAGTGTACAGTACATGCACACACTTAAATTGAATTTGAGTTGAATGTAATCTCTTCCTTATCTCTACGTGTGTGTTAGGACACTCTGGAAATGTGCTCTAAAGAGTCAGAGTTCAAGGTGATTCTGTTTGCATTGTGCTACTTCCACGCTGTGGTGGCAGAGAGGAGGAAGTTTGGAGCTCAGGGTTGGAACAGATCTTACCCCTTCAACAACGGAGACCTCACCATCTCTGTCAACGTCCTCTACAACTACCTGGAGGCCAACTCCAAGGTGAGTGAGTGAGAGAGACATCACTAACTACCTGGAGGCCAACTCCAAGGTGAATGAACGTGTGACTGACATCACCATCTCTCAATCAGCATAGAGCTTTATGGCCCTGCTGCACAACAGCCATCAGCCATTGAGGGACTGCTTCCTTTGAAATCAATGAAAGCTGCTATACTGTTTGCATTGTATCGTGTACAATGTCAGCGTCCAAGCTCAAGAATCGCTGAGATTTTGGTTGGTTTCTGTGCAGCAGGGCACATTGGTGGCGATGCTTGTAGTGTGTGTCTGACCCCACTCTCTCTCTCTCACTCCATTCTCTCACCCCACCTCCCTCTCTCCAGGTGCCGTGGGACGACCTGCGCTATCTGTTTGGGGAGATCATGTACGGTGGCCACATCACAGACGACTGGGACAGGAAGTTGTGTCGTACCTATCTGGAGGAGTATGTCAGACCTGAGATGCTGGAGGGAGAGCTGTACCTCGCACCCAGCTTCCCTGTACCACCCAACTCTGACTACAAGGTTTGGAACACACACACGACAACTAAACAAAAAATATTGTTACCTATCAGTAACCCTCAGTATGTGTGTCCAGGGCTACCATATGTACATAGATGAGGTGCTGCCTCCAGAGAGCCCCTACTTGTACGGCCTCCACCCCAACGCTGAGATTGGCTTCCTCACCATCACCTCAGAGAAGCTGTTCCGCACCGTGCTGGAGATGCAGCCCAAAGAGTCAGACGCAGCTGGGGGAGGAGGGGTGTCCAGAGAGGAGAAGGTATGAAAAACACTATCACCACACCTCAGAGCCTTTAATTAACCCCCACTAGAGTCCTGACCTGTGTGTGTATGCCACTGTGTTTGCCTGTGTTTTCCCCTAAAGGTGAAAGGCATCCTGGATGAGATCCTGGAGAAGCTGCCAGATGGTTTCAACATGATAGAGATAATGGCCAAGGTGGAGGAGAGAACTCCCTACATAATCGTGGCCTTCCAGGAGTGTGAGAGGATGAACTTCCTCACCAAGGAGATCACGCGCTCTCTCAAAGAGCTCAACCTCGGACTCAAGGTACGGGAGAGACAGAGTGTGTATGTGTGTGACATGACACAGTGGTTGTTTGTAGTCAAACTGAAAGGAGTGTACAGCGAATGGTGTGTCCAATGTTCCCGCAAATTCTTTCCAGCACTGAGCAAATTTCAGGTCTGCTGAGCGCAAACTTGAACGTTGTGAAAATACAGTGCCTTGCGAAAGTATTCGGCCCCGTCAGACATGTTCCCACCAGCACAACAGACAAATACATGTTCCCACCAGCACTTGTGCTGGTGGGAACATGTCTGACACATTGGGTACACATTGGGTGAATAAACTTGGTTTTAGCTTTTCATAGTTGTCCTTCAGTTTTTCGAACCTAACAGATGCTATACGTATTTTGCCATCAGCTGGAAGATGGTGTTCCTTTATGGTCAGTGTCAGTTGAGGAAAGAGAGCGGAGGGGTGGTAAGAGGCAGACCCTCAGTCTGCTGCTCTGTCCCTCCACAGAGACTGACCATCAGATGCAGGCACCATCAGCCCAATAAAATACCCCAATTTAGGTGAAGTCTCCTCCTTCCCCCTAAACATTACATATTTATTGCTAGGCAGGAAGTTATGTGGGTAATAATCTGTTCCTTCTCCATTACTGTGACCTGACCTTTGCCCCTATTCCTCACTAATCTATAGCTCTCCACCTTTATCAGTGCCTTTCCCTTACTTAGTAACATTCCAAGCCCCTGGCTCATATCCAACCTTAATTGACTCCCTCATATACATTCCTCCTACAGAAAACCATTTAACTTCTGGTGTAACAAGCAGACTGTGGCTCTTCTCCTTTCCATAGGATACCTGATGATTAACAATATTACAAGTTTAGAAGTCAGAACCCATCACACTGCACTATTTCTGCCTCATGCACAAATTCATGTTTTTACTCCAATGAACGGAGAGTGAAAGTTATTTTATGCCTTCTACTTACTACAGACACCGTAGTCTGAGCAATCCGATTGGCCAGCACTAGGCCTATAGTGCACTTGATTTGCTCACTGGGCCCGCGGGCAGAGTGTGTACCTTCAGACAAATTAAATGGCAACAGTTCGCCTACCTGGTGCGCAGGGCAGCTATATCAGGTGCACCTACTGCCAACAGCCAGAGACTAATAAAAATAATAATAGGAACAAGGATTTTTAAATACATTTTTAAAATGGAAAAGAAATGCCTTGGAGATCAATTGATTGGTTGATGACCACTACTCTATAAAGTTCAATCTCCTGCTTCTCTCTGTGGGCTGATATTTCTGCAAGGCAGTCCCGGGGGATACTGTGTGCAGCTCAGATGGAACATTGGGTGGGACATTGTCTTGTCTGTCCGTCTCTGTGTCTGTAGGGTGAGTTGACAATCACAACTGACATGGAGGAGCTGGGTAACGCTTTGTTCCTGGACACGGTGCCAGAGTCCTGGACCAAGCTTGCCTACCCCTCCCTGCAGGGCCTGGGGGGTTGGTATGCAGACCTGCTGCTCAGGATCAAGGTACAACACCATAATATACTCTCTGATCAGGAGACATTTTTGCCCTCAGAACAGCCTCAATTCATCGGGCCATGGACTCTACAAGGTGTCGAAAGCATTCCACAGGGATGCTGGCCCATGTTGACAGTTGTGTCAAGTTGTCAGGATGTCCTTTTGGTGGTGGACCATGCTTGATACACACGATAAACTGTTGAGGATGAAAAACCAAGCAGTGTTGCAGTTCTTGACACAAACTGCTGCACCTGGCACCTACAGTTGAAGTCAGAAGTTGACATACACTTCAGCCAAATACATTTAAACTGTTTCACAATTCCTGACATTTAATCCTAATTTTAAAAAATCCCTGTTTTAGGTTAGTTAGGATCACCACTTTATTTTAAGAATGAATTCCCAGTGTGTCTCAAGTGTACATGCACTCAATTAGTATTTGGTAGCATTGCCTTTAAATTGTTTAACTTGAGTAAAACATTTCGGTTAGCCTTCCACAAGCTTCCCACAATAAGTTGGGTGAATTTTGGCCCAGTCCTCCTGACAGAGCTGGTGTAACTGAGTCAGGTCTGTAGGCCTCCTTACTTGCACACGCTTTTTCAGTTTGGCCCACAAATTTTCTATGGGATTGAGGTCAGGGCTTTCCGATGGCCACCTCAACACCTTGACTTTGTTGTCCTTAAGCCATTTTGCCACAACTTTGGAAGTATGCTTGGGGTCATTGTCCATTTGGAAGACCCATTTGCAACCAAAGCTTTAACTTCCAGAATGTCTTGAGATGTTTCTTCAATATATTAACAATTTCGCCACCTCATGATGCCATCTATTTTTGGAAGTACACCAGTCCCTCCTGCAGCAAAGCACCCCCACAACATGATGCTGCCATGCTTCACGGTCGGGATGGTGTCTTCGGCTTGCAAACCTCCCCCTTTTTCCTCCAAATATAACGATGGTCATTATGGCCAAACAGTTCTATTTTTGTTGTTTCATCAGACCAGAGGACATTAATCCAAAAAGTACGATCTTTGTCCCCATGTGCAGTTTTCAAACCGTAGTCTGGCTTTTTTTTTTTTATGGCGGTTTTGGAGCAGTGGCTTCTTCCTTGCTGAGCGGCCTTTCAGGTTATGTCGATATAGGACTGGTTGTACTGTGGATATGGATACTTTTGTACCCGTTTCCTCCAGCATCTTCACAAGGTCCTTTTCTGCTGTTCTGGGATTGATTTGCACTTTTCGTTCCAAAGTACGTTCATCTCTAGGAGACAGAACGCATCTCCTTTCTGAGTGGTATGATGGCTGCGTGGTCCCATGGTGTTTATACTTGCGTACTAATTGTTTGTACAGATGAACGTGGTACCTTCAGGCGTTTGGAAATTGCTCCCAAGGATGAACCAGACTTGTGGAGGTCTACAATTTTTTCTGATGTCTTGGCTGATTTCTTTTGACTTTTCCCATGATCTCAAGCAAAGAGACACTGCGTTTGAAGGTAGTCCTTGAAATACATCCACAGGTTCACCTCCAATTGACTCAAATTATGTCAATTAGCCTATCAGAAGCTTCTAAAGCTATGACATCATTTTCCGGAATTTTCCAAGCTGTTTAAAGGCACAATCAACTTAGTGTATGTAAACTTCTGACCCACTGGAATTGTGATACAGTGAATTATAAGTGAAATAATCTGTCTAAACAATTGTTGGAAAAATGACTTGTGTCATGCAAAGTAGATGTCCTAACCGACTTGCCAAAACTATAGTTTGTTTCAAGAAATTTGTGGAGTTTTAATGACTCCAACCTAAGTGTATGTAAACTTCCGACTTCAACTGTACTACCATACCCCGTTCAAAAGGCACTTAAATCTTTTGTCATGCCCATACACAATCCATATCTCAATTGCCTCCAGGCTTACACATTCTTTAACCTGTCTCTTCATCTAAACTGATAGATGTGACATCAATATGGGATCATAGCTTTCACCTGGTCAGTCTCATGGAAAAATCATGTTTTGTACACTCAGTGTATATGCAGAGAGAAAAGTGAATAAAAAAAGGGAATTGCGTTCCATTTACATGTGCTTAACTCAGGTCAGAATTCCCCACAACTGCGTGATGAGGCAAACATTTATTATTGTCAAAATTTACTACACAGTGGAAATATGATAATTGGTCATAAAGTCAGTCTCGTCCAAAACTGAGATTTGCGAGAGAATTTGGAAAAACTTGTATGTCACAGAATGAAGGGTACCGTAACAGTTTTCCTTGGGTTGGCAGGGTTCTCCCCAGGATTTTTAAAAAGGTGGTGCTGCTGAGTACGTTGGCGGGGAGAGTCCCGGAGAGGGCAGTGCTTCCGTCCTTTGGACATTTTCTGCTATCTAGAGGAAAAACGGGCCTTGTATGATATATATATATATTATACATTTTTTCTTCTACAGTGCACAGCACCCCTCTTACATTCTTTGGGGAGAATCCTGGTTGGGTTTATTTCCATCCTGCCCACAGCACCCAATTAATCAAATTCAGAGCGCATCTGCACGCAACCCAATTGTAATGCCTATGGTCAATATGGTTTGACATATATCCCTATGGGGATTACACAATGTACATGGGACAATCTTTTTTTAAATGTCAATAGCTCAAAATCTCAATGACTTAATCGCAAACCAACTTTAAAATGGTAGAAAATCATATACTAATATTGAAATAATTTAATGAGACAACTAGGTGTGCAACATGAAAATATTGTTCCATTTACATTGTGTAATTTATTGGACGTTCCCTAACTAGCCCCAAAGTTTGGATAGCCTAAGTCAGGCCAACTTTGCCATGGTCGCACACAGGCCGGCTGAAGCTAAATTGGGCGAAAGAAGTCGGCTAGCTTGCTTGCTAGTCTAGGCGACTTCGATACAAAACCTGGTTAGACTGGTTCAAGTTAACTAGAAGGGTGAGTGACTGTACGGTTTTGACAGAGTTAAAGTACAAACGCTTCACACATTCGAACACAAACACATCAAAACACAGCTCCAAAACACAGATGTTCTGTCGCATTTCCTAATGAGAATTGAACCGATGCTAAATCAGGAAGTTCAGCTCCCCTTTAAAGCCAGGTCATTTTCAATTGAGCCGACATAGCATTTACCGAGAATGAGATCTCCGGGAACATTGTATTCGAAAGACGCATTATCGATAACATGCGATCGTATTGAATATTCTGTCCGTGCTGATCGCTTTTGTCTGTGTAGGAGTTGGAGTCGTGGACAGCAGACTTCGCTCTCCCCACCACGGTGTGGCTGGCAGGGTTCTTCAACCCCCAGTCGTTCCTGACAGCTATCATGCAGTCCATGGCCAGGAAGAATGAGTGGCCTCTGGACAGGATGTGTCTGTCTGTAGAGGTGACCAAGAAGAACCGCGAGGACATGACCAGTCCACCCAGGGAGGGGGCCTACGTCTACGGACTCTACATGGAGGGTACGGGTTATCATCTTGGTTGCATTCTAAAAATGGCATCCTGTTCCCTATGTAGTAAAACACACACAAAAATGCCATGCCAGATTATTATTATTTTTTTTTATCTCCAAAGTGATACACTGTAAGGCACATTTGCGGCAATTTTATCCATTAGCATCCATCTCCTGGAGATGAAGTCAGTCAATAACACAGGTGCAGTCAAACCTTTAAACCATTTAAAAAATATATATATATATATAATATTGATCATTTAGGTTACAGAGTCATCCATCCACACACACAGTGCCCAGTTCAGTTTCTGGGGTGCCTCACTGTATGAGCTGTTTAGTGCAGGAGTTCCCAAATATTACAATAAAATCTATGGGCTAGTTGATCTGGACATTTCTGAATAAATGACTGACATGGCAAGAGGAACTGATGCACTACCCAATTTATAAATTGCACCTTGTGCATTCTACTATTCCGACTTACTTTCAAGTTCAGTTCCTGGGATGACTCACTGGATGAGCTGGTTAGAGTACCATAGTAAACACTGCTAGATCAGTTCTCCTCTCAACTGTTCTTAAGGTTCCTCCAGGGATCTCAAAACTCCACAGATAGCGGGCTGTCCACACACAGTTTGTGTATTCACCTTCAGACCCACTACTCTCATCATGTACCAGATTCCACTGTCAATACAAAACTAATGGATATGGAATGTACAAAACATCCTATAGTAACGTTCCTCTTGCTGACAACATGTACTCAGCATATTAATGTTTGTAGTTAATGGAAAACACAACTAGTTTCCACCACAAAAACACTGCTATTTCTCAGGCATTAATAACTAAGTGGTCCATTTGTACAGTACTGTAGATATACACAACCATACAGTCTCATTGTGGAGAGATGTTTTTATATGTTTAGAGTTAAACTTTTTACAGTAGGTATGTGTGTGTCTGGTTGTGTATGTACAGGGGCACGCTGGGACACACAGACAGGGGTGATAGCGGATGCTCGACTGAAGGAGCTGACCCCCAACATGCCGGTGATCTTCATCAAGGCGGTACCGGTGGACCGACAGGAGACCAAGAACGTGTATGAGTGTCCCGTCTACAAGACCCGCATGAGGGGTCCCACCTTCATCTGGACCTTCAACCTCAAGACCAAGGAGAAGTCTGCCAAGTGGGTACTGGCCGCTGTCTGCCTCCTGCTCAGTGTGTAAGAGAGGGGCAAGAGAAAACACAGAAACACTCAGACCACTCATCTGAACTACCTTTTTCATTAATAAAAAGCATCAATGTTGCACAAAAATAATTACAGATTTGTCATATATGTCTATTGGAGGAATGTGATGAACACAGACATCGGTGAGGTAAGAGAAAGATGTTGTTTCATGCCATTTCCAAGCTCAACACACTCCACTGTATCATAGTACAGCTTTCTCACTGTCCCAGTGTTCCTAGGAAGGTCCACTAGGGGGCAGCCTGTACAAGCATGGTTAGGACACACAGATGCAAAGAACGGTACAATACAAGCATGCACACACAAACTTCAGGCGATAACCTTTTGAATGTGAAAGTGCGGTGTGATTATTGGAAGGCTTCCAGCCTGTTGTCAGTACAGTAACAATAAACATACTGTAGATAAGATCCATTTTTAACCATTCAGCTATTGTTAGAGCTAAGCTTTTTTTCTTCTTTTTTCCTTCCTCTCCTCTTTGGCAGATAACAGCTACAGTAAGTACTTACTTCAACCACAGACTTATATAACCACGTTTAACTTTTATTCTGGGAAACTGCACCTGGAGGGTGTACCTGTGAAACCACATGGAGATGGTAAGGTGTTGATACTAGCGCTGGCGTACCGGACACCCTCACAGCCAGTGGAGCTTACTCAGGTGTTTAAAATCACATATCAGACCGAGAACCTAATGGTTCTTAGGTAGTTCTTTGAGTTTTAGTTTAGAAAAAGATCGTCGCAGAAATGACAGTTACAGGGATGGTTTAAAAAAAATTAAGAGCTTGATTGCAATAGCAACATCAGGGAAACTAGACAGAAGGGAGTTGTAGTTCTTTAACATTTTTAATTTAGCCTCATTCTCCTTAAAGCCGGGCTCAACACGTTACAGAAAAGATTAACTGTATAGGAAGCTCTGGGGACAGGTCGTCTGGATACTGGGCTGCCAGTATATTGGCAGATGCAAACAGATCGAATACAACAGGTGGAGGGCGAAATGCTTACTTATAAGCCCTTAACCAACAATGCAGTTAAAGAAAACATGCATTTAAGTATTTACCCCAAAGAATTAAAGAGCAACAATAAAATAACAGTATTGAGGCTATATACACAGGGAGTCAATGTGTCAATGTGCGGGGGGACAGGTTAGTCAAGGTAATATGTACATGTAGGTAGATGTAAAGTGACTATGCATAGATAAAACAGTAGCAGCACCGTAAAAAATTTGTGTGTGTGTGGGGGTGTCAATACAAATAGTCCGGGTAGCCATTTATTTAGCTTTTCAGGAGTCTTATGGTTTGGGGGTAGAAGCTGTTATTAAGAAGCCTTTTGGACCTAGACTTGGCGCTCGGGTACCGCTTGCAGTGCGGTAGCAGAGAGAACAGTATGACTAGGGTGGCTGGAGTCTTTGGCAATTTTAAGGGCCTTTCTCTGACACCGCCTGGTATAGAGGTCCTGGATGGCAGGAAGCTTGGCCCCGGTGATGTACTGGGCCGTACACACTCTGTTGTGCCTTGCGGTCAGAGGTCGAGCAGTTGCCATTCCAGGCGGTGATGCAACCAGATGCTCTCGATGGTGCGGCTGTAGAACTAAGAGGATCTGAGGACCCATGCCAAATCTTTTCAGTCTCCTAAGGGGAAATAGGCTTCGGCATTTCCTCTTCACGACTGTCTTGGTGTGTTTGGACCATGATCGTTTGTTGGTGATGTGGACACCAAGTAACTCAAAGCTCTCAACCTGCTCCACTACAGCCCCGTCGATGAGAATGGGGGCGTGTTCGGCCCTCATTTTCCTGTAGTCCACGATCATCTCCTTTGTCTTGATCACGTTGAGGGAGAGGTTATCCTGAAACCACACTGCCTCCTCCCCATTTATTTTACCTTCATTTAACTAGGCAAGTCAGTTAATAACAATTTCTTATTTTTCAATGACGGCCTAGGAACAGTGGGTTAACTGCCCTGTTCAGGGGCAGAATGAAAGATTTACACCTTGTCAGCTCGGGGATTCGATCTTGCAACCTTTTGGTTACTAGTCCAATGCTCTAACCACTAGGCGACCAGCCTATAGGCTGTCTGATCGTTGTCGGTGATCAGGCCTACCACTGTTGCATCATCTGAAAACTTGATGGTGGTGTTGGGATCGTACTTGGCCATGCAGCCATGGGTGAACAGGAGGGGACTAAGCATGCACCCCTGAGTTGAGGATCAGCGTGGCAGATGTGTTATCTACACTTACCACCTGAGGGTGGCCCGTCAGGAAGTCCAGGATCCAGTTGCAGTGATAGGTGTTTAGTCCCAGGGTCCTTAGTGCCCTCCATAGCTCATCACTAAGCTATGGCAATGAACGCTGAGCTGTAGTCAATGAATAGCATTTTTTACATAAAGCGTTTCCTTTTGTCCAGGTGCAATAGAGATTGTCTCATCTGTGGGGCGGTGTGCAAATTGGAGTGGGTCTATGGTTTCTGGGATAAATGGCTACAGATGTAAGTGCTACGCGTTGGTAGTAATTTAGGCAGGTTACCTTGGTGTTCTTGGGCACAGGGACTATCGTGGTCTGCTTGAAACATGTTGGTATTACAGACTCGGTCAGGGAGAGGTTGAAAATGTCTGTGAAAACACTTGTCAGTTGGTCAGCAAATGCTCGGAGTACAATTCTTGGTCATCTGTCTGGCCATGCAGCCTTGTGAATGTTGACCTGTTTAAAGGTCTTACTCACATCGGCTACGGAGAGGGTGATCACACAGTCGTCCGGAACAGCTGGTGCTCTCATGCATGCTTCAGTGTTGCTTGCCTCGAAGTGCCCATAGTCATTTAGCTCATCTGGTAGGCTCGTGTCACTGGGCAGCTCGCGGCTGCGCTTCCCTATGTAGTCTGTAATAGTTTGCAAGCCCTGCCACATCCGATGAGCGTTGGCGCCGGTGAGTAGGATTCAATCTTAGTCCTGTATTGACGCTTTGCCTGTTTGATGGTTCGTCGTAGGGCATAGTGGGATTTCTTCTAAACGTCTGGGTTAGAGTGCCGCTCCTTGAAAGCGGCAGCTTTCAGCTCCCTTTAGCTCAGTGCGGATGTTGCTTGTAATCCATGGCCTCTGGTTGGGGTACCCATCCTACCCATTTTGTTCATACTGGTGAACCGGTGTTTGAGTTGGGTGGTTGCAATATCAACAGTCCCTTATCTCTGGTATTCAAAACTAAGTTTATATTGTACACAGCGCAATGGACATACTGTATAATGCGTAATGTCTCAGGAAAGGCTGTCTGGGTTGGCAATATTCAGTATAGAAAACAGTCAGCCCACAACCTGCAAGGACTTGTACAGGATACTAACCTCAACATTAAAAACAGTCACAATTCCAAGTCACAATTCCATACCTAAAACCTTGATTTTGGGCAAAATGACCTGGACTACTATCACCAAGGACCATCAAGAAAAACTAAAACAAGCCAAAACCTGCAGAAACACAGTGGAACATGGAAATACCATCCAACACAACACTGAGTGAGTAATGTTCAGTCTGAACCTACTTTCTGAAGCCAAAAAGGAAAAGACAATCTTTAGATAATTTTATATAAACCTTATTAAATAAGGCTATCAAACTGCTAGGAAAGAATCTGACTGAAATTAGCACTGAAGTGAGGTGTGAAAACTCAAGCCTAACAATGGCAGGAGACTTTCACAGCCCCCCCACCCTCCCCCAAATGCAGAGGCCTTTGAAGCCCCCTCCATCTGTGCAGAGAATATATCCTCCACAGAATATAACAGCCACAGAACAACTTTGGTTTGGATGTCATAAAAGGACCATGTCGCCAACACTTAAAAAAATATAGCTAGCTAATGACCTTTTCCCACGTGGAAAAGACAGAGTTGCTAGCTGGGATTTTCTACAAGGAATCTGCCTCCCGAGAAAAGTTTCTCCCAAGTGGTTGTGACACCTACTCCCATTGCCAGGCGGAATCCAGGCAATCTAAACCGTCTGCCCTGGCCTGTCTCCCCGTCTGGTGTAGGTACCCCCCTCTCTCCCGAGCTTTCAGTCGCCTCCAGCACACATGCACTGTTAAGGCGAGTGACTCTGAACTTATAATGGCTAGCCCCAAGTTGTTATACACTGCTCAAAAAAATAAAGGGAACACTAAAATAACACATCCTAGATCTGAATGAATTAAATATTCTTATTAAATACCTTTTTCTTTACATAGTTGAATGTGCTGACAACAAAAATCACGCAAAAATTATCAATGGAAATCGAATTTATCAACCCATGGAGGTCTGGATTTGGAGTCACTGAAAATTAAAGTGGAAAACCACACTACAGGCTGATCCAACTTTGATGTAATGTCCTTAAAACAAGTCAAAATGAGGCTCAGTAGTGTGTGTGGCCTCCACGTGCCTGTATGACCTCCCTACAACGCATGGGCATGCTCCTGATGAGGTGGCATCCGCCAAAGCATCCGCCAACTCCTGGACAGTCTGTGGTGCAACGTGGCGTTGGTGGATGGAGCGAGACATGATGTCCCAGATGTGCTCAATTGGATTCAGGTCTGGGGAACGGGCGGGCCAGTCCATGGCATCAATGCCTTCCTCTTGCAGGAACTGCTGACACACTCCAGCCACATGAGGTCTAGCATTGTCTTGCATTAGGAGGAACCCAGGGCCAACCGCACCAGCATATGGTCTCACAAGGAGTCTGAAGATCTCATCTCGGTACCTAATGGCAGTCAGGCTACCTCTGGCGAGCACATGGAGGGCTGTACGGCCCCCCAAAGAAATGCCACTCCACACCATGACTGACCCACCACCAAACCGGTCATGCTGGAGGATGTTGCAGGCAGCAGAACGTTCTCCACGGCGTCTCCAGACTCTGTCACGTGCTCAGTGTGAACCTGCTTTCATCTGTGAAGAGCACAGGGCGCCAGTGGCGAATTTGCCAATCTGGGTGTTCTCTGGAAAATGCCACCTGTGGACGTCGGGCCCTCATACCACCCTCAGGGCCCTCATACCACCCTCATGGAGTCTGTTTCTGACCGTTTGAGCAGACACATGCACATTTGTGGCCTGCTGGAGGTCATTTTGCAGGGCTCTGGCAGTGCTCCTCCTGCTCCTCCTTGCACAAAGGCGGAGGTAGCGGTCCTGCTGCTGGGTTTGTTGCCCTCCTACGGCCTCCTCCACGTCTCCTGATGTACTGGCCTGTCTCCTGGCAGCGCCTCCATGCTCTGGACACTACGCTGACAGACACAGCAAACCTTCTTGCCACAGCTCGCATTGATGTGCCATCCTGGATGAGCTGCACTACCTGAGCCACTTGTGTGGGTTGTAGACTCAGTCTCATGCTACCACTAGAGTGAAAGCACCGCCAGCATTCAAAAGTGACCAAAACATCAGCCAGGAAGCATAGGAACTGAGAAGTGGTCTGTGGTCCCCACCTGCAGAACCACTCCTTTATTGGGGGTGTCTTGCTAATTGCCTATAATTTCCACCTGTTGTCTATTCCATTTGACAATAAATTGCACATGCTGTTGTGCAATCAGTGTTGCTTCCTAAGTGGACAGTTTGATTTCACAGAAGTGTGATTGACTTGGAGTTACATTGTGTTGTTTAAGTGTTCCCTTTATTTTTTTGAGCAGTGTATTTCTCTCTTGTGCTTTATGCCATTTGCCTCATGCGTGGTATATTGACTTTGAACTTGGTTGTTTACCCAACCATGGGACAGTCTGTTTGTTCCCACACTTGGGACTCGGACTCCATTGGTTACACAGACTCTTGGCCTCCCATCTTATTCTAACCACCTCTCACCGGCTTTGTATTCATGTTACCTGATGAAATCGCTGTACAATATGATTCAAATGTTATAAATCAACACTGCAGAGCGCTCCCTGTCCTCTGCCGTGCCCCGATTGTATTACATCTGGAAAATGTGCATGTACACCGTGGCCCATCTACTGTTGCTAACCCCAATTCTGAATTGTGCTCTGCCTCACTGATTTCTGCACGTTAACAGTAGAAGCATATTACCTAAAATGTACCAATTGAAAGTGTGGGTTCACAGCTCCAATCCATATGTGTTGGTCTTTACTGAGACATGGTTAAGAAAGAGTGTTTTGAACACTGATGTTAACCTTTCTGGTTATAACCTTTTTCTGCAAGACAGATCGTCCAAAGGTGGTCAGTCTTTACCAAGGAACGTGGTCAGTTGTCTCCACCAAGTCTGTCCCCAAACAATTTGATTTGCCAGTTTTACACATTAAACTTTCAATTAATTGCTGGTTATTATCTGCCACCATCAGCACCTGCCTGTGCCCTAAGCTCTTTCCTGGCCCCTTACACTAAGTCTGAATTTGTCCTGCTGTGCAACCTAAATTAGGGACATGCTTAAACTACCTGACCAGACCGAATGCAATGACACTCCCAAAATGTCTCTCATATTCAAGGGATGACTCAAAACACCCAGAAAAGGCTACTCCCATTAATGCTATCCTTACAGGTCATTACAGAAAACACCAGACTGATACCTTAGTGATCACTGTTTTACAGCCGGTGTTTGTAATGGCTGCTCAGTGAAACGACCTGTCCTGACTTGTCATAGACGCTTGCAAAAAAACTTTAATGAGCAAGACTTCCTTCACAATCTGGCCTCAGTAAATTGGTATAGAATCAGCTTGATCCCCTCTGTCAAACACTTGGAAGACTTTTTATATATTTTCAGTGGTATCGTTAACAAATACAGGCCCATGAAGAAAATGGGAAAAAACAAAAAACGGGTTCAGCCCCTGATCTGGCAGAGTTACTCCGCCTCAAGAATTCCATTTGGCAAATCACTCGGCACACGCATACTGACAGGCTGACTGGCTCTCATTCATGCAAATTATAAATAAGTGTATTCAGGCTATCCGGAAGGCCAAAGTTAAAGTAACTAAGGAGCAGTTCGCTTTGTGGGTCTAACCCCAAGAAGTTCTGGAAAACAGTTAAAGACCTGGAAAATAAACCCTCCTCACAGCTGCCCATGTCACTTAATGTTAATGTGGTTGTTACTGACAAGGAGCACATGGCTGAGCTCTTTAGAAATCACCACTTCATTAAGTCGAGTCCTATGTGACTCAGCCATGCCTCCTTGCCCGTCCAACATTTCCTCATCTCCCACCCCTTCTAATGTGACTACCCAATGCTCCTCCCTCTTTTTCCCCTGCCCGCTACAAACTTTCTCCCTGCTGGCGGTCACTGAGTCCGAGGTGCTAAAGGAGCTCCTTAAACTTGACCCCCCCAAAAATCTGGTTTAGATCCTTTCTTCTTTAAGGTCGCTGCCCCAATCATCGCCAAACCGCTCCCCCCGAATCTGGGGAGGTTCCCATTGCTTGGAAGGCAGCCACGGTGCGGCCTTTATTAAAAAGGGGAGATCAAGCTCATCCGAACTGTTACAGGCCAATTTTTATTTTGCCATGTTTATCAAAAGTGTTGGAAAAACGTGTCAATAATTAACTGACTGGGTTTAGTATTCTCTTGGGTATGTAATCTGGTTTCCGCTCAGGTTATGGATGTGTCACTACAACCTTAAAAAGGTTCTAAATGAGGTCACCATTGGCCTAGATTTTAAGCAATGTTGTGCTGCTACTTTTATTGACTTGGCCAAAGCTTTTGATACGGTAGACCATTCCATTCTTGTGGACCGGCTAAGGAGTATTGGTGTCTCGGAGGGGTCTTTGGCCTGGTTTGCAAACTACCTCCAAGAGTGCAGTGTATAAAGTCAGAACATCATCTGTCTCAGCCACTGTCTGTCACCAAGGGAGTACCCCAAGGCTTGATCCTAGGCACCACGCTCTTCACAGCAACAGCAAGCAGTAGGAAGCTCTCATCCATTCATATGCAGATGATAGTCATACTCAGCTGGCCCCTCCCCGAATTTTGTGTTAAACGCTCTACATCAAAGCTTTGTGTGTCCAACAAGCTCTCTACCCTTAACCCTGTTCTGAACACCTCCAAAACAAAAGGTCATGTGGTTTGGTAAGACAAATGCCCCTCTCCCCACTGGTGTGATTACTACCTCTGAGGGATTAGAGCTTGAGGTAGTCAGCTCATACAAGTACTTGGGAGTATGGCTAGACGGTACACTGTCCTTCTCTCAGCACATAGCAAAGCTGCAGGTTAAGGTTAAATCTAGACTTGGTTTCCTCTATCGTAATTACTCCTCTTTCACCACAGCTCCCAAACTAACCCTGATTCAGATGACCATCCTACCCATAATAGATTATGGAGGCATAATTTATAGATCGGCAGGTAAGGGTGCTCTCGAGCGGTTAGATGTTCTTTACCATTAGGCCATCAGATTTGCCACCAATGCTCCTTATAGGACACGTCACTGCACTCAATACTCCGCTGTAAACTAGTCATCTCTGTATACCCGTCGCAAGACCCACTGGTTGATGCTTATTTAAAACCCTATTTGGCCTCACTCCCCCTTATCTGAGATATCTATATTGCAGCCCTCATCCTCCACATACAAAACCCGTTCTGTCAGTCACATTCTGTTAAAAGATCCCCATAGCACACGTCCCTGGGACGCTCCACTTTTCAGTTCACTGCAGCAAGTGAAAAACTCAAACTGGACCGTCTCTACCCTCTTGCCCTTTGTGCGGTTGTCTGTGCCATGTTTTGTGCTGCTGCCATGTCTTAAGTCTCTCTTTATATAGTGTTGTCGCTTGTCGGTTTTGTCCTATTTGTATTTCATTTTTAAAAATGTAATCATAGCATTTGTTCTTAACCAGTTGCGACGAGCAAACCCGTATCCGGAAGCGTAATCATAGCCTCAAATGCATTAGCATAACGCAACGGACATAAATACCCCTAGAAATTTTCCCTATTCATGAAAATCGCAAATGAAATAAATATATTCAAACACAAGCTTAGTGTTGTTAACAACACTGTCATCTCAGATTTTACAGCCAACGCTAGACAAGCATTTGTGTAAGTTTATCGTGGCATAATGCTATGCTAGGCTCTGCTGGCAGCAGGCAACATTTTCATGAAAATAAGAAAAGCAACCAAATTAAATAATTTACCTTTGAAGAACTTCGGATGCTTTCACTCAGGAGACTCCCAGTTAGATAGCAAATGTTCTTTTTCCAAAAATATTATTTTTGTAGGCGAAAAAGCTCCCGTTTCTTCACCATGCTTGGCTGAGAAATCGCCCGCAAAATGCTACAACGCCAAACTTATTTCAAAATTAGCTACATAATATCGACAGAAACACGGCAAACATTGTTTAGGATCCATCCTCAATGTGTTTTTAACAAATATATTCGATAATATATCCGTCAAGGCAGTTGGTTTCTCATAAGAAGCGATTGGAAAAATGGCTACCTCAGTATTTTACGCAAGGTTTTCTGCGGGAGACACCATGTGACCACATGCCATATGGTCCCTTACAGCCATTCTTCAAGGGAAATGCCTAAAAAGACGTCACAATGCTGTAGACACCTTGGGGAAGCTCATTCGTAGCTCATTCACAGCCATATAAGGAGTCATTGGCATGAGGCGGTTTCAAAATATGCGGCACTTCCTGGTTGGATTTTTATCTGGGTTTCGCCTGTAACATCAGTTCTGTGGCACTCACAGACAATATCTTTGCAGTTTTGGAAACGTCAGAGTGTCTTCTTTCCAAAGAATTATATGCATAGTCGAGCATCTTTTCGAGCATCTTTTCGTGACAAAATATCTTGTTTAAAACGGGAACGTTTTTCATCCAAAAATTAAAATAGAGCCCCCCTAAATCCGACTGGTTAACCGACTTGCCTAGTTAGGGTCGGACCCTTTTTAAAATTGCCTAAAATGACATACAAATCTAACTGTCTGTAGCTCAGGACATGCATATTCTTTATACCATTTGAAATGAAACACTTTGTGTTTCTACACCTGCATTGCTTGCTGTTTGGGGTTTTAGGCTGGGTTTCTGTACAGCACTTTGAGATATCAGCTGATGTATGAAGGGCTATATAAATACATTTGATTTGACTTTGAAGTTTGTGGAAATGTGAAATGAATGTAGGAGAAGATAACACACAGATCTGGTAAAATATTTTTTTTAAATGAGTTTTTGTATTTTCTATCCCCCCCATTTTCGAAATGCAAGAGAAATGCCATTATATCACTTCGTCTAGGCACAATTTATTTTAACCACCAGATGCCAGCAGTGTATGTGCAAAGTTTAAGACTGATCCAATGAAGCATTATATTACTCTTCAAAATGTTGTACCAAGTCTTGGTCAATTGATACATTTAAGTACATAACTATAGAGAACATATCATTTTTGTATGTAAATTTAAAAATAAGTTTACACTCAGGAATGTTAAATGAAGGATAATTAGCTTCCCTACAGAAAAGACACTAACCGTCACACATTAGATGTGGATTGTTTGATCAAATTGATTTTATCAAACAAAACTATGCTACACTGTATTTCTGGGACCCTCAGGATGACAAGTCAGAGCAAGATTACTGAATGTAAGTACATTATGTACCTTCATAGGTGAATGTATCAAACCAGTTTGTGATAAGTTGTGCACTCTCCTCAAACGATAGCATTGTATTCTTTCACTGTAATAGCTACTGTAAATTGGACAGTGCAGTTAGATTAACAATAATGTAAACTTTCTGCCCATATAAGACATGTCTATGTCCTGGAAAGTTCTTGTTATTTACAACGTCATGCTAATCACGTTAGTTCAACCATCCCGCGGGAGGGACACCGATCCCATAAAGGTTACACAAAAACCTGGACCTACAGGCTTTGGTAAACATTTGCACACAAAAAAGGACTTCAGGAGAATCTCTTCAGTTGGATTTAAATTATTTTATTTAAAAACTTGAATATTGCAGCCTATTTGTGTATGGGCTGCACTATTCAAAATTGGCTGAACTTATCCCCAACTCTACAACATTTTTCCTCATTGTTAGGCTATTTGATGTGACATTTTTATAAATAGCAGATAAATACGTTATATGCAGTGTCTCGAAAGTATTCAGACCTCAACTTTTTCCACATTTTGTTGTTACGTTACATCCTTATTCTAAAATGTTTTTTTTTTAAATTGAAATATACCTTATTTACACAAGTATTCAGACACTTTGCTATGAGACACTAAATTGAGCGCAGGTGCATCCCGTTTCCATTGACCATCCTCAATGTTTCTATAACTTGAAGTCCATCGGTTGTAAATTCAATTGATTGGACATGATTTGGAAAGGCACACACACACCTGTCTATATAAGGTCCCTCAGTTGACAGTGCATGTCAAAGCAAAAACCAAGCCTCGAGGTCGAAGGAATTGCTCGTAGAGATTCAAGAATGGATTGTGTCGAGGCACAGATCTGGGGAAGGGTACCAAAAAAATGTCCTCAGCATTGAAAGTCTAAGAACACAGTGGCCTCCATCATTCTTAAAATGGAAGAAGTTTGGAACCAGACTCTTCCTAGAGCTGGCGGTCCAGCCAAACTGAGCAATCGGGGGAGAAGGGCCTTGGTCAGGGAGGTGACCAAGAACCTGATGGTCACTGACAGAGCTCCTCTGTGGAGATTGGAGAATGTTCCAGAAGGACAACAATCCCTGCAGCACTCTACCAATCAGGCCTTTATGGTAGAGTGGCCAGATGGAAGCCACTCTTCCTTAAAAAGGCACATGACAGCCCGCTTGGAGTTTGTCAAAAGTCACCTAAAGGACTCTCAGACCATGAGAAACAAGATTCTCTGGTCTGATTAAACCAAGATTGAACTATTTGGCCTGAATGCCAAGCGTCACGTCTGGAGGAAACCTGGCACCATCCCTACGGTGAAGCATGGTGGTGGCAGCATCATACTGTGGGGATGTTTTTCAGCGGCAGGGACTGGGAGACTAGTCAGGATCGAGGGAAAGATTAACGGAGCAAAGTACAGAGACATCCTTAATGAAAACCGGCTCCAGAGAGCTCAGGACCTCAGACTAGGGCGAAGGTTCACCTTCCAATAGGACAACAACCCTAAGCACATAGCCAAGACAACGCAGGAGTGGCTTCGGGACAAGTCTCTGAATGTTCTGGAGTGGCCCAGCCAGAGCCCGGAATTGAACCCAAACGAACATCTCTGGAGAGACCTGAAAATAGCTGTGCAGCAACACTCCCCATCTAACCTGACAGAGCTTGAAGATTTTTATTTAACCTTTAACTAGGCAAGTCAGCTAAGACCAAATTCTTATTTACAATGACTAACTACACAGGCCAAACCTGGGCCATTTGTGCACCGCCCTATGGAACTCCCAATCATGGCCGGTTGTAATACAGCCTGGATTCGAACAAAGGGTGTCTGTAGTGACACCTCTAGCACTGAGATGCAGTTCCTGAGACCGCTGTGCCACTCATGAGCCCATCTGCAGAGAATGGGAGAAACTCCCCAAATACAGACGTGCCAAACTTGTAGCGTCATACCCAAGAAGACTAGAGGCTGTTATCACTGCCAAAGATGATTCAACAAAGTACTGAGTAAAGGGTCTGAATACTTATGTAAATATGATTTCCTTTATTTGTAATATATTAGCAAACGTCTAAAAACCTGTTCTTGCTTTGTCATTATGGGGTAGCGTGTGTAGATTGGGGGGGGGGGGGGAAACGAACAATTTTAAATCAATTTTAGAATAAGGCTGTAACCTAACAAAATGTGGAAGAAGTCAAAGGGTCTGAATACTTTCCGAAGGCACTGTAAAGCTATAGATAGTACACTGCATAATGAAACAATCCCTAGTAAGCTAGTGTTTTGAAGGTGGACCAACTATCATTTTGGCATTAAGACTGGTTTTACACACAACTTTCTATCCAAGCTAGGAGAGAGTACGAGGAGGGTTCATGTAGCCTATACAGGACAGTTGTATAATCAAAAAATATATATTTGGTAGCTGATTAGTATGCGGTTTCATCAAACATTTATAATTTTACAGAATAAGTAATTACATTGCCACCAGCCAGCAAGCTACAAATGGCAGCATTGTGACAGCGTGAGAAAATGACAACCAAATAGGCCTACCAATAAACATTTATACATTAGCTAAAGCAAAGTTACGCCATGACGTTGCAGGGGATGTTCCAGAGAAACTACGTTACGGCAGTGGCTACTAGGGCTGTTTCTGGGTGGCAGGAAGGATGTTCATCTATAGATAACCCCGTGTCCCGGACCAGGTCAGTCAACAGACCCTGATCCCACCTCACATGCTCAGTGAGAGTGTGTATGTCCACTGTAAGTGTGTGTTTCAATTTCCATTTCTAAATTTGTTCATTTACAAGAACAACACAGTAACAAAAACAAACTATAGATAGATAACATCTTTGTTCATGTATTTGGATGCTTGTGGAGTATGACGAGGAATGTGTGGCCCCATCCATCATTGTTCCCTCACGGCAGCTGATCACACATTGACATTTAGTGGCTATTTGTCTCACTGAGTAACATTGTGGTGACGAGACACCTCCCCTTCAGCATTTACCGTCACCATAAAAAGACAATACTTCCTGTAAGGCAAGTCTACATCCCTGTTAGAACACACACAATAAGCCACCCTTCCCCCGTCTAAGCCACCTTTGACCCCACTGCCTAGTACACCGCCTACTCTACCCATCAGCAGAATGACTTTTCTCTCACACTCACCCGAATGGGTCCAGATGCGGACTACAGAATGCTGATGCTGAGGGGTCAAAGGCCAGATGGGTCAGACAGTTTCTCTCAGAGAGACGGGACGTTGAGGAGGAGGGGGGAGTAAAGTGGATAAAGGTGTGAGAGGGAGTAGGATTCAAATCAGGGGTAGCTGGGTTCAGCTTCTGAGGTTGATGCGGCCGTGGGCTAGGTTGAGGGCTGGTACACATAGCAGTGGCTAGGGACCTTTTGGAGAAACCAAGTTCTGCCATTCTATAAAAAGCATCTGTACTTCTGTTTGTGACTAGGAGACGATCGTTCAGAGGTGTGGGTGTGGTACCTGTGGCGTGTGAGAGGGAGCGTTACCTTTGTTTGGCTGTTTCTCTCAGAAGAACTTCTTGATGAGGGGAGTGACCAATTTGACCCACAGCTTGACATGGCGATCTGGCTGCTGGAACGTAGAGCTGGACACCTCTGTAGACCTCTGGTACAACATCTCCTGCTCCTGTTACAGACGAGAGAGAGTAATTGTGTGAGAGTGTGAATGAGTTTGTGTACACATGAGACACACAGCAGGTTTCCCTGCTTGCTCGCTCGAGCTACTTTGCATATTATTACCAGCTTCACATAGTTCCTGGGATCATGAGCTATCAAATTAGTTGCATTTTGTAGACAGACCTTTTGGTTGAGAGCTGTATGAAACAGAACCATAGTATCGAGCCATCAAGTCTGTTTAAATAAAGTTGTTTTGGTTTGAATGGCCTACTTCCTGCAAGTGGGCCTGTAGTTCCTGGTTCTCTGTTACTATGGCGATCTGGGCCTCCAGGTCCCGGTGCACCGAGCGGTAGCCAAAGTTAGGAGAGCCAATCAGAGTCAGGCACGGCCGCACATGCCCCCGCAGGTAGTACCACAGCCCTGCAGAGAGCGAGAGAGAAGGATGAGGGAAAAGGGGGGAGGAGAAGGGGATTGGTGGAGGAAGGAAAGAGGGAGGAGAGAGAGAAAGAGAGCAGTTTCCCAACATCAGTGATTTGTTCTGCAGCTGGGGGTCAGGGTCAACTCTAATGGTCATTGATTCTCTCCAGGCTGGGTGCTGTGTGATTTCTCCCGTGCAGTGTGTGCTGTGATTACGGGAAATGGCCAGCCCGCCCTGCTTTATCTAATAAATGGGACTTCTACGATCGTGTGAAATTACATTCCACTGACGCTGCTTCACTGAGTGTGTTCATTTCCCCCCTCTCTCGCAGTGGCTCAATCTGGCTTTTGAAGAAAAAAAAACTACAAGAATTTACCTAGCTACTAATGCACCACTAACATTTCAGTTGTTTAGAATATCTTTTGAGACACATTACCATTTTATTCTATAAATGAAGTATCAGCGAAAGGTTGGTAGTTCAGATATAATTCCTTGGAGCATTTCTTCATGTTTAAATGTGGTTCTCGTTGACCATGTCCACAACTATAAAGGAAACACTAAAGCACACAGAAACCCCCGACGTCTATCCAAACCCAGTAGTGACTGTTTCCTTGGATCGGGGCTAAAGGTGAATTAAAAAATATATGTAACTAGGCAAGTCAGTTAAGAACAAATTCTTAGTTACAATGGCAGCCTAGAAACAGTGGGTTAACTGCCTTGTTCAGTGGCAGAAGGACAGATTGTTACCTTGTCAGCTCAGGGATTCGATCTAGCAACCTTTTGGTTACTTGTTCAACGTTCTAACCACTAGTCTACCTGCCGCCCCAACTTGACAAGGCATCGTCTCTCAAGCAACACGTCTGGGTTAACAGATGGACAGAGCAGCAGAGCCAGAGAACAGTACAACCGTCTGTCAGGTTGGAATTGGCCCCATGAGTGAGTCCCAAATGGCACCCAATTCCCCAATACCTACATAGTGTACTACTTTTGACCAGGACCCATAGGGCTCCATTTAAAAAATGTAGCGCACAATACAGGTAATAGGGTGCGGTTTAGGATGCTCACTGTCTGACCATGGAACGTCACTACCAGTCACAACTCACAGCCAAACAGAACTAACCACAATACAGTAGAACCATCCAGAATCAATCTAGGCTCTAAGGCCAAGGATTATATTGTGTGTGTCCCACCCTTGGCGTGGAAGGTCCAGTGTGCTCTGTGGTACTCGTGAAGGTGAACTCTCTCCTGCTGTCCCAGCTGACACACTTTGCTGTAGAACTGTTTGGCAATGTGGATGTAGGCCGCTGGAATCTCCCCGGCAATGCCCTTGGCGCCGAAAAACCCGTTGACCTCCGGGGAGGCGGTGAGGATCCGATAGTCGGCGCCCACCCCCAGAACCAGCGACATGTAGGCCCTTGTCAGGTTGAAATACCCCGACGTCAGAAACACAGTTGCACCGGGACCCGCATCTGTCAGCAAACGCTACAAGGAAATAAGATGCTCAGATGTAGTGTCCTCTCACTAAAACACCACATTTTTACATTTAAGTCACCATTTATAAATAAATAAATATATATAAAATAATAAACACATGCCAATATTAGTTGGTGAGGGTAGTGGTGTCCATGTGTGTAACTACCTGTGTGATCTCCTCATCCACCTGTATTCCCAGAGGTTTCATCTGAACCAGAGGAAAAACCCAAGTGTCCTCCTTCCCTCCCCCTTCTTCACCCTTGCTCTCCCGCTTCAAACGTTCCGAGTTGGCGATGTCTTGGCGCATACGAGCAGTGTTCACCACCTCCATGATGTGTTGCCGGGCCGACGCCGAAAAATCATCCCGGTTACCTGGTGACAAAATAATGTAGGGATGTAAGAGAGGAAAACAGACCGACCTGGTTAAAACTAGAATCCTTAGTTGCTACATCCATTTTTGGACTTGTAAATGAATGATATATACCAATGAATTCTTGAAGAATATAACTTATAAATGCCTCATGAGCTTAGTGCAACTGTCACATCCCAATCGGAACCCAAAATATAAGCTTGTTTTTGTCCCATGTTCGTAAACAATATAAATGTAAACAATGTATAGCCTCAAAATGCAGTTAATACTATAAATGTTAGCATGGATGGTCAGTCCTTGCCTCCATAGCTCTGTCCATCCCTCAGCTTTTTAACAAAAGAGAAGAAGTCCCCACTTTGTTATTTTTGCAATTAACAATTCTAGCTTTAACCACACAAACTCTGTCTCCCCTCTCACACACACACGGCATGTGGTGCAGTAGAGCAGGTGAGTGTGTAAAGTTAGTTCTGGGTATTACGGCTATGGGTCAATATCTGGACTACGCCGGCCGGCTGGCGCCACACACGGCCGTGACACACAGAGAGAGAGACAGAGAGAGAGACACAGAGAGAGAGAGACAGACAGACAGAGACAGAGAGAGAGAGAGACAGAGAGAGACAGAGAGAGAGAGACAGAGAGAGACAGAGAGAGACAGAGACAGAGAGACAGACAGAGACAGAGAGAGACAGAGAGAGAGAGACAGACAGACAGAGACAGAGACAGAGAGAGACAGAGAGAGACAGAGAGAGACAGAGAGAGACAGAGAGAGACAGAGAGAGAGAGAGACAGAGAGACAGAGACAGAGAGAGAGAGACAGAGAGACAGAGACAGACAGAGAGAGACAGAGAGAGACAGAGAGAGACAGAGAGAGAGAGAGACAGAGAGAGACAGAGAGAGACAGAGAGAGAGACAGAGAGAGAGACAGAGAGAGAGACAGAGAGAGAGACAGAGAGACAGAGACAGAGAGACAGAGAGAGACAGAGAGAGAGAGAGAGAGAGAGAGATACCTGCAAGCCTCAGCATGAGTTCATTCTAAAGATGTGCTTTTACTGTAAAGTTTGCCCTCTTCCAGCAGGAGAACTTCATTCACTAATGATTAGAGTGTGTGTGCGCACGCATCTTCCCTCTGTGTTTACCAGCAACTCCGTGACTTCACTGTTCTATTTCTGGTCTCTGTGACAACTGTGGTCCGGTTCTGCAGACATGATGTCATTTAGCACCAGACCCAACATCCTGAATGTTCTCTGGTTACACACTCACACACTATTTTTCTTTCTGTCCGTCTACCTCTCCTGACTCTCTCGCTCTTTCATTCACACACCAGTTCTCTGATTTCACTGTGTGTCTGAGCTGGAACAAGCTACACTTTCAACTAATCCGATTCCAAGGACCTTTCCAAGAACAACGCATTACACTACATTTACAACTTGCCAGCCAAGCTGAGCAAAGCGTTAAGCGCCTAGGGACCGTGTGTGTGTTACCTCTGTAGATGTATGTGTGTGTTACTTATGTGCTATGAACAGTACATTCTGAAAGTATTCAGACCCCTTCACCTTTTGTTAAGTTAGCCTTATTCTAAAATGTATTAAATAAAAACCATTTACTCAATGCCCCATAATGATTAAGTGTGAACAGGTTTTTAGAAATGTTTGGAGGTGTATTAAAAATAAGTATTCAGACCTTTTGCTATGAGACTCGAAATTGAGCTCAGGTGCATCCTGTTTCCATTGATCATCCTTGAGATGTTTCTACAACTTGATTGGAATCCACCTGTGGTAAATTCAATTGATTGGATATGATTTGGAAAGACCCACACCTGTCTATATAAGGTCCCACCATTGACAGTGCATGTCAATGGCAAAAGGCACCCAAACTCCAAGCGGGCTGTCATGTGCCTTTTACTGAGGAGTGGCTTCCATCTGGCCACGCTACCTTTAAAGGTCTGATTGGTGGAGTTCTGCAGAGATGGTTGTCCTTCTGGAAGGTTCTCCCATGTCCACAGAGGAACTCTAGAGCTCTGTCAGAGTGATCATTGGATTCTTGCTCACCTCCCTGACCTGACCAAGGCCCTTCTCCCCCGATTGCTCCGTTAGGCCGGGCGGCCAGCTCTAGGAAGAGTCTTGGTGGTTCCAAACTTCTTTGATTTCAGAATGGAGGCCACTGTGTTCTTGGACCTTCAATGCTGCAGAATGTTCTTGGTACCCTTCCCCAGATCTGTGCCTCGACACAATCCTGTCTCTGAGATCTACGAGCAATTCCTTCGACCTCATGGTTTGGTTTTTGCTGATTATCTGGTCTGATTAAACCAAGACTGAACACCTTGGCCTGAATGCCAAGTCTGGAGGAAACAAGGCACCACTCATCACCTGGCCAATACCATCCCTACAGTGTAGCATGGTGGTGGCAGCATCATGCTGTGGGGATGTTTTTCAGCGGCAGGGACTGGGAGACTAGTCAGGATTGAGGGAAAGATGAACGGAGCAAAATACAGAGAGTACCTTGATGAAAACCTGCTCTAGAGCGCTCAGGACCTCAGACTGGGGCGAAGGTTCACCTTCCAACAGGACAACAACCTTAGCACACAGCCAAGACAACGCAGGAGTGGCTTTGGAACAAGTCTCTGAGCTCGGATTTGAAGCCGATCGAACATCTCTGGAGAGACCTGAAAATAGTTGTTCAGTGATGCTCCCCGTACAACCTGACAGAGCTTGAGAGGATTTACAGAGAAGAATGTGAGAAACTCACCAAATACATGAGTGCCAAGCTTGTAGCGTCATACCCAAGAAGACTCAGGCTGTAATCGCTGCCAAAGTTGCTTCAACAGAGTAGTAATACATTTGCTAAAATCTAAAAAAAATAAGTTTTGATTTGTCATTATGGGATATTGTGTGTAAATTGAGAGAAAACAAAAAACTATTTCAGAATAAGGCTGTAACGTAACAAAATATGGAACAGGTGAAGGGGTCTGAATACTTCCCGAATGCACCATATGTATTGGTGTGTTACACACGCGTTTTATACCTCTGTAGGGGTGCACCATGTTTTCCATCATGCTGACAGAGTTGTCCGGCTGTAGCTGTAATGACACGTCTCCCACGGCACCCACCAGATCAGAGAAGAAGTCTGCCACCTCCCAACAGTTCTCCAGGAGCACATAGCGGTCCTGTCTGTTGGTGAAGTACGAGTCACTCAGGTTGGCCCTACGGAAGGAGGAGAGACCGGTAAAAAGCCTGAAAGAGGGATACCAAGCAGCATCAACTGTATGAGAAAAACACCAACAACTACAACAATGGTGTGTGTGTGTGCGCGCGTTCATGTGTGTGTACCCGCTGATGATGAGGTCATCGTCAAACAGGTAGGCTTTTATGTGCTGTACCCCGATGGTCTCGTTGAAGCGCTGTGGGACCAGGAGCCGGAGCAGCCCTCTCAGATCAGGGGTATGGTACAGAGACACACGCATCCGACTGCTGTACTGCTGCAGCAACGGCAGCAACATGGTCCTAGAGTTAGTCTGACCTAGACACACAGAGACAGAGGGGGGGATCACAGACACCCATTGAGCTTGGTAAGAGTTAAAACATTTTTCCTCTCACATACACAGAACCCCTCCTACCTCGTGAGCCGCGTGTGAAGTCTAATAGAATGGAGACCTGCAGGTCGGAGTTGTCAACCTCCTGTGAACGCTGCAGAGCTTCCTGCATACAGTCCACCAGGTCCTGTTCCAGGGGTCCTGTACCCAGATACAGAGAGGCCATCACCACTCTCCTCTTAGCCGTCTTTATTCGAGCCTGAACAGAAAAAAAACAAGAAATTACAGTTTAAAATCAGGTATTACAGAAACAAGGAGGCTTTACCCCCCAAAAAATGATTTTCATAATTGTTCGTGGAATGTTTAGTACATCACATGACTTAGGGAAAGCTCCACACCCTCTCACTCACACACACACACCGTACCTTCATTGCCTGGTAAAACTGGTCAGGGGAGGTGAGGATGTGGATGTGTGTGCCAGCCACCCTGAAGGCGGGCACATGTTCTGCCATCCAAAGGAAGCGGGCATGGAGGCCATCGGTGCCCTGAGCTCCAGTCGACCCGGGGGATCTGAAGAGAGGAAGGGGAGAGGAGTCGGCCTCTGCTAGGAGAGGGGCTAGGAGCAACAAAGATGACCTTGGGGGGGGGGGGCATGGAGAGGAAGAGAGAAAGGGAGGAGGGAGAGGAATTACTTCCATGGAAGCCTACAGCTGGAGTGGTAATTGCTTCCTATAGATAAAGAACAAATGGCAGCCGAAGAATGCATTACAACGGGCTTCAGGATCATGTCACTGCATCTGTGCATTCAAATTGCATTGATAAAATGCAATTGTTCGTTGTCGGTAGCTTATGCCTGCCCATAACATTACCCCACCATGGGGCACTCTGTCCACAACGTTGACATCAGCAAACCACTCGCCCAAACAACGGCAGACACATTGTCTGCCATCTGCCCGGTACAGTTGAAATTGGGATTAATCCGTGAAGAGCAGTGGCCATAGGTGAGCATTTGCACACTGAAGTCAGTTACAAAGTTGAACTGCAGTCAGCTCAAGACCCTGGTGAGGACGACAAGCAAGCCGATGAGCTTCCCTGAGATGGTTTGTAACAGTCGGTGCAGGAATTCTTCGGTTGTGCAAACCCAGTTTCGTCAGCTGTCTCAGACGATCCCCTGGGGAAGAAGCCGGATGTGGGAGGTCCCGGGCTGGCATGGTTACAAGTGCTCTGCAGTTGGACGTACTGCCAAATTCCCTCACCACTTATGCTAGAGAAATTACATGTTGCATTTATATTTTTGTTCAGTATACAAATATTTGCGACGCGTACAAAGCCATCCCCCACGTCGGTCAATCAGATCACATCTCTGTTCCTACAGCCTACAAGCAGCAACTCAAGAGGGAGCCATCAAAACAGAGAATAATAAAGTGATGGACAGAGACAGATGCTGCAGGACTATTTTGGGAATATTCATTGGAATATGTTCAAAGATTCATCCCACCAGGACTCATCCATCAACATTGAGGAATATACATCAGTCACAGGCTTCATTAGGAAATGTGTTGATGATGTACCCACAATAACAATTTATCGTCATGTTGCTATCATGCCGTGTTGTCTTAGGTCTCTTTATGTAGTGCGTTGCTCGTTGCGATGTGTGTTTTGTCCTATATTTTTAATCCCAGACCCCCTCCCCACAGGAGGCCTTTTGCTAGGCAGTCATTGTAAATAAGAATTTGTTCTTATTTGTACCAAAACCCCTGGATGAACGTAGATATCCGTGCCATGCTGAGAGACTATACTGCAGCATTTATTGGCAGCACAACAAAACCCGATGACTCTGTGGCGCACGACGAGTACAAGGCAAGCAGGTACAAGCTCTGAATCCATTAGGGACGTAAAGAGATTGACAAATTGATGTCTGACAACTCAGACTCACGACGCATGTGGCAAGGACTACAACCGATCACAGACTACAAAGCCAAATCCAGCTGTGTGGTGCCCACGAAGCCTACCTCCCAGACGAGGTAGGCTTCGTGGGCTTTGAGACAGACAGAGCCATCCAGGAAGAGAATCGCTGCTCCAGACAACCAGGTGCTTTCGCTCACCAAAGCTGACGTGAGGAAAACTCTCAAAGAGTGAATACTCAAAGCCGCCGGCCCAGATGGTATCCCTGGCCGCGTCCTCAGTGTGTGCCGACCAGCTGGCAGGCGTCGTCTCTGACATTGTCAACCTGTCCCAGGCTGTAGTCGCCACCTGCTTCAAGGAGACGACCATCGTACCAATGGCCAAGAAAAACAAGGTGACATGCCCAAATGACTATCACCCTGTCGCGCTCACCCCGGTCATCATGAAGTGCTTCGAGAGGCTGATGAAGGCCCACATCAAGGCCAGCATGCTAGGCACCCTGGACCCACGCCAACAGATCCACGGAAGACGCCATTTCATCGCTATTAACACGGCTGTAACACATCTGGACAAGAGGAACACCTATGTGGGAATTCTGTTAGTTGACTACAGTTCAGATCAGCATTGAACACCATTGTTCCCTCCAAGCTTAGAGCCCTGGGTCTGGACACCACCCTCTGCAACCTGATCCTGGTCTTCCTGACAGGCAGACCACAGGCTGTGAGGATTGGCAACACCACCTCCTCCACATTGACTCTTAACACTGGGACCCACAGGGGTGTGTCCTCCCTGTTCGACCGAGTGGCTTTGCACGACACCAACTCCATTGTCAACTTTGCTGATGACACTACGTTTGTAAGACTGATAACCAACAACGACAAGTCAGCCTGTAGTGATGGAAGTGAACTGGCATTGCAGTGCCAGAACAACAACCTATTACTCAACGTCAGCAAAACAAAAGGAATTGATTGTTGAATTCAGGAAGCAGAGAAGGGAACATGCCCCGATCCACATCAACGGGACTGCAGTAGAGTCATCAGTTAAGTTCCTCAGCGTCCACATCATTGAGGACTTGACATGGACCAACACAACCCCTTGTCAAGAGGGCACAACAGCGTCTCTACTAGGGTTGCAAATGGTCAGACACTTTCAGGTAAATTTCCCGGAAGTTTTCCATCAGAAGTTAAGCCCGGGAATTTTGCTTAAATTAATCAAGAAAGTTCTTATAACAGGGAACATTTTTTTTGTGGGATACACAAAAGGCCATTCTAGGTCTTGTGGCATATTTTGGTTAAACTATCCCCAATTCAATGGAATTGCAACCCTCTGCACTCTTCCATCACATGTACAGCTGATTCTCAAGATCTTGCACACTAATGAGATGCTATTGAGCCCACACTACTACACTGTCTAAGCCAAGGACTACATGCTTTATGGTAAGTTTTGAAACTGAAACAATGGATACAAGAGAGGCAAGGAAAAGGTTAGGTATGTGAAGGGTCATCAAGTTATCGCAGCAATCTAAGATAATAAGAGCACCACATTGAAGCTGCCCAGCAAGGGTGGTGTTGTCATGTTTGACAGTTTCCTGGAGGGGAGTCTTGCCAAGAAATGGCCATATCAGTCAGTCGATATAGACAGCCCCATCAAGAGGATCCTTCTGGATGATGTATTTTGGGAGAGAGTGGTAAGCAGCCTGAAACCTATAGTAGTAGCCATTGCACAGATTGAGGGAGACAATACCATCCTGTTTGATGTTCAGACTCAGCTTGCAGATGTAAGAAGAAATCTGTACTGCCCTGCTGACTTCACGGTTGCTCCAAGCAGAGGAAACCACAGGTCTCAAATACATCAATAAGCGTGAAGACTTCTGCCTGAAGCCCAAACACGCCGCAGAGTACATGTTGGACCCAAAGTATGCTGGCAAGTGTATCCTGTCTGGTGCAGAGATCAACAAGGCCTATGGTGTTATCACTACCGAGTCTCGACAGGGCAAGGTTCTTGGCAGTCTGGCGAAGTACACTTCCAAGCAAGGGCTTTGGGATGGAGATGCAATATGGCAGTCGTGCCAACATATCTCATCAGCCACCTGGAGGAAGGGACTTTGTTGATCTGAGGCTCTTTCCCCTGTTGCCTCCATCATCCTCCAAATCCCACCAACATCATCTTGCCTCAGAGCGCAACTGGTCCTTGTTTGGGAACACACACACCAAAGCACGCAACATGCTGATCAATACAAGGGTTGAAAAATTGGTAGCCATCTGGGAAAATGAGGCTTTTTGAGCTTGACAACGAGCCATCCTCAACAAGGTTGGAAAGTGAGTGAAGATGAGGCTTCAAGGAGGTGGATATTGAGGAGGTCCAGGGAGAAGACATGGAAGCCTGAGAGGAAGACAGTCTAGAAACGAAAGCTTTTGTCATTTTACAGATGTATGTTTTAAACATTTTTGGGATTTGCGATGGATCATTGGGGATCATTCAATATTCCATTTATTTTGTTATTGTTTATTTTGTGAAATCATCCCATGTGAAGAGTCACCTAATTTAATTAAAGTTCAAGTCTGAACTAAAGTTGTTTTTATTTCTATTGGAAGGATTTCATCATTTGTAATTATATCTACTTATGATGAGGTAAAAGGTTGATGTTTCTGTCTCCATATGGTATGGTAAATATATCCAATGCAAAAAACATCTACATTTAAATGGTATTAATATTAGAAAATATTTCCATTAATTCCCATATATTCCTGTTAATTCCCACAGAAAGTTTTCACCTCGGAATATTTCCCAAAATGTGCAACCCTAGTCTTTACATCCTAATGCAGCTGAAGAAATTTGGCATGCCACCCAGGGTCCTCTCCAGATACTACTGCATGAAGAGCATCCTGACAGGTTGCATCAGGACCTGGTACCAGAACCGCGCTGTCCACGACAGCAAGGCCCTCCAGTAAGTGGTGAAGACGGCCCAGTAGGTCACTGGGACCGTGCTCCCACCCATCCAGGACTCAAAACGGTGCGTGAGGAAGGCCCGTAGCATCATCAAGGAACCCACACACCCCAGCCACACCTGTTCACTTACTTACCATCAGGCAGATCGTGTCGGAGCATGAAGTCTGATAACTGTCTCAGAGACAGGTTTCTATCTACAAGCCATCAAAGTGCTGAACACTTGAACTGGAATGACCATCTGCTCTCATTCGCCACATCATAGCGCACATGCCAGAACTACTGCTACTAGTATCACACCCGGACATGATTGGGAGTCCCATAGGGTGGTGCACAATTGGCCCAGCGTCGTCAGGGTGTGGCCGTCATTGTAAATAACAGTTTGTTCTTAACCGACTTACCTAGTTACATTTTTAAAAACCTGCGTGTCCCCTTATCTCATTGGACACATTCCTCTGCCCAGACGTTGCGGATGTATGCCAGATCTTATAAGGCCTGGATAGGCATTTTTAGTATCCTATCCACAGCATATGTTATAGCAATTACATCGATGATGTGGCACTCAACCATTGGTTGATTCATGCAACATCTGAGCAAGGGAATGCGACCATTATGATGTCAAACACACAAGTCTGGAGAGATGATCATCTTCCTCAAAAGTGCGCAACAAATTCTACTAGATGAAAAGCCGAAATTTGTATAACATTTGCATTTAAAGTACTCGATTTTTGACATTTCAAATTCTATAAAATGTTATATTTTCACATACCTAAAATGCCTACTGTTTAGAACGCAAGTCTAGGTATTCGGACACATAGCCAATATGTACCGGTGACAGCTTAGTAAAGACAAGCCATTTCAGTTGTGAGAACATGGTTGCCTTGTGTATTTGTATGAGTCCTCGAGGGTGAATTCAGATCATTTACACAGTTTCTTATTACAACCAAGTCTACGGCAACACAATCCTCCCCTCTTCTACCTCACAGTCAGGAGGCCATTGACAGACGTGTCTTTCATTTCCTATTAGGCATTAAACGGAAGAAAACAGATTGAAACATGGAGGGACTACTTGAACTCAATTTCAAAACGTTTTGCTACGGTGTGCCCTAATGAATATTACCCTGAATACATGCAAGCATCTCCCTCCCCTCTGTAGCCTTTCCCATTCCTCTATCTCTTGGCTAAGTAAATGGAGCACTGACACTGTGTAGCCAAGCCTCTATGTGCCATGACCATTCTGTCTACAGCCATTATATAGCCTAGCTAGTGTAGGTGATGATGGCCTAATCAGGTATTTTGGATGAAGATAAAGCTCAAAGTCGTAAGTTCACAGTCGCTCTATGGTAGCTACTAAAGATGATGTGAAACTGAGGCATGTGACTATACGCAGGTGTGGACAGACTGTACGACAGACAGCAGTTGTTGCAACTTCAGGTTTTCAGGAAACCACAAAAAAACGAGAGATTTCCTCATGCTGAGAATGTCTGAGCTAGTCTTACTCTACACACAGAGACTTGACAACACAAGGAAACGCAAATAGGAATTCACAGATAAAGTAGATAAAAGCCTAAATCAACCAGAAGCTTATGGAAGGGAAGACATACACTATATACAAAAAAGTGTGTGGACATCCCTTCAAATTAGTGGATGCGGCCATTTCAGCCACACCCTTTGCTGACAGGTGTATAAAATAAAGCACACCGCCATGCAATCTCCATAGACAAACATTGGCAGTAGAATGGCCTTACTGAAGAGCTCAGTGACTTTAAACATGGCACAGTCATAGGATGCCACCTTTCCAACAAGTCAGTTTGTTAAATTTCTGCCCTGCTAGAGTTCAAATCAAATCAAATTTATTTATATAGCCCTTCGTACATCAGCTGATATCTCAAAGTGCTGTACAGAAACCCAGCCTAAAACCCCAAACAGCAAGCAATGCAGGTGTAGAAGCACGGTGGCTAGGAAAAACTCCCTAGAAAGGCCAATACCTAGGAAGAAACCTAGAGAGGAACCAGGCTATGTGGGGTGGCCAGTCCTCTTCTGGCTGTGCCGGGTGGAGATTATAACAGAACATGGCCAAGATGTTCAAATGTTCATAAATGACCAGCATGGTCGAATAATAATAAGGCAGAACAGTTGAAACTGGAGCAGCAGCACAGTCAGGTGGAAGTTGAAACTGGAGAGTTGCCCTGGTCAACTGTAAGTGCTGTTATTGTGAAGTGGAAAAAACAATTGTCTGTCCTCAGTTGCAACACTCATTACAGAGTTTCAAACTGCCTCTGGAAGCAACGTCAGCATAAGAACTGTTCGGCGGGAGCTTCATGAAATGTTTCCATGGCCGAGCAGCCGCACACTAGCCTGCACAGAGCCCTGACCTCGACCCCATGGAACACCTTTGGGAGGAATTGGAACGCCGACTGTGAGCCAGGGTCAAAGTCAGTGCCCGACCTCACGAATGCTCGAGGCTGAATGGAAGCAAGTCCCCGCAGTGATGTTCCAACCTCTAGTGGAAAGCCTTCCCAGAAGAGTAGAGGCTGTTACAGCAGCAAAGGGGGGGCAACTCCATATTAATGCCCATCATTTTGGAATGAGATGTTGGATGAGCAGGTGTCCACATACCTTTGGTCATGTAGTGCATCTGGCTAGTTAGCTACATCTACAGATCATGTTTGAGATAAAACTGTTCCTTGGTTAGCGCAGTGCACGCTAACCAAGGTTGCCAGGTGCACGGTGTTTCCTCCGACACATTGGTGCGGCTGGCTTTGGGGTTGGATGCGCACTGTGTTAAGAAGCAGTGCGGCTTGGTTGGGTTGTGTATCGGAGGACGCATGACTTTCAACCTTCGTCTCTCCCGAGCCCGTACGGGAGTTGTAGCGATGAGACAAGATAGTAGCTACTAAACAATTGGATACCATGAAATTGGGGAGAAAAAGGGGTAAAATTCAAAAATATATATATATATATTTTTTTAAAGAGATAAAACTGTTCCGTCTCTACGGCCATTAGTCCCATCGCCTAGCTAGTCTACTTATGTTATGGGGTTGAGGATAAAGCTCAAAGTTGTGTCCCAAATGGCCCCATATTCCCCCCTCAGTGAACTACTTGCCCTGGTCAAATGTAGTACAGTATATAGGGAATATGGGGCCATTTGGGAGACAGCTCTAGTCTGAATGAGGAGTAGACTGCCCAGGGTTGATCTCCCCCTTGTGGATGACATCCTCCAGACTAGTAGTCTGTGTATTGGTTGGACCACCAGAACGGTGCAGAACTCAGGGAGTTCAACCAAAACACAGACTACGTTGTGTCCCAAAGCTGCCTCCAGAACCGACCTTGGCACTCCCAGTTAAGCCTAGACAAGAGACAGACTCAGAACTTAGTGCGTCTGTGTGTGTGTGTCGCTCTATGGTAGATAATAAAGATGTGAAACTGAGGCACGTGACTATATGCAGGTGTGGACGGACTGACTGGCAGACAGATATCTGGCAGTTGTTGCAACTTCAGGTTTTCAGGAAACCACAAAAAGGCCCGAGAGAGATTTCCTCATTCTGAGAATTTCTGAGTTACTGTTAACGTTACCCTACACAGAGACTTGACAACACATGAGGTGGAAATTTCAATTCACAAATAAAAGTACGCCTAAAGGAGATAATGTTTTGCAACGCTTACATGTGCTGGCTGAACTTGCACGCGTATGTTTATTATGTAACCTTCGCTATGACCATACTATTATCAAATTACATTATGAAACTATTCGCAAGCAACAATCAGATTACAACAGAAAACATGTGGCAATATTATTTGACGCATGCTAGAACAATGACAACATAGCATTGTGTAAGTAAAGACTGGCTGCACGCATACATCTCTGCCACGACAAGTGGTTGGCTAGCCGAGTTGTTCTCATCGTGGAGTTGACATACCCAGCTAGAGGTTGTCATGTGAGCGCTGTCATTACGTCTGACAAAGAAAAACAGTGTTGTCTCTCTTTTTCTTCTCCACTTAAGTTCCACAACAGTCGTATCTTACCCTCTTCTCCGATCGCGTGTACGGAAGAATCGGTCTGATATTCGGGTGAAAACCCCAGCCAGGGCCGGCATGTACACACAGTATCGCAGCCTCCTCCACGTTATGGGAGCCGCCATCTTTACAGTCGTTCTTCTTCTTCGGTGGGGTTTATCAGCGGTTGGCATCCAACGTTATGGTGCATTACCGCCACCTACTGTACTGGAGTGTGGGCCAAAGACACGGAGAAACTAAACCCTACCTGCCAGCCAAGTTGCTCTTAAAAAAAGATAAATATTTGAGACTATATCTAAGGACGCTCTACTCAATATAATCTTTAAACTAATCTATTGTATCCCCTTCTCCCTCATACTAGATCTCAGCCTCTCTGTTTTTTAAATATATTTTTTTATTTTACTAGGCAAAAAATTCTTATTTTCAATGATGGCCTAGGAACAGTGGGTTAACTGCCTGTTCAGGGGCAGAACAACAGATTTGTACCTTGTCAGCTCGGGGATTCGAACTTGCAACCTTTCGGTTACTAGTCCAACGCTCTAACCACTAGGCTACCCTGCCGCCCCCCTTTCCCTCTGATACTGTAGCAATACACGCTCCACGGTCTCTGTTTCCTGGCAATAATCACACTTTCCTGTTGGATGCTTTCCTATCACATTTAAGGACTTATTCAACTGGCTGTGTCCCACCCTAAAAAAAATGGCCTCCTCTCCTCTGTCCCTTCCTGCCGTCCTCTCCCCAACTTTCCTCTGTACTAGAAATAAATGCCTTCCCTTAGTTTCTCTATTCCCCTGCTCCCGCCATCTCTGCATCATCGCTGTCCATATCAGGCTTTTTGCCTCTGCCTTGTTCATTGAAACTACAACCTCAACATCCCTACTTCTAAGTGCTTGTTTAGCCAGTACATCAACTGAGATCTAGCCTTTCCAATGAGGTCTGAGCTGCCGAACCATACGCTATACTGCCATAGTCTATTACAGATTGGATCAATGCAACATACATGGTCCTCAATGAGGAACGCCCATCCCTCCACTCCTTCCCTGCCAGACAGCACATCACATATAGCACCACTTCTTACACGTTCCCACCACTCTCTCAATGTGTTCTGCTCAGGTCAGCCTAGTGTCAAAGTATACCCCAAGGAATCTGAATGCCCCCACCCTCTCCAAGTTTCTCCCATATAACCTCAAGCATATCTCATCTCACACCTTCCTCCTGGTAAAGAACACTGTCTGAGTTTTCTTTAAAGAGAACCTAAATCCCCAACGCTCTACCTCATCAATTGCTTCCTGTAACTTCATGACTATGTATGGCACATTTCTTCCCCACTTCCATAAGGCCCCATCATCTGCAACTAACAACCTCCCAAAATCCATCTGTACCTGAGCGTAAACATCATTGATCATGACTGAGAACAACAGAGGACTAATCACGTACTCATGCGGTGTACCGTTATCCACCAGGTAGCTGCCTGAGAGAGACTTCCCCACACTCACCTGGATAGAACTCCAAACAGGAAATCCTTTACCCAGTTGTACATTCTTCGTCCTACCCCCATAATATCAAGCTTAATTAACAACCCCTCCTTCCACATCATATCATACGCCTTCTCCACATCAAGAAAGACAGCTACAACAGTCTCCATGTTCACCTGAGCCTTCCTGACCTCTGCTTCTAAGCAGAGCACTGGGTCCATAGTTCCCCTCCCCTTCCTGACCTCTGCTTCTAAGCAGAGCACTGGGTCCATAGTTCCCCTCCCCTTCCTGACCTCTGCTTCTAAGCAGAGCACTGGGTCCATAGTTCCCCTCCCCTTCCTGACCTCTGCTTCTAAGCAGAGCACTGGGTCCATAGTTCCCCTCCCCTTCCTGACCTCTGCTTCTAAGCAGAGCACTGTGTCCATAGTTCCCCTCCCGTTCCATAATCTTACATACATGTGATGTTAAAGCTATTGGCCAATTACTTGTTGGCCTCGTTGGGTCCTTCCCTGGCTTCCGAATTGGTACAACTACTACTAGTTTTCACTCCTCATACACTCTGTTGTACAACACCAATACCTTATATACCACCAACTCCTCATCACTAAGATGGGCCAACATAACATAGCACACCTCATCTGTCCCAGGTGAAGTTAACTCAGCCTTACCTATTGCCCTTTTCATCTCAAATTCAACTCATCATTTACATCCTCCCTCCTATCCAGCACTCCAGGATGCTCCTCTCTCGTTCCCTCTCTCCCCCTCTGCCCCTCCTCTGACAAATTTGCCGAGCTATGCACTTTGGCCATCATCTCTGCCTTCTCCTCATCTGTTAGTGCCACATCCTCCCCACACGTCAACACTGGATAATCCCACTCCCTTCTGACCCCACTCATCCTCTTAATTATTCCCCACAATTCTCTCACAGGTGTTGCCCTTCCAAATGGTGTCACAGAACCAACGCCAACATGCCCTCTTTGCCTGACGGATAGTTATCCTCACCAGGGCCTGCTTAAACTGAATGAGATGTTGGACGTTATGCGTCCTTTTCAGTACTTTAAATGCCTTGTTCTTACTCCGAACCATTTCCCCACACTCCTCCGTCCACCGTGGGACTGCTTTCCTCCTCCTCCTCCTCCTCCCTGAACTCTTAGGTATAGCCTCAGTAGCTGCCCCCACGAAAGCTGTTCTCACCCAGTTATTCATACAATCCACATCCCCTCTCATATTCACCCAAGCCATCACCTGCTCACTCAGCTCCTGAAACCGATCCCACTTTGCCCTTCCGAACATCCACCTGCCTACTCCATCCACTGACACCTCCACCTCCCTCCCGCCTACTGTTCATACTATGGGGTAATGATCACTCCCTACTGTCGACTCCTCCCATAACTCCCATTCACAGTTTCCTGCCATCGCACTAGATACCAGAGTGAGGGCCAAGGCAGATTCTTTCCCTGTGGCTACATCAATCCTGGTCCCTCGGCCATCATTCAGGCGCCCAAGATCTTTCATTTCTATCATACTTTCCATCACTTGGCCATTTCCATCCATCCGTTCCACCTTCCCCCAGAGCGTGTTGTGGGCATTAAAATCCCCACACCACATTACTTTACTTCTATCCGGCCCTCCACCCTCTCCAGCACTTCCAGGTCCAATATCTGACACAGATTATAGTAGTTCCACTATCACCCCTCCTCTCAGCCACACCTCCACCACCATATATTCCTGTTCAATACCTTTGCCTAGCATCCTGTAGGGAAGTCCCCACCACACATCTCTGTCCCTACGAATCAATACATATCCCTGTATAATAAGCCATGTTTCCTGCACACAAATCACATCAGGCTTAGCTGGAATAGCCACAATGAACTGCTTGAACTCCTGCCCATTAGCCAACATGCTTCGAGCATTCCATTCCACCATACTGTCTACAAGGAGCAAAGTGATCATGTTGTTTTTACATGGGTATTGTGAAAGTGAACTGTGTTTGCGTGTGATCGGGGGTGTATTCATTCCACCAATTCTGTTGAAAAACATTTCTTAAACGGAAGCAAACGGAACGGGATAAACATACCTGAATTTATCAAATGGAAACTCAAATTTGTAACTGTTAGACTAATGATTACGCCCTAGATCAGCTAGATGCAGGCAAGAGTATACAAGGCGGTATTAAATGTGTCACTGGCTGTCACCTTGATTACTCAAAATTCTCTCAACCTGTGCACATAGAAGGCCAGCACCCCGGAATCGCTTCTTCACTGTTGACATTGAGACTGGTGTTTTGCGGGTACTATTTAATGAAGCTGGCAGTTGAGGACTTGTGAGGCGTCTGTTTCTCAAACTAGACACTCTAATGTACTTGTCCTCTTGCTCAGTTGTGCACCGGGGCCTCCCACTCCTCTTTCTATTCTGGTTAGAGCCAGTTTGCACTGTTCTGTGAAGGGAGTAGTACACAGCGTTGTACGAGATCTTCAGTTTCTTGGCAATTTCTTGCATGGAATAGCCTTCATTTCTCAGAACAAGAATAGACTGACGAGTTTCAGAAGAAATGTCTTTGTTTCTGTCCATTTTGAGCCTGTAATCGAACCCACAAATGCGGATGCTCCAGATACTCAACTAGTCTAAAGGCCAGTTTTATTGCTTCTTTAATCAGAACAACAGTTTTCAGCTGTGTTAACATAATTGCAAAAAGGTTTTCTAATGATCAATTTGCCTTTTAAAATTATAAACTTGGATTAGCTAACACAGTGTGCCATTGGAACACAGGAGTGATGGTTGCTGATAATGGGCCTCTGTACGCCGATGTAGATATTCCATTAAAACTACAATAGTCATTTACAACATTAACCATGTCTACGCTGTATTTCTGATCAATTTGATGTTATTTTAATTGACAAAAAAACTTGCTTTTCTTTCAAAAACAAGGACATTTCTAAGTGACACCAAACTTTTGAACAGTAGTGTATGTTGTAAACTTTCCTTCATAGGCCAGGTTGTAGTAACATCACAATGGGTATAGTATAGGGAACATCTGAGTGTCATTCAGTAGTCTAAACCTATCCATGTTACATTGAGATGGGTGAATGGAATATGAATGACAGTCATCCAATATGCTGACATAGAAAATAAGGCCATGCTCATGATAGTAAAAAAAGCATCCTCGTTAATCATAAACGGCACCGACGGCCACTGACATATTTATGTGTATATAGACGGAACAAAAATATAAATGCAACATGCAACAATTTATATGTTTTTATTGAGTTACAGTTCATATAAGTCAATGTAAATAAATTCATTGGGCCCTAATCTATGGATTTCACATGACTGCAAATACAGATAAGCATCTCTTGGTCACAAATACCTTGGATCAGAAAACCAGTCAGTATCTGGTGTGACACATCTTCTTCGCATAGAGTTGATCAGGCTGTTGATTGTGGCCTGTGGAATATTGTCCCACTCTTCTTCAATGGCTGTGCGAAGTTGCTGGATATTAGCGGGAACTGGAATACGTTGTCGTACACATTGATCCAAAGCATCCCAAACATGCTCAATGAGTGATATTTCTGGTGAGTATGCAGGTCATGGAGAAGGCGAGTGGGAAAGCTGCCGTTACCGTCAATATTACTCGCCAATGTACAATCATTGGACAATAAATTAGATGAGGTACGATCACAAATATCCTACCAACGGGACATCAAAAACTGTAATATCCTATGTTTCACAGAATCATGGCTGAATGACAACATGGATATTCAGCTAGCGAGATACACGCTGCACCGGAAGGATAGAACAGCACACTCCGGTAAGACAAGAGGGGGAGGTCTGCGAATATTTGTAAACAACAGCTGGTGCACGAAATCTAAGGAAGTCTCTAGATTTTGCTTACCTGAAGTAGAGTATATTGTGATAAATTGCAGGCCACACTACTTGCCTAGATAGTTTTCAACTATACTTTTCGTGGCTGTTTATTTACCATCACAGACAGATGTTGGCACTAAGGAAAAAAGCAAAAAGGAAACCACTCACCCAGAGGCGGCGCTCCTAGTGGCCGGAGACTTTAATGCAGGGAAACTTAAATCAGTTCTACCAAATTTCTATCAACATGTTAAATGTGCACCAGAGGGAAAACAATTCTAGATCACCTGTACTCCACACACAGAGACGCGTACAAAGCTCTCCCTCGCCCTCCATCTGGTAAATCTGACCTCAAATCTATCCTCCTGATTTCTGCTTACAAGCAAAAATTAAAGCAGGAAGCACCAGTGACTCGGTCAATAAAAAAGTGGTCAGATGAAGCAGATGCTAAACTACAGGACTGTTTTGCTATCACAGACTGGAATATGTTCCGGGATTCTTCCAATGGCATTGAGGAGTACACCACATCAGTCACTGGCTTTATCAAAAAGTGCATCGAGGACGTCCTCCCCACAGTGACTGTACGTACATACCCCAACCAGAAGTCATGGATTACTGGCAACATTCACACTGAGCTAAAGAGTAGAGCTGCCGCTTTCAAGGTGTGGGACTCTAACCCGGAAGCTTACAAGAAATCCTGCTATGCCCTGCGACGAACCATCAAACAGTCAAAGCGTCAATACAGGACTAAGATTGAATCATACTACACCGGCTCCGACGCTCATCTTATGTGGCAGGGCTTGCTTATGTGGCGAGCTACCCAGTGACACAAGCCTACCAGACGAGCTAAATCCCTTTTATGCTCGCTTCGAGGCAAGCAACACTGAGGCATGCATGAGAGCATCAGCTGTTCCGGACGACTGTGTGATCACTCTCTCCGTAGCTGACGTGAGTAAGACCTTTAAACAGGTCAACATACACAAGGCTGCGAGGCCAGATGGATTACTAGGACGTGCGCTCCGGGCATGTGCTGACCAACTGGCAGGTGTCATCACTGACATTTTCAACATGTCCCTGATTGAATTTGTAATACCAATATGTTTCAAGCAGACCACCATAGTCCCTGTGCCCAAGAACACAAAGGCAACCTGCCTAAATGACTACAGACCCGTAGCACTCACGTCCGTAGCCATGAAGTGCTTTGAAAGGCTGGTAATGGCTCACATCAACACCATTATCCCGCACATCTGTTTATAGAACCATGATGAAACCTGTAGGAAACGTTATGTTGAAGTACTAAAATTCCCACAGTAGATTGTTGCTTCTTAATAATGTTCTCTGAACCAACACACCTGAACACTGAACACACTCTTAACAAAATATAGGATAGAGAGAGTTTTGTCAATGCTGAGAACAGAATGTATGTGTTTTTTAAATAACATTCTTAGAACATTCTCTGAATGTTACTAAAGTTTTCTGGTGTTTTTTAGGAATACATTTTCTTCACTTTATGATAACAGAATGTATGTTTTTAAATAACATTCTTAATTCAAAAGACACTCGTACATCTGAGCAATCTTTTTTTCAGTTGCATGGTAACAGTTGAACAAGATGAAGGAAAAAGGAAACCGCACACTGCTCTTGATAGTATCACTGATCTTGATAGTATCACTGATCTTGATAGTATCACTGATCTTTAATAAGCTTACGTATCGGCCTCAGGGCCTTCGTCAGAGCTTTTGTGATTTTTTTTTATTTGCACCCTTATGTAGACCTAGCCCCACCCACATCCGTTCCACACATGGAAAGAGGTTGGAGGCGAAGGAAAAACAAATAAGTGCTACCAAATATAACAATATGTCTTTCATAAATATTCAAATAAAGTGTGTAAATAAGACATATTAAACACGTCTGTAAAACCAAAATGAGGACATAGACCTACCGAGCAAATTTTCATTAATCATTGGGTACATTGTACGAAAAACAGAGTAATCTTAAATAGGAGCATAATTCATGTTCAAATTCACAACATAACATACATAGGCATTTCATCATTAAGTCCTTTAGGAAATAATGTCTGGAGGGTGAAAATCAAAAAACATAATATTTTACTCAGAGTATTATTGATATCACCTCCCCTGTCTGATATCTTAACTTTCTCTATGCCACAAAATCTAAAAGGTTTTACGTCACGCTTTAGATCATTAAAATGTACTGCGATTGGATAATCCCTGTCGTTTCTTCTGATTGAACTTTTATGTTCACTGATCCTCTGTTTGAGAGAACGAGAGGTTTTACCTACATAGCAGAGCCCACATGGACATTTAATAATGTAAATAACATGGGTGGTGGAACACGTAATGATGTCATTTATTTGGAACCGTTTTCCTGTATGTGGGTGGCAGAAATATTCACACTTCATCATATTGTTGCACTGTGCGCATCCTCTGCATTTAAATAACATTCTTAAAATGTTCTCTGAACATTACTAAGGTTTTCTTGTGTTTTTTTATGGAATGTTTTCTTAACATTCTCTGAAACAATTTGAGAACATTTAAATAGAACCATGAGGAAACCTGTTATGCTGAAGTACTGAAATTCTCACAGCAGAATGTTGCTTCTTTATGTTCTCTGAGAACATTCCATGTCAAAGTAGTTGGAGAATGTTCCTAGAACATTACCGAAATTGAAATGAAATGTAACTTTTAGGAAACATTCTGTTAAACTAATGAAATGCCAAGAAATTGACGTTTTTTTTGTTAAGTTCCTTAAATCTCCTGAGAATGTTCAAATCTTGTACCATTCCCAGAATGTTGTGGGAAGGTTGTATGCAAAATAACCACAAGACAATCACACTCTCGCCAAGCTCTAAGGTTCTCAGACGTTATGTGCTAGCTGGGAGGCTACCCTAAATTCTAGCCTAGGCCTACTGTAGGCAAGTAAGCATGAGTCTAAATTGTGTAACGTAAACTCAACCCATTCCGTACAAATGTGCGGAACCGCAACATTCAAACGAGGCTACAAAGAAAACGAATGGGGCTGTAGCGACTGTGTTGACGCCAAAATCGGGGGTGTGAACTAGATTTCTATTCAAGCGTTGATCGACATGGTAATGGCTCTATAGTATTGCAGAAAAGTTGAAAAAACGGACCCTCGGTTACATCATGACGTGTCATGTCGTAACGTACAGCACGCATAAGGCAACTATTTCTGTCTTACAATCGCTCTCCGCCAGGTGTAGCACTTCTATCATCCTTTAAAAACAAGACATGGACAGTGACGGGGTAAGGGGGGATACCTAGTCATTTTTTGCATCATCATTGCATATGCGATCAGCATTCTGAAAGCCGCTGTTTACTTCTAAGATCACTTTAGCACCGGCCCTAAAAACCCGATTCAAATTCGACACAAACCTTCAAATAGGTATGTAATGACACATTATATAAACTCTTTATAGTGTTTTATCTACATTTTAGAGGCGATAAGGTCATCACCCGCCATTTTTTAAAAGACCTGACGTAGCTCATTGCCTGCTTGAATTATGCAGAAACGGTCAGCGTTTAGGTCATGCAATTGATTCTGTTGGAAAGGGGAGAACTTGTGCTTTACAATTGTATTGACTTTACAGTTGATCTGGAAGTATTACGTTTTTGGTGCGTTAAAATAAGGTCAATTGTACGGACCAAGGCGATGTACAAAAGTGAGTGAGTTTACGTTATCACTGTTTATCAGTGCGGTCACCAGTAGGCTAGTAGTTAAAAGTATTGGGCCAGTAATTGAAAGGTTGCTGGTTCGTATTCTCGAGACAACTAGGTGAAAATCGGTCTGTGTGCCTTTGAGCAGGCACTTAACCCTATTGGCTCTGGATAAATGTGTCTGCTAAATGACGTGAATGTAAAGTACAATGTAGGCTAGTTGTCAGTCAGGAATTATGGGTTTCCTCAAGGGTAAATAAGCGTCTTCAACTGTTTCATCTTGTCAGGGCGGAGTGGAGGGAAAGGGAGGACTCACCAGCTAATACGGGAATCGCCCCGTAAAAGAAGGTCACACACTGATTATTCTTTTGTGTGTATGTGTGTGTGTACTTACTGGAAGAACTTCGGAGCTGAGGAGGTGGAGCCTTACGAATATCAGCTCTAGAGACTACTCGCTGGTCGCTGTAACACAACTACCTCCGTTTGCTGGATAGAGAAAGAAGGACTGAGTATTGTTTATTGTCTATTTCACTTGCTTTGGTAATATAAACATGTTTCCCATGCCAATAAAGCCATTTGAATGTAATTGAGAGCGAATAAGAATAGAGGGGGGGAGGACCCCGAAGTCTTTACCGACAATAGCCTACGGACCCGTTCCTCTGTCGGTTAGAAGAGACAGGAGTTAATGACCAAGTTTATAAATGATTTAACTCGGGGACTTTGGATATTTTCTCCCCCCGGAGAGGAACGCTGGAGCCCGAGACAGGAACCATCTCCAAGGTAAATAAGCAGGCTCCATACCCGGCGCTTTGACCGTTACTCTATGGTGCGTAAAATAGCATTGTGCAATTGGGCAAAACGTTATCATAATGGCGATATGGTGAGCTTTTTGGGCTCGAGCAATTGCCTCTCTAAAACATCCTAGGGAGCCAGCACTACTATGAACAGTAGGCTGTTTATGGCGCAATGCAGAACAGTACTCCTATGTGGGACACACGCTAGGCTATATAGCCTACTCATTCTCCTTATTTCAGATGGCATTGTCTATTTCTGCGTTTTCGTTGTAAGTCATGTTTCTATTCTGTGGCTAGAAGAGTCTCCAGCTTGGCTCAGACGGGGGCCGTGTTTCGCAGATGCATAGCGGGCAGAGTAACAACAAGAGGCGGTCCTGGAGAATGAAGATCCATCCATTATTGTGCCGGGCACGTTCCGTCTCGCTCCAAATGCAACGACCAGCAGCACAGTGAGACCGCCAGACCAGACCCATCCGGGGTAGCCTATTTACTGTGAAACCGGAGAACCATAGCCGCTCTGCTGGCGCAAGCAGGCTGCATGGGAATGAGGTTGTTTATTTAGAATGAACCGGGACTCATTCATAAAACTCGGTTTACTGAGAATCCCCCCGGGGGGCGCAATCGATGGCAATTGAATCGTCTGACTGTATACTGGAGATATAGATAATATATGTTTAATACAGCCTATGATGCACACTGAACAAAATATAAACGCAACATGTTGGTGCCATGTATATTTAACTAGGCAAGTCAGTTAAGAACAAATTCTTATTTACAATAACGGCCTAGGAACAGTATGCCATGTTCAGGGGTAGAACGACATATTTTTACCTTGTCAGCTCGGGGATTCGATCTGTCAATCTTTCCGCCCCAAATATTTAAAAAAATCCAAGACATTTTCAAAACACACAAAAAACGTATTTCTCTACGTGTTTATGCACAAATGTGTTTACCTCCCTGTTAGTGAGCATTTCACCTTTGTCAAGATAATCCATCCACCTGACAAGTCTGGCATATCAAGTAGCTGATTAAACAGCATGATCATTACACAGGTGCATCTTGTGCTGGGGACAATAAAAGGCCGCTTTAAAATGTGCAGTTTTGTCACACAACACCGCAAATGTCTCAAGTTTTGAGGGTGTGTGCAATTGGCATGCTGACCGCAGAAATGTCCACCAGAGCTGTTGCTAAATAATGTCATGTTAATTTCTCTACCATTAAATTGCCTCCAACGTCTTCGTTTTAGAGAATTTAGCAGTACATCCAACCGGCCTCACAACTGCAGACCACATTTTTTTTAAATAAGGTTTTTCTGTTTTTTATTTTGTAATACATTTTTCTAAAACCTGCTTTTGCATTGTGGGGTATTGTGTGTAGATTGATGAGGAAAAACAATAATTGAATACATTTTAGAATAAGGCTGTAACGTAACAAAATGTGGAAAAGGGGAGGGTTCTGAATACTCTCCGAATGCACTGTGTGTGTATATATACACTGAACAAAATATAAACGCTTCATTCAACAATTTCAAAGATTTTACTGAGTTACAGTTCATATAAGATAACCAGTCAATTTAATACATGAATTAAGCCTTAATCTTTGGATTTCACATGACTGGGCAGGAGTGCAACCATGTGTGGGCCTTCGATGGCATAGGCCCACCCACTTGGCAGCCAGGCCCACTAACTCGGGAGCCAGGCCCACTAACTCGGGAGCCAGGCCCACTAACTCGGGAGCCAGGCCCACTAACTCGGGAGCCAGGCCCACTAACTCGGGAGCCAGGCCCACTAACTCGGGAGCCAGGCACACTAACTCGGGAGCCAGGCCCACTAACTCGGGAGCCAGGCCCACTAACTCGGGAGCCAGGCCCACTAACTCGGGAGCCAGGCCCACTAACTCGGGAGCCAGGCCCACTAACTCGGGAGCCAGGCCCACTAACTCGGGAGCCAGGCCCACTAACTCGGGAGCCAGGCCCACTAACTCGGGAGCCAGGCCCACTAACTCGGGAGCCAGGCCCACTAACTCGGGAGCCAGGCCCACTAACTCGGGAGCCAGGCCCACTAACTCGGGAGCCAGGCCCACTAACTCGGGAGCCAGGCCCACTAACTCGGGAGCCAGGCCCACTAACTCGGGAGCCAGGCCCACTAACTCGGGAGCCAGGCCCACTAACTCGGGAGCCAGGCCCACTAACTCGGGAGCCAGGCACAACCAATAAGAAAAAAAGGGATTTATTACAGATATAAATATTCAGACCATTTGCTATGAGACTCAAAATTGTGCTCAGGTTCATCCTGTTTCCATTGATCATCCTTGAGATTTTTCTATAACTTGATTGGAGTACACCTGTGGTAAATTAAATTGGACAGGCACACACCTGTCTATATAATGTCCCACATTTGACAGTGCATTTCGGTGCATGTCAGAGCAAAAACCAAGCCATGAGGTCGAAGGAATTGTCCGTGGAGCTCCGAGACAGGATTGTGTCGAGGCACAGATCTGGGGAAGGGTACAAAAAAAATATCTGCAGCATTGAAGGTCGCCAAGAACACAGTGGCCTCCATCATTCTTAAATGGAAGAAGTTTGGAACCACCAAGACATTTTCTAGAGCTGGCCGCCCGGCTAAACTGAGCAATAATCGGGGGAGAAGAGCCTTGGTCAGGAAGATGACCAAGAACCCGATGGTCACTCTGACAGAGCTCAATAGTTTCTCTGTGGAGATGGTTGTCCTTCTGGAAGGTTATCCCATCTCTGCAACACTCCACTAATCAGGCCAGATGGAAGTAACTCCTATGTAAAAGGCACATGACAGCCGGCTTGAAGTTTGTCAAAAGGACTCTAAGAACATGAGAAACAAGATGAAACCAAGATTGAACCCTTTGGCCTGAATGCCAAGCCTCGCGTCTGGAGGAAACCTGGCACCATCCCTTCGGTGAAGCATGGTGGTGGCAACATCATGCTTTGAGGATGTTTTTCAGCGGCAGGGACTGGGAGACTAGTCAGGATTGAGGGAAAGATGAACAGAGAAAAGTACAGAGAGATCCTTGATGAACACTTGCTCCAGAGTGCTCAGGACCTCGGACTGGGGCGAAGGTTCAACTTCCAACAGGACAACGACCCTAAGCACACAGCCAAGACAACGCAGAAGTGGCTTCAGGACAAGTCTCTGAATGTCCTTGAGTGGCCCAGCCAGAGCCCAGACTTGAACCCGATCGAACATCTCTGGAGAGACCTGAAAATAGCTGTGCAGCGACTCTCCCCATCCAACCTGACAGAGCTTGAGAGAATCTGCAGAGAAGAATGTGATACTCCCCAAATACAGGTGTGCCAAGCTTGTGGCGTCATACCCAAGAAGACTTGCGGCTGTAATCGCTGCCAAAGTTGCTTCAACAAAGTCCTGAGTAAAGGGTCTGAATACTTATGTAAATGTGATATTTCAGTTTCTAAAAACCTGTTTTCGCTTTGTCATTATGGGGCATTGTGTGTAGATTGATGAGAGGGGGAAAAAAACAATTTAATCCATTTTAGAATAAGGCTGTAACTTAACAAAATGTGGAAAAAGTCAAGGTGTCTGACTACTTTCCGAAGGCACTGTGTGTGTGTGTGTATATGTGTGTTTATATATATATATATAAATAAATAAAAACACGGTTTGTTATGAAGGAAGTTTTTCAATAGAGATAACTCTCACTCTCTCTCTCTGCAGCTGTCTGCAGTGGGTGGTCTCTCTGAGGTCCTCTCTGGACTGCCACTCAGTGTCTTCACTCTGGGAATCACGTCCGCTACCCTACTCCTCCCCTCCTCCCTCACGTCCTCTCCCCCACTCCCTCACGTCCTCCCCCCTCCTCCCCCCACACGTCCTCACCCTTCCTCCTCCCTCACGTCCTCTCCCTTTCTCCTCCCTACCTCCATCACAACTCACCTCCTCCCCTTGTACCTCCTCCTCCCTCCCTGCTCTGGACCCCCCAACCCTCGGTCAGCAAGCCGAGCAGGGGGGGTCAGGGCGCCATGGTAACCCATAGCAGGCACGACCCCCCCAGCCATGAGCAGCGTTACCCGCCCAGAGGCCAGAGGTCAGGGGTCAGACGTGGACCCCCTGCGCTACAAACCCTTCAGCTCGCACGCACACTACCAACAGGCCAGTTCAACTCTGTCATCATGTGGCAGCTCCACATGTACTATATGCAAACTAGCTAGCCTCTTACTAAATGCTAACCCATCATCATTATTCCTCTCAGTCTCAGATGGTTTGTCTAATTGTTATCGTTACAGCATCATATATTATAGTTCCTCTGCCAGGTGCTGTGTGTATAGTATATTTGATGTACCTACTTTGCATAAATTAAACAATTGTTATATTAAAACCTATTATTTCCCCCTGTTCCAGGTGCTGTGTGCGGTGCGTAAGTTACAGGAGAGTGGGTTCTACTGGGGTGCAGTGGGGGGTCGTGAGGCCAGCGCTCTGCTCCGCTCCCAGCCCCCCGGGACCTTCCTGGTCCGAGACTCCTCCGACCACCACTACTTCTTCACACTGTCGGTCCAGACGGCTCGCGGGACCAAGAACCTCCGGATCCACAGCCAGGGGGGAAGCTTTTACCTGCAGCCTGACCCCCACTGCACGCACACGCCCCCGCGTTTCGACTGTGTGCTCAAACTGATTGGACACTACATGGGGAAGGAGGGAGGTGGAGGAGGAGATGGGGAGGCCGGGGTAAGGACAGGGGGAGGCATGGCTGCGGCTGCAGGGGAGACTGTGGGGACAGGGAGTTTGTATCTGATCCACTCAGGGGGAGAGAAGGTTCCGTTAGAACTGCGTCGACCCCTCCCCTCCTCCCTGTCCTCCCTCCAGCACCTGTGTAGAAGGACCCTGAACGGACACCTGGGGGGCCCGGATCCCCCCGACACACACCAGCTCCCTCACACTCTAAGAGACTTCTTGGCGGAGTACGATGCTCCCATCTAACACACACAGTTCAGTTTGGGGGTTTCCCCGTCTAACGGTTGAGGATAGGATTTGGAGAGGGTAAGCTGATCCTAGATCGATGCTACTGCTTCCTATCAAGTGGAGCTTCATATAGGTAGCCATGGATACGCCTCTCCTGGAGAGACTGTCAATGGGAGTCAGGAAAACGCTGGGGGTCAGAAGTGATTGCCCTGTCAGCCAGTTAGTCGTTCTCCCAGTGGAAGCTGTGATTGGATAGTCAAAGAGATTTCAGTGACACAGACAGTGAACGTGCTCACAGGCAAGCAAACACACACTTTAGCAGTGGCTTTCGGAGTGTTGTCAGAAGGTTTCCTGTGGGTTTGTTGTGCTGCTGTGGCTGAGGAACAGCTCTTTCTATTGATTAACAGAAGCTTACCTCTCCTCTTTCTCCTGTCTGACATGTAAATGGGCTGACTGGATTGAGAGAGAGAGAGGGAGATAGAGAGAGGGATGGAAGTACAATGAGAGAAAAGGAGAGAGAGGGTGGGGAGTATGGCAGAGAATGTCAAATGAGGGGCCCATAGCAGAGTGAATGTGTTTGTGTGCATGGTGTCGTACACATTTCCACTGCTGCATGCCAACTAGCATGGCCTCATAGGAAGGTGTGAGGGATCATGGCTGACAACAGCCTCTAGCCTCACACACATAGACACACACAGATAGACACACACACAGGCATACATACAGCTATACTGCAGCTTTGGAAGCTCTTCTGTTAGAATGTGATGGAGGTGCCCCTGTCTCTCCCTCTTGTCTTTACCCCCCCCCCCCCCCCCACCACCACATCAACAGGAGTTGTGACAGTGAGTCTGAGCAGACCACTGTTAGTCAGACAAAAGCCCTGGCAGACAACCAAAGCTAACAGTGGATCTTATTATAGTCCCAGGGGGCGGGCAGGCAGACAGACAGACAGGCAGGCAGACAGACAGACCGGACCGGACCAGTGGGCGGGCAGGCAGGCAGGCAGACAGACAGACAGACAGACAGGCAGACCGGACCGGACCGGCAGGCGGGCGGACAGACAGACGGACCGGGCAGGCAGGCAGGCAGACAGACAGGCAGACCGGGCAGGCAGACAGACAGACGGACCGGGCGGGCAGGCAGAAACAACAACGTGTGTGCCCCAAATAGCACCCTATTCCTTTTATAGAGAATTACTTTGGGACCCTGTGGACTCTGGTCAAAAGTAGTTCACTATAGGAAATAGGTTGAGATACCGGCAGAAACAACTACAACAGAACATAGTCAGAAGTCGAGTGGGAGAGGTTAGGAAAGGTTGAGGAAAGAGTGAGGAAGACAAGTAGGGGTGAGGCTGGGGGAGAGGTTAGGAAAGGGTGAGGAAGACAAGTAGGGGGAGGCTGGGGGAGAGGTTAGAGATGTTTTTTAGACCACAGAGATGATGACAACCCCTTCATTTGGTCTGATGATGATGGTAGTGATGATGATAATGATAGTGATGAAGATGACGAAGACGTGATAATGATGATTTTGATGATGATGTTGTGTTAAGCTGAATCCATGTCTTCCTGATAGAAGTCTAATTAGTAGAAGATCAACGTTTGTCATTTTGAACATTTACTAACAACATAATGTTTACATGTGTCGCATCAGCCCAGCTACATGTGAAGTACTCGTCTTTCATAAAGACTGCTCATAACCTCGCCACTAGACTGGCAGACAGGGCAAACTATCTGGAACAACGAAAACTAAAAGCATTACAAAATAGAAATGAATAAAGGAATTTTGCACATATTTATATTTCTAAGATATTTCAATACTTAATATTAAAGCGCACTTTTCTTTTACCAAATTGAACCGATTCTCTTTGTGCCTTCCTTTATGTAGGATACACGTCTGTCTGTCTGTGTGCAATTAAATTAACACTTTAACTGAATGTGGTGTCAATTTAAACCCCTCTGGTGTTAACCCCTCTAGAATCAACTCTCAGATATAACACTTTTTTTACCTCAACACCGAGATTTTAACACCTGCGAATTTGCTATGTGGGGTACACGTGAAACGTTTCTCTGGTAATGTGCAGTGTACTGAACTGTAGTGTCTGTGTGTGTGTGTTTTTTGAGAGTGAGAAAGAGGCGAGGGGGTCAGAGAATTCGTGTATGTGAGGTCAGAGAGGTGAAAGGTTCCACGTGGGAGAGATTTATGATGGTCTGTGGTTAGCAGTGTGTAAAAGATGTACGTGAGGGTCTGGGTGGAGAATTTCTCAATAGTGTGAGTAACTCTCTCTCTCTCCCCCAATTCAATTCAAATGGCTTTATTGGCATGGGAAACATGTTTATATTGCCAAAGCAAGTGAAATAGAGAATAAACAAAAGTGAAATGAACTATCTCTCTCTTTCTCACACACACAGTTAGACAGTGTTACAAGTGCTATGGTTTAGAAATACACTATGAGGTTTCCTGTACACATTCACACAACTGAGAATGAATAAACACAATCACACTTACACAGAACATCCCTCCACTTTCTCACATCATAAAGGGAAAAACACACAACTACAGATGTAGGATTTTAATTTGAGCCAGTTTGCTACAGCAGGAAAATAATCCTGCAGCAACAGAATATGTGGATTATAATGAATGGATATTTTTGTAAGGGTTGATACACTTTTCTGTAGCGAAAATCAAGTCAGATTGTAAAGTGGAAATTGCTAACTTTAGAAGCCTTTTCAAACCTTGAATACACTACATGTTTGCATTTTCCTTCTATGCAAGAAAATTACTGCAACAACAGAATGATAAAATTAAGATACAGCATTTGTACACAGTTTCATTTCTAAACTTGTGGTTTTTACCTCAAGATTTTCATGAGAGAATTCATGCTACTTTCCAAATTCACACAACCAGTTTAGATGTACGCACACACACACACACACAAACCTTCACACACAGCTTTACCGCTAGTGCCTCCCCTTCTCCATAAACCTCTGATTACATAATTGATTGACATGGTCAGCAGCATTGACGGGAATAGGGCCATAAACTATTACAGTAATGTTTACTATCTGGCTCCCATCAGGAAGACTCTACTTCCTGGTTCAAACAAATACAAAGGCCGCACTGTGTTAGGCAATTCCCAGAGCCCTGCATGATAACAATGCCCAGTGCGCAACATGACAGCAACAGCCTTGCAGACAATGCATTATGTTTTTCATGACAACATGACTAGAAAATACTCTGGGCCCGAATGTCAAAGATGAGATATAACTAAATGTTTTGTTGCCAAGGAGATATTTAGAATAATACAACTCATATGTATAACACAGTCCCTAGTCAGTGGGCTTCAGTCTATCAGTAAATACACTCTGTTTGTACATTGTAAGTACATTCCATATCCATTAGGGACATATTCCGAGAGAGAGAAAGAAAGAGACAGAGAAAAAGAGAGACAGAGAAAGAGAGATGACCCACACCTACAAAAGCAACAAAACACAGGCAGGTCAAAAAAAAACAAAGAGGGGTTCCCCGATGTATTTAGTTGTTTCAGGCAACCCCTCCCACAAAACATACACACACAGCAGTAGGCTCTGGGCTGTACCTAACAGGAAAGGAATGCAGTGAGCTTTTACACATCCGGCCTGAGGGCCTACGGGGATGGTAATGTGCAGTGAACTGTAGTGTGTGTGAGACTGAGTGAGAGAGAGACAAAGAGAAAGAAAGAGAACGAGAGAGAGAGACAGAGACAGAGAGAGAAAGAAAGAAAGAAAGCTCCTGAGTTCTTCTGAAAAAATATAGAATTAGAGTTGGATAAATGTAGATAAACAATATTTATCACAATGACTTATACAGCATACTAACCTCAACATCAAATCCTTCAATCCAAATCCAAATTCCATACCTAAAACCATCATTTTGGACAAAATGACCGAAATGGACTATCAAGAAAAAAAAACTTGAACAAACCAAAACCTGCAGAAGAAATACAGCGGAACATGGAAATACCATCCAACACAACACAACAATGCAAAAGAGATTGTGTCATCTGTGGATCTGGCGGTGTGCAAATTGGAGTGGGTCTAGGGTTCCTGGGATAATGGCTACAGATGTGAGTGCTACGGGTCAGTAGTCATTTAGGCAGGTTATCTTGGTGTTCTTGGGCACAGGGACTATCGTGGTCTGCTTGAAACATGTTGGTATTACAGACTCGGTCAGAGAGAGGTTGAAAATGTCAATGAAAACACTTGCCAGATGGTCAGTGAATGCTCGGAGTACAATTCTTGGTAATTCGTCTGGCCCTGCAGCCTTGTGAATGTTGACCTGTTTAAAGGTCTTACATCGGCTACGTAGAGAGTGATCACACAGTCGTCCGGAACAGCTGGTGCTCTCATGCATGCTTCAGTGTTGCTTACCTCGAAGCGCCCACAGTCATTTAGCTCGTCTGGTAGGCTCGTGTCACTGGGCAGCTCGCGGCTGTGCTTCCCTTTGTAGTCCGTAATAGTTTGCAAGCCCTGCCATATCCGATGAGCGTCAGAGCCGGTGTAGTTGGATTCAATCTTAGTCCTGTATTGACGCTTTGCCTGTTTGATGGTTCATCGGAGGGCATAGCAGGATTTCTTTGAAGCGTCCGGGTTAGAGTCCCGCTCCTGGAAAGCGGCAGCTCTACCCTTTAGCTCAGTACGGATGTTGCCTGTAATCCATGGCTTCTGGTTGGGGTATGTACGTACTGTCATTGTTGGGATGACATCGACGCACTTATTGATGAAGCTAGTGACTGATGTGGTGATCAACTTTAGTAGAAAAACAGTTCTTGAGGGCTGTTTGCGATTTCGTTTATACTGGTGAACAGGTGTTTGAGTTGGGTGGTTGCAATATCAACAGTCCCTTATCTCTGGTATATCTTGGCATCATTCAAAACTAAGTTTATATTGTACACAGCGCAATGAACATACTGTATAATGCCTAATGTCTCAGGAAAGGCTGTCTGGGTTGGCAATATTCAGTATAGAAAACAGTCGGCCCACAACCTGCAAGGACTTATACAGGATACTAACCTCAACATTAAAAACAGTCATTCCAAGTCACAATTCCATACCTAAAACCTTGATTTTGGGCAAAATGACCTGAATGGACTACTATCACCAAGGACTATCAAGAAAAACTAAAACTTCAAACAAGCCAAAACCTGCAGAAGAAACACAGCGGAACATGGAAATACCATCCAACACAACATTGAGTGAGTAATGTTCAGTCTGAACCCACTTTCTGAAGCCAAAAAGTAAAAGACAATCTTTAGATAATTTTGTTACATTAAGCTTCTTAAATAAGTCTTCTAAGCTACCAAGCTGCTAGGACAGAACTGACCTGGTTGCTACTTCAATTAGCACTGAAGTGTGAAGTGACGCCTCCAACTCAATCATCAAGTTTGCAGACGACACAACAGTAGTAGACCTGATGACCAACAAATTACGAAACAGCCTACAGGGAGGAGGTGAGGGCTTTGACTTGACACTTAAAACCCTCACAAAGTGACAGATGCACAATTGAGAGCATCCTGTCGGGCTGTATCACCACCTTTTACGGCAGCTATCGCAAAGCTCTCCAGAGGGTGGTGTGGTCTGCCCAACGCATCACCGGGGGCAAACTACCTGCCCTCCAGGACACCAACAGCATCCGATGACACAGGAAGGCCAAAAAGATCATCAAGGACAACAACCACCCGAACCACAGAAGGCGAGGTCAGTACAGGTGCATCAAAGCTGGGACCAAAAGACTGAAAAAGAGCTTCTATCTCAAGGCCATCTGACTGTTAAATAGCCATCACTAGCATTGCTCGTCCAAATATGTATATATTCTTAATTCCATTCCTCTAATTTAGATTTGTGTGTATTGTGTGTATTGTTGTGAAATTGTTAGATATTACTTGTTAGATATTACTGCACTTTTGGAGCTAGAAACACAAGCATATCGCTACACCCGCAATAACATCTGCATGTGACCAATACAATTGGATTTGAAGTGAGAGGTGTGAAAGCTATTGAGCCTAATTGCAGGAGAGCTTCACAGCCCCCCCCCCCTCCCCCCAAATGCAGAGGGCTTTGAAGCCCCCATGGCTCATCCCTGTGCAGAGGTAATTACAATACAGTACCTCATGGATATAAAAAATGACACGGTACAGAATAAGTACAAATGAAATAGCTCCTCAAGGACAATCCAGAGACACTATTTGCTGACTGCTACAAAGAGGGGAACATAAGTAACTTACCCAAAGAGGGTATTGGCCCAGGGTGGAAACTCAGAATAATAGACATTGAGGAAATTGAAACAACCTCTGTCAACGTGTACAAGTCTGGGACAGTAATGGTGCAGGGTATCCCCCCCCCAACAAGACCGAAGGTGGGCAGAAGGTGGAGATGGACGGCTGCTCTACGGACTGAGGTGAGAGAACTTAAAGAGGCACACATGGCACTGAAGGAACTGAAGGAGGAGGTGAGAAAGCTAAGTTGTGACAGAGAGCAGGACACTCCCCCAGAGAAGCCAACAGAACAGCCGACCTCAGCCCGGACCACAACCTCAACACCACATTGGGACAGACAACACAGGACCCACCAACCCAACAGACCCAACCCCCCCTGATAGGCTTCTGGACAACCCCCAGACATCCACTGAGGACACACAAAAGCCAGAGATTGTGCTGCTCATTGACTCAAATGTCAAATACATTCAAGAGGATAAACTTTTTCCCAAATACAAAGTGGCTAAACTCTGTTTCCCAAACACTAGGCTCTGGAGCTGTTGTCAGAGGACAGACTAGTAGGGTCCCCAGCCACACCATAAATCACACGGCACAAATAACCCGAGGGCCCAGCAGGAAAAGGCGCATTCGAGAGAGTGATTGAAAAAGCTTCTTCACCCTGCTACCATACAGCCGGTGAATGCAAGCATTTTGCGAGACTGTGCCTCAAAATCTAATGTCTTCATGGCCCACCACTCCACCCTGGACTTGAACAGCCTTTACGACCAGGTCCACCTTTGCAAGGCAGTGTGATGGAAATGTTATACATGTGCTATTCTAATAACCAATTTCTGTGTTTATGCTGATGCTGACTGATTGAAAGAATCCTCACTTCTCACTATCTGCAATTTAGCAGTACGCCCAGACCTTGTTTGGAGAACGAATGATATCTCAGTTTCAAGGTCTCAGTTTTGAGAGAAGAAGCCTTGTGAGGTATTGGTCTGTCATATGTTATGAACCAGTATTGGTCGGTCATGTGTAACTCTGTGTTTTTGTTTTTTGTTGCACTGCTTTGCTTTATCTTGGCCAGGTCGCACTTGTAAATGAGAACTTGTTCTCAACTGGCCTACCTGGTTCAATAAAGGTGAAATCAAAAACAATAAAAAATGCAGTGTATGATATACAGGGGGCAAAAAAAGTATTTAGTCAGTCACCAATTGTGCAAGTTCTCCCACTTAAAAAGATGAGAGAGGCCTGTAATTTTCATCATAGGTACACTTCAACTATGACAGACAAAATGAGAAAAGAAAATCCAGAAAATCAGATTGTAGGATTTTTAATGAATTTATTTGCAAATTATGGTGGAAAATAAGTATTTGGTCAATAACAAAAGTTTCTCAATACTTTGTTATATACCCTTTGTTGGCAATGACAGAGGTCAAACGTTTTCTGTAAGTCTTCACACAACTGTTGCTGGTATTTTGGCCCATTCCTCCATGCAGATCTCCTCAAGAGCAGTGATGTTTTGGGGCTGTTGCTGGGCAACACAGACTTTCAACTCCCTCCAAAGATTTTCTATGGGGTTGAGATCTGGAGACTGGCTAGGCCACTCCAGGACCTTGAAATGCTTCTTACGAAGCCACTCCTTCGTTGCCCGGGCGGTGTGTTTGGGATCATTGTCATGCTGAAAGACCCAGCCACGTTTCATCTTCAATGCCCTTGCTGATGGAAGGAGGTTTTCACTCAAAATCTCACGATACATGGCCCCATTCATTCTTTCCTTTACACGGATCAGTCGTCCTGGTCCCTTTGCAGAAAAACAGCCCCAAAGCATGATGTTTCCACCCCCATGCTTCACAGTAGGTATGGTGTTCTTTGGATGCAACTCAGCATTCTTTGTCCTCCAAACACGACGAGTTGAGTTTTTACCAAAAAGTTCTATTTTGGTTTCATCTGACCATATGACATTCTCCCAATCTTCTTCTGGATCATCCGAATGCTCTCTAGCAAACTTCCGACGGGCCTGGACATGTACTGGCTTAAGCAGGGGGACGGACACGTCTGGCACTGCAGGATTGGAGTCCCTGGCGGCATAGTGTGTTACTGATGGTAGGCTTTGTTACTTTGGTCCCAGCTCTCTGCAGGTCATTCACTAGGTCCCCCCGTGTGGTTCTGGGATTTTTGCTCACCGTTCTTGTGATCATTTTGACCCCACAGGGTGAGATCTTGCGTGGAGCCCCAGATCGAGGGAGATTATCAGTGGTCTTGTATGTCTTCCATTTCCTAATAATTGCTCCCACTGTTGATTTCTTCAAACCAAGCTGCTTACCTTTTGCAGATTCAGTCTTCCCAGCCTGGTGCAGGTCTACAATTTAGTTTCTGGTGTCCTTTGACAGCTCTTTGGTCTTGGCCATAGTGGAGTTTGGAGTGTGACTGTTTGAGGTTGTGGACAGGTGTCTTTTATACTGATAACAAGTTCAAACAGGTGCTTTTAATACAGGTAACGAGTGGAGGACAGAGGAGCCTCTTAAAGACGAAGTTACAGGTCTGTGAGAGCCAGAAATCTTGCTTGTTTGTAGGCGACCAAATACTTATTTTCCACCATAATTTGCAAATAAATTCATAAAAAATCCTACAATGTGATTTTCTGGATTTTTTTTCCTCATTTTGTCTGTCTGTCATAGTTGAAGTGTACCTATGGTGAAAATTACAGGCCTCTCTCATCTTTTTAAGTGGGAGAACTTGCACAATTGGTGGCTGACTAAATACTTTTTTTGCCCCACTGTACAATTGTGTAGCTCTGTCTCTCTGCTTTTATCCAATGTAAAAAACACAATTTCAAATTTTAAGACTGAATCAAGAGGTCGGTCACATATACACCAACAGTAGATATGAGGTTGGTGTAGTGCATGATTTTGGAACATTGTGGAAGAATATAGTGTTTTTGAGCTTGTGTCCTCTCTGTTGGAGACTGTTCAACTCCCCTCGTTATTCTCAGTGATAAAGTGTCAGGCCCATACTCCCTCTAAAGATAACATTTCTCTGGGGAATGCCAAGGCTGACTGTGCAGCTAAACGGGCTGCATCCTCTTCTGTTTCCCCCCTCCTACAGATGGCAGTAGTTCCAGCTCCCACCATCTTTTTCATTGTTAATTATATCATTACTTTACAGGCCACGGCTGATCCTTCTGAGAAACGCAAGTGGGCTGGGTGCTGTCATAAGGACGCCTTGGGTGTATGGTTTGATGAGTGGAGCAGACCTGCCATGCCCCGTTGTACATTCCATTTCCTCGCAAAATTGACCTACTGGTTGTGTGAAAAAATGACTTACTATAGCATTCCCTCTAACTGGGGAGAGACGTACTGTAGGGTTTGTGGTGACAGCTATGAGAACCGTTCCGAATAATGAGAGGGATCGGAATGCTTTGTTTAAAGACTACAGACATCCTGGTGCGGTAGAGTAGCCTAGTGGTTAGAGTGTTGGACTAGTAACCAAACAGTTGCAAGTTCAAATCCCCAAGCTGACAAGGTACATATCTGTTGTTCTGCCCCTGAACAGGCTGTTATCCCACTGTTCCTAGGCCGTCATTGAAAATAAGAATTTGTTCTTAACTGACTCGCCTAGTTAAAAAAAAGGTCAAACATCCTGGAATGAGGAGAGATCTGTGGCTGACATCAGGCACCTGCCTCCAGGGTCTTTGGGGTGTCTTTTCCTGGGTATGGGGTTGCATTAGACCAAATTCATAACATCTCTGGACACAGAGAAAATTGGCAATGCTACTCCAAATGCCCTGGAAGAATTTAATGGGGAAATTTAAGAATTGCGTAAGTTAGCTCTGCAAAACAGAGAGGCCCTTGACTATATTTTGGCAGGTCAAGGGGGCACTTGTGCAATCATTGGTGATGAATTTTGTACATTTGTCCCAGATCACTCTTCTCATGTGACTGATCATGCTGAATACATTGCCACTGTTGTTAAGAATAATTATCCAAAACCAGATTGGACGCTTGCAACTTGGAATTGGAATCTCTCCTTGGAAATTGGGGATCCCAAATTGCCCAATGGGCCACAGCATGTGTTTTAGGTTTAGTTTGCTTAATTGTGTCATTTACAGGTTATAAGGTGATCTGTGACTGGTTGGTAGGATTTCAGCAGCTTTAATGTTTTCTGTTGCTCCAGAAGATGGTGAAACTAATAAGCTGTCAACTATGCCAACGAGCTCCCATTTCCCCCTGTAGATACGGATGATGATAATAATGATTGAAAGTAGTTTTCGTTGAACAAGAATTGTTAAACAACAGGGTTTTATATTTTGACTAAGTTGATGTCCCAGGGACAGTTAGAAAAACATAGGTCAATCCAACCCGATTGTGGTAAGAGATATGGAAACAATGGATAACATTGAGAGATTTAACCAAAAACATAGAGACCCAGAAAACCCGAGACTTCACTATGGTGAATCACTAAAACAATACAGAAATACACGACAGAAAAAGAAGGAACATCACGTCAAAAATCAGCTCAATGTAATTACAGAATCCATAGAATCGAACCACTTCTGGGAAAATGTGAAAACTCTAAACAGACAACAACGTGAAGAGTTATCTATCCGAAACTGAGATGTATGGATAAACCACTTCTCCAATCTGATTGGCTCTATAACAAAGAACAAACAGCAAAAACATACATGATCAAATACACATCTTAGAATCAACTATTAAACACTACCAGAACCCACTGGATTCTCCCATTACATTGAATGAACTACAGGACAAAATATAAACCCTCCAACCCAAAAAGGCCTGTGTTGATGGTATCCTAAATAAAATGATAAAATATACAGACCACAAATTCCAATTGGCTGTACTTAAACTCTTTAACATCATCCTCAGCTCTGGCATCTTCACCAATATTTGGAACAAAGGACAGATCACCCCAATCCACAAAAGTGGAGACAAATTTGACCCCAATAACTACCATGTGATATGCATCAACAGAAACCTTGGGAAAATCCTCTGCATCATCATTAACAGCAGATTCATACATTTCCCCAGTGAAAACAATGTACTGAGCAAATGTCAAATTGGCTTTTTACCAAATGATCATACGACAGAAAAACATGCTTTGTTGATTTCAAAAAAGCTTCAGACTCAATTTGGCATTAGGGCTTTGCTATACAAATGGATGGAAAGGTGTGTTGGGAGAAAAACATACATTATAAAATCCATGTACAAAAAACAACAAGTGTGCAGTTAAAATTGGTAACACATAACACACACATTTCCTTCCACAGGGCGTGGGGGAGAGACAGGGATGCAGCTTAAGCCCCACCCTCTTCAACATATATATCAACGAATTGGAGAGGGCACTAGAACAGTCTGCAGCACCCGGCATCACCCTACTAGAATCTGAAGTCAAATGTCTACTGTTTGCTGATGATCTGGTGCTTCTGTCACCAACCAAGGAGGGCCTACAGCAGCACCTAGATATTCTGCACAGATTCTGTCAGACCTGGGCCCTGACAGTACATCTCAGTAAGACCAAAATAATGGTGTTCCAAAAAAAGGTCCAGTCGCCAGGACCACGAATATAAATTCCATCTAGACACCGTTGCCCTAGAGCACACAAACAACTATACATACCTCTGTCTGAAAATCAGCGCCACAGGTAAACTGCCACAAAGCTGTGAACGATCTGAGAGACAAGGCAAGAAGGGCCTTCTATGCCATCAAATGGAACAAATTTGACATACTAATTAGGATCTGGCTAAAAATACTTGAATCAATTATAGAACCCATTGCCCTTTATGGTTGTGAGATCTGTGGTCTGCTCACCAACCAAGAATTCACAAAATGGGTCAAACACCAAATTGAGACTCTGCATGCAGAATTCTGCAAAAATATCCTCAGTGTACAACTGTAAGGGTTTTCCTGTGGTGAAGGAGAAGCGGACCAAAATGCAGCGTGGTGGTTATTCATGTTCTTTAATAAAGGAACTAGACATGAAATAACTAACAAAACAATAAATGTTTGAAAACCTAAACAGTCCTATCTGGTGCAAACACAGAGACAGGAACAATCACCCACAAACACACAGTGAAACCCAGGCTACCTAAGTATGATTCTCAATCAAAGACAACTAATGACACCTGCCTCTGGTTGAGAACCATACTAGGCCGAAACATAGAAATACCCAAAACCTAGAAAAACAAACAGACTGCCCACCCAACTCACGCCCTGACCATACTAAATAAATACAAAACAAAGGAAATAAAGGTCAGAACGTGACAACAACGTAAAACACCAAATATTGCATGAAGAGCAGAATTATACCGTTACTCGCTAATGATCAAAATCCAGAAAAGAGACGTAAAATTCTACAACCGCCTAAAAGGAAGCGATTCCCAAACCTTCCATAACAAAGCCATCACCTACAGAAGGAATATACAAAAAAACCTGACCAAACTAGAATGATATTTGTCCCTAAACAGATAGTACACAGTGGCAGAATACCTCACCACTGCAACTGACCCAAAATGAAGGAAATCTTTGACTATGTACAGACTCAGTGAGCATTGCCTTGCTATTGAGAAAGGCCGTCGAAAGCAGACCTGACTCTAAAGAGAAGACAGGCTATGTGCACACTGCCCACAAAATGAAGTACAAACTGAGCTGTACTTCCTAACTTCCTACCCAATGTATGACCGTATTAGAGACACATATTCCCCTCAATTACACAGAACAACAAAGAATTCAAAAAATAAATCCAATTTTGAAAAACTCCCATGTCTATTGGGTGAAATACCACAGTGTGCAATCACAGTAGCAATATTTGTGACCTGTTGCCACAAGAAAAGGGCAACCAGTGAAGAACAAATACCATTGTAAATACAACCCCTATTTTTGTTTATTTAATTTCCCTTTTGTACTTTAACTATTTGCACATCATTACAACACTGTATATATACATAATATGACATTTGAAATGTCTTTATTTTTTTGCAACTTTTGTGAGAGTAATGTCTACTGTTAATTTTGTATTGTTTATTTCACTTTTGTTTATTATCTATTTCACTTGCTTTGGCAATGTTAACATATGTTTCACATGCCAATAAAGCCCCTTAAATATAATTGACATGAGAGACAGAGAGAGAGACAGAGAGAGAGAGAGAGAGAGAGACAGAGAGAGAGAGAGAGAGAGAGAGAGAGAGAGAGGGAGGGAGGGAGAGAGAGAGAGAGAAATAAATAAAGAGGTGAGGGGGATGAGAGAGAATTAGTGTATGTGAGGTCAGAGAGGTGAAAGGTTCCATGTGGGAGAGATTTATGATAGTCTGTGGTTAACAGTGTGTAGAACGTGTCTGTACATGAGGGTCTGTACGGAGAATTTCATACACACACGCCCGCACGCACGCACACACACACACACGGTTCCTATTCCCTGCATACCTTATGTTTCGTCATTTCCAGGAAAGAGGCGCTTTAATTGAGTTTTACGGCTTGCATGTGTGAGAGTGTGTGTGTGAGAGAGAGAGAGAGAGAGAGGAGGAGAAAGAGAGAGAGAGAGAGAGGGGGGGGGGGAAACAGAGAGAGAGAGAGAGAGAGAGAGAGAGCGAGAGCAAGAGCGAGAGCGAGAGCGAGAGCGAGAGCGAGAGAGAGAGAGAGAGCGAGATGAGAGAGAGCGAGAGCGAGAGCGAGAGAGAGAGAGCGAGAGAGAGAGAGAGAGAGAGAGAGAGAGAGAGCGAGAGAGAGAGCGAGAGAGAGAGAGAGAGAGAGAGAGAGAGAGAGAGAGAGAGAGAGAGAGAGAGAGAGAGAGAGAGAGCGAGAGAGAGAGCGAGAGAGAGAGAGAGAGAGAGAGAGAGAGAGAGCGAGAGAGAGAGCGAGAGAGAGAGCGAGAGAGAGAGAGAGAGAGAGAGAGAGAGAGAGAGAGAGAGAGAGAGAGAGAAGGGGGGGGGGGGGGGGGGGGGGGGGGGGGGGGGGGGGGGGAGAACCAGAGAGAGAGTGACCTGTTGCCACAAGAAAAGGGCAACTATCAGTGAAGAACAAACACCTTTGTAAATACATCCCCTGTGTACTTTAACTATTTGCACATAATATGACATTTGTATGGACTTTATTATTTTGGAACTTTTGTGAGTGTAATGTTTACTACTAATTTTTATTGTTTATTTCAGTTTTGTTTATTATCGAGTTCACTTGCTTTGGCAATGTTAAAAAAATTATCCAACCATTTCTTTTGTGCAATTTTCCGCTAAAATGACATACCCAAATCTAACTGCCTGAAGCTCAGGACCTGAAGCAAGGATATGCATATTCTTGGTACCATTTGAAAGGAAACACTTTGAAGTTTGTGTAAATGTGAAATGAATGTAGGAGAATATAACACAATAGATCTGGTAAAAGATAATACAAAGCAAAAAACACCATTGTAAATACAACCTATATGTATGTAGATTTTTTGTACTTTAACTATTTGCACATCATTACAACACTGTATATAGACATAATATGACATTTGAAATGTCTTTATTCTTTTGTAACTTTCGTGATTGTAATGTTTACTTAAATGTTGTATTGTTTATTTCACTTTGTTTATTATCTATTTCACTTATTTCGGCAATGTAAACATATGTTTCCCATGCCAATAAAGCCTGTAAATTGAATTGAATTGAGAGAGAGAGAGAGAGAGAGAGAGAGAGAGAGAGAGAGAGAGAGAGAGAGAGAGAGAGAGAGAGAGAAAGAGGAAGAGAGAGAAAGAGAGGGAGAGAGAGAGAGAGAGAGAGAGAGAGAGAGAGAGACCGATCGAGGGTGCGAAGTTAATGAAACACAGACAGAAAAATAGAAAAAGACAAAGAAAGGGGAAAGATTAGAGAAACACCAACCCACAAGACAAACACACACACACACAGACATAGTCTTGTACACCTAACCTTGTGGGGACACAATTCAGTCCCATTCAAAATCCTATTTTCCCTAAGCCCAACCCTAAACATAACCCTAATCCGTACCCTAACCCTAACCTTAACCCTAACCCTAAAACTTACCCTAGCTCCTAACCCTAATCCTAATAATAACCCTAACCCTAACCCTAATCCTAATAATAACCCTAACCCTAACACTAATTCTAACCTTAATCCTAAACCCTAACCCTAATCCTAATAATAATCCTAACCCTAACACTAATTCTAACCTTAATCCTAAACCCCCTAGAAATATAATTTGACCTTGTGGGGACCAACAAAATGTCCCCAGTTGGTCTTTTTTTTCAAACTATTTTTCTACTATTTTTCGTTTCCTATTGTTGTGGGGACTTCTGGTCCAGTATAGTTAAACACGTCCCACATATCACACAGATACTGTGTCCATGCCATTTCTGTTTCTGTTCCTCATTTTGTTGTCTTCTTCCCAGTAACCGATGATGAGGAATGTGTGTGTGTGTGTGTGTATGTGTGTGTGTGTGTGTGTGTGTTTTTTTTGCCAGAGGACCAACACTGGAACGGCGGACTCACATAGACGCCCAAACAGGAACAATCAGCCTTCCTTCCTTAAACACATAAAACTCTGAACCGAGAATACACACACACACACACACACACACACACACACACACACACACACACACACACACACACACACACACACACACACACACACACACACACACACACACACACACACACACACACACAATCACGCACACATGAGGATTAATCCCATATCACACTCTGAATATGGGTCTCACTCTGGGGTTCTAGTAAAGGGTCTTGGTTGGCCGATAATTTCTGTGGGAAAGCCGTTTGGTTAGTCGATCAGCAGTACCTCATTCACAGCCGGTTCTGATAAACCAGGAGACAGATTCCAGGAATTCAGACTTACCATCTGCAACATTTCATCACCTACAGCACAACATGGGCAGAGAGAGAGGGAGGAAGAGTGGAGAGGGGAGAAAGGGGGATGGAGAGAGAGAAAGAGAGAGGGTGAGGATAGAGAGAGAGAAGGAGAGATATATGGGAAGATAGAGAGAGGGAATGGAGAGAGAGGGGGATAAGGGGGAAATAGAGGAGGTACATAGAGATTGACCATATGTGTCACGTCCTGACCATAGAGAGTCCTTATTTTCTATGGTGGAGTAGGTCAGGGCATGACTTGGGGGTTAGTCTAGTTTATTATTTCTATGTGGGTGTTCTAGTTTTCATGTTTCTATGTTGGTGATTTGAATGATTCCCAATTAGAGGCAGCTTGTAATCGTTGTCTCTAATTGGGGATCATATAGTAGTGTTTGTTCCCACCTGTGTTTGTGGGATTTTGTATTTTCTATTTTGAGTAAGTGTATGTAGCACCTCTGTAGTCACAGTTCGTTGTTCGTTTATTCGTTTATTGTTATTGTTAAGTTTCACTATTAATAAATGATGTGGAACTCAACAGTCTTGGTCCTTTTCTACAAACAAAAAAAAACATATTCAGTTAGTCATATGCATTTATGCTCCAACAAACATTATGATCTTTGTCACACACACATTCATTTGTCTATTACCAGGAATCCTATACAACCCTCTCCACACACTCAACAAAGTATGTTGACACCACTTCAAATGACTGAAATTGGCTATTTCAGTCACAACAGTTGCTGACAGGTGTACTCGGCCATGCAATCTCCAGAGACAAACATTGGCAGTAGAATGGCCTTGTCTGTCCTCGGTTGCAACACTCACTACCGAGTTCCAAACTGCCTCTGGAAGCAATGTCAGCACAATAACTGTTTGTCAGTGGGCTTCATGAAATGGGATTCCATGGCCGAGCAGCTGTACACAAGCCTAAGATCACCATGTGCAATGCGCAATGCCAAGCGTCGGCTGGAGTGGTGTAAAGCTCACTGCCATAGGACTCTGGAGCAGTGGAAACACATTCTCTGGAGTGATAAATCACACTTCACCATTTGGCAGTCCGACAGACAAATCTGGGTTTGACACATGCAAGGAGAACGCTACTTGCCCCAATACATAGTGCCAACTGTAAAGTTTGGTGGATGAGGTCTGAGGCTGTTTTTCATGGTTCGGGCTAGGCCCCTTGAAGTGAAGGGAAATCTTAATACTACAGCCTACAATGACATTCTAGACGATTCTGTACTTCCAACTTTGTGGCAACAGGTTGCAGAAGCCACTTTCCTGTTTCAGCAAGACAATGCCCCTGTGCACAAAGTGAGGTACTGTCACGCCCTGACCATAGAGAGGCTTTTATTCTCTATTTTGGTTAGGCCAGGGTGTGACTAGGGTGGGCATTCTAGTTTCTTTATTTCTATGTTTTGGCTGGGTGTGCTTCTCAATCAGGGACAGCTGTCTATCGTTGTCTCTGATTGGGAATCATACTTAGGCAGCCTTTTTCCCACCTGTGTTTTGTGGGTAGTTGTTTTCTGTATAGTTTATGCAACTTACAGAACTGTTTTGGTTTTCCCTCTTGTTTATTTTGTTTGAGTGTTTTGTGATCAAATAAAATCATGAACACTTACCACACTGCGCTTTGGTACGATCCTCATTACGACGAGAGCCGTAACAGGTCCATACAGAAATGGTTTGTCGAGATGGGTGTGGAAGAACTTGACTGGCCTGCACAGAGCCCTGACCTCAACCCCATAGAACACCATTGGGATGAATTAGAATGCCGACTGCGAGCCTGGCCTTAGCGCACAACATCGGTGCCCAACCTCACTAATGCTCTTGTGGCTGAATGGAAGCAAGTCCCCCCGGCAATGTTCCAACCTCTAGTGGAAAGCCTTCCCAGAAGAGTGGAGGCTGTTACAGCAGCAAAGGGAGGACCAACTCCATATTAATGCCCATCATTTTGGAATGAGATGTTTGACAACCAGGTGTCCACATATTTTTGGTCATGTAGTGTATTACCAGGATCATCTGTACATTATAAAAGGTAAAGAGACAAAAATGCAGTAAAAGAGACAGTAAATCAGGGACAGGAAAAGAGGGACAGGAAAAGAGGGACAGGAAAAGAGGGACAGTAAAACTGGGACAGTAAAAGAGGGACAGTAAAAGAGGGACAGTAAAAGAGGGACAGGAAAAGAGGGACAGTAAAACTGGGACAGTAAAAGAGGCCGTAAAAGAGACAGTAGAAGAGGGACAGTAAAAGAGGGACAGTAAAAGAGGGACAGTAAAAGAGGGACAGGAAAAGAGGGACAGTAATGAGGGACAGTAAATGAGGGACAGGAAAAGAGGGACAGGAAAAGAGGGACAGTAAATGAGGGACAGGAAAAGAGGGACAGTAAAAGAGGGACAGGAAATGAGGGACAGGAAAAGAGGGACAGTAAATGAGGGACAGGAAAAGGGACCGTAAAAGGGACAGTAAGTGAGGGACAGTTAATGGGACAGTAAAAGGGACAGTAAATGAGGGACAGTTAAAGAGGCACAGTGAATGAGTCACTAAAAGAGATAGTTCTCACATCCACTCCCCGCTCATTCCCCGCTCTGGTGCTCGACGTCACTGATCTACTTATCACCGGTCCTGGCAACCCATCTTTATGCACACCTGCGTCTCATCATCAGTCACACCTGGACTTCATTACTCCCTTGATTTACTCACCCTTTATATAGCACTCTTTGGTCATCAGTCATCAGGTAGTATTGCTTATGTTTCTATGTCAGACACTTCTCTTGTTCTGTATCACGCCATGTTCGTTATTATCAAACTCGACAACTGCACCTACTTCCTGACCCCCTGCGTCTATGTTACAACAGTAAAAGAAGAGAGACAAAGAGATAGGGCTGATGTTTTGGTCACTTTTGAATGCTGGCGGTGTTTTCACTCTAGTGGTAGCATGAGACGGAGTCTACAACCCACACAAGTGGCTCAGGTAGTGCAGCTCATCCAGGATGGCACATCAATGCGAGCTGTGGCAAGAAGGTTTGCTGTGTCTGTCAGCGTAGTGTCCAGAGCATGGAGGCGCTACCAGGAGACAGGCCAGTACATCAGGAGACGTGGAGGAGGTCGTAGGAGGGCAACAACCCAGCAGCAGGACCGCTACCTCCGCCTTTGTGCAAGGAGGAGCAGGAGGAGCACTGCCAGAGCCCTGCAAAATGACCTCCAGCAGGCCACAAATGTGCATGTGTCTGCTAAAATAGTCAGAAACAGGCTCAATGATGGTGGTATGAGGGCCCGACGTCCACAGGTGGGGGTTGTGCTTACAGCCCAACACCGTGCAGGACGTTTGGCATTTGCCAGAGAACACCAAGATTGGCAAATTCGACACTGGCGCCCTGTGCTCTTCACAGATGAAAGCAGGTTCACACTGAGCACGTGACAGACGTGACAGAGTCTGGAGACGCCGTGGAGAACATTCTGCTGCCTGCAACATCCACCAGCATGACCGGTTTGGCGGTGGGTCAGTCATGGTGTGGGGTGGCATTTCTTTGGGGGGCCGCACAGCCCTCCATGTGCTCGCCATAGGTAGCCTGACTGCCATTAGGTACCGAGATGAGATCCTCAGACCCCTTGTGAGACCATATGCTGGTGCGGTTGGCCCTGGGTTCCTCCTAATGCAAGACAATGCTAGACCTCATGTGGCTGGAGTGTGTCAGCAGTTCCTGCAAGAGGAAGGCATTGATGCCATGGACTGGCCCGCCCGTTCCCCAGACCTGAATCCAATTGAGCACATCTGGGACATCATGTTCTCGCTCCATCCACCAACGTCAATGGAGGCCACACACACTACTGAGCCTAATTTTGACTTATTTTAAGGACATTACATCAAAGTTGGATCAGCCTGTAGTGTGGTTTTCCACTTTAATTTTGAGTGTGACTCCAAATCCAGACCTCCATGGGTTGATAAATTTGATTTCCATTGATCATTTTTGTGTGATTTTGTTTTCAGCACATTCAACTATGTAAAGAAAAAAGTATTTAATAAGAATATTTAATTCATTCAGATCTAGGATGTGTTATTTTTATATATATATTCATATCTCACAGACTTTCTCACTGTCTGTAGCCCAAAATACCCCTCAATGACAATGGGTGAACACGCAGAGCGGTGAGACACGCAGAGCGGTGAGACACGCAGAGCTGTGAGACACGCAGAACGGTGAGACACGCAGAGCGGTGAGACACGCAGAGCTGTGAGACACGCAGAGCGGTGAGACACGCAGAGCGGTGAGACACGCAGAGCGGTGAGACACGCAGAGCTGTGAGACACGCAGAGCCGCGAGACACGCAGAGCCGCGAGACACGCAGAGCGGCGAGACACGCAGAGCGGCGAGACACACAGAGCC